>NC_080586.1:79911591-80219773 GCF_029962835.1 Magnolia sinica
GGACGGTTGGATGAAACACATGCGTCATGGTGGGTCCCATAGGGATGGAAGGCATAAATAAGTCACAAATTCCGTGATGGAGGTCCACAATTGTGGACACAACACATACATTAATGGGTCTTAAGTGAGACCCACCAAAATGTTTATTTTCCACCCAACCTAGGGCCCAACATACTATCCATCCAAACTGGGGCCAACATGATGTTTATTTTCCATCCAAATTGGTCATAGGGTCACATGGGCCTAGGGCCCACTGTAATATTTATTTGCAATCTAATCTATTCATAAGGTCACGTGGACCTTGGGCCCACCGTAATATTTATTTTTCATCCAACCTGGGCCACTGTAATATTTATTTGCATCCAACCTGTTGATAAGGTCATATAGACCTGGGGCCCACTACAATATTTATTTCTCTCCCAACCTGTTGATAGGGTCACATGATCATGGGACCCATTGCAATATTTACTTGCATCCAATCTGTTGATAAAGTCACATGGGCCAGGGGCCCACTGCAATGTTTATTTGCCATACAACATGTTTATAAGGTCACGTGGGCCAGAGGAGGACCCACTGGACTGGGGCCCACTGCACTGTTTATATAACACCCAAACTGTTCATAAGGTCACGCGGACCAGGGGTAGGGCCCAAAGTGATGTTTGTTTGCCATCCAAACTATTCACAGGTCACGTGGACCATGGGGTAGGGGTCACAGTGATGTTTATTTGCATCCAACCTATAAAAAGGTCACGTGGACCTGGAAAAATTGGGGCCCACCGAATGTGGTTCCTGAATCCAGCCCACCCATTATGTGTGTCCCACTTGGTTGAGGGTTCAGACCAATTTTCAGCGGCATCCAAATTTCGGGTAGGCCCCACCAAGTGATTTTATATGTTTTGGTATGTCTTCACATGATTTTAAATGGTGTGGCCCACCTGAGTGCCGTATACAGTTGATTTTTAAGGATGACCCTCGGCCCTAAGGGATCCACAAAATGGACGGCATTGATTTTTGAAACGCATCACGGTGGGGCCCACGGCTGGAGCCGTGAGGCCCAGCTCGGTCGCCTGTCCGCAAGCACCGCAGGCAGCACCTGGGCGTTTCTGGTCAGTCAGCGGCAGCAGCGCTGCTGCTGCTGCTGTTTTTTTTTTTTTAAACAATTTTTTTTTGTAAAATCTTCTACGTAGGGCCCACATAAGATGAATCCACTCCAGCCATTGGATTCCACGGTCC
Organism: Magnolia sinica; assembly: GCF_029962835.1. Lineage (NCBI taxonomy): Eukaryota > Viridiplantae > Streptophyta > Magnoliopsida > Magnoliales > Magnoliaceae > Magnolia > Magnolia sinica. The sequence goes on from NC_080586.1 coordinate 79,912,825, forward strand.
AAGACCGACCAAATGAGTCTAATATGTGGCCCGTTCTGAGCGAATAGAAGCTTCAAGGTGTGTTTTAATAGTATATACTACTAATCCCTATGGTATGGCCCGCCTGAGAATCGGATTAGTCTCAAATTTCTGCTCAACGCCTAAAAACACGTGGGGAATGGAATGGACGGCGTGGATTGGATTCATATGTCAAGGTGGGGCCTACATGGGTAGGCTATTCCAAAGGCAACTTCTCCTTTTTTTTATTGGCTTTATTAGTACACACCATGTCAGTACATACACTCCATGTTAGCCAGCCTCTCCCTCACGTCCAGCGTCCAGGGACGCTGGACGGTATGGATATACACAGCACCATGGTGGGCCCCACATGCACGTGGCCCACATCTTAGTCAAGGTGGGTCCCACATAAATGTGGCCCCCCTGCTATGGATCAATTTGATACTTGTACTTTCCCATCACCCACAAGGTAGGGCCCACATAGCCTGGATGGCCATGGGGTCCATTTGATGGATAAATAGACATCACATCTTATTGATTGGGCCACAAAATAAAGGAAGAAGAGAGAGAGAGAGGGAGAATCATCCACCTTTGATCTCCTATTCCTTCTTCCACCAACGCAATATAGAGCTCCAAGGGTTGGATTTTAACGGTTGAGATGAACTTTGGAGGGTGGGGATGAGAGATAGGAAGGTGGGCCACACCAAGGTTCTCCATGAAAGCCATGGACGTTGGCGTTGCTTGTCTTTTGAGAATGAGAGAGAGAGTGAGAAAGAGATGGGTGATGGGAGAGAGGGATGGTGGAGTGACATGAGAGGTAAGGTGCTTGTTGACCTTTTTGGGGTTGCTTTTGTACTTGGGCATGGGGAGAGTAATGGGTTAAGTGATGGGTGTACTTTTGATAAGTGATGTGATTGATGTGATGAATTTGATAGATTCTCTTAAAATTTACAACGTGCGGTGTTTTCTTCAAATTGAACGCGGGCCCACACTTCCTAGCACGGGTATCGCCTCGGCAACTGAGACGCGGCGTTGGAACCGCGGTGACGATGCGGTCGCAAGGGTATAGGTCTCAGGTTGAGCCGACTCTGAAATACGGGACACGTCTCAGGGTCACGCGTAAACGCCGATAACCGATCGCGGGTAGTCAGAATTCAACCGGAATGACCGGCGAAGCCTATGGAACAGTATGGGCTAGGATATGGATCTTACAGCTCTTTCCACCAAATAAAAATTTCATCCTTGAAATTTACAGAACAGACAAGGAAAGAAGAAACATCATCAAGTATATATGTTAAGGCACAATCAATCTGCAAAGGGATGAAGATAGCGGTCTCTAATCTTAACCTCGCACCTCTAAGACACATCATTAACCCTATGGTGACCCTACTAATCTTCAGATCATGCAGTCTTGCAATCTCAACGGTAGGGGGGCTATGTCAGAAAATCTCTAAGTTATTCGAACTTGGGGATCTAACCATTCTATGTTCTCAGCAATCATACAGTGTAGGGCAGCCATCAGCAGATATGTGATGTTTTCTTCAGGTATTCCCAAGTTATGCTCTGATACCAACTTTTGTCACTCCCCAAACCCGAAAATCGGATTCACATGAATCCCGATTGCCGAATCCGGTGCCGACAGCCTCCATAGTACCCCATTCTCGACTCCTAGCGTTCATACGCCAGATTTCGATCCTAAGATCCTAAAAGGAGGATTGTTTTTTATACACTTAACTCGTAATAAGCACAACCACAAGATTACCCAATTCAGAAAAGCAACATCGACATCACATATCCACTAATATAATCATTTGAGTACAATGCTGAAAGGGAAAATACATCAAAAAAAATCAAGTTCCAGAAGACCGCTGCACGCTTCAAGCTCAACACTGCTGCAATCTAACCTCACCTGCACGCATCATCGTGCATAAGCTTATAGAAAACTTAGATGGTGGTGTAGGTGTGTGCACAAGGTAAGTGTTAAGTATTCAACACAATGTCATAATCATTCAATATCAAAATAGGCGTATGGTCATGAATCATATGGTATCAGAGTAAGAGAAAATACTGACAAGCCCATGGGTCAAGGAATTTCTGAATACGCAATACAGATCAACTATACCGATGAGGAGTCATAAAGAGTCAAATATCAGATGCTGTATCTAGACCATATAAATGCAGAACACAGGTAACCTAAAATGCTAAGTACTGCAGATGCAATGTAATATGCGATGCGAATGGAATGAACATGCTGAAGTGTGGAGTCGGGATGATAGTACATAGTATCGCAGGCTACGGGGTCCACCACAAGGGACTTCTATCCAAACCAGTCTCATACCTAAATTTGGATAGTCAGACTCAATGTGGTAAACTCCTGATCTCGGGTTAGTCGCGCGCCCAACCGAAATCCTGGCCATACGAAGGTACATAAAAATTAGTTGCGCACCACCATCCCAAGTGGATAGTGAATGAAATAAATGTATAAGTACGTAATTCTTACTCAATAAGTCCACAAATCAGTACGATTTCTCTCTGGGATCATCACCGGGGTCTATTACACTCTATGCCAGCTTGCTGCCCCTATCCGAGCACACAAATGGGTAAGTGAAAGAGACCTCACTATCCGCTTGCCAATATTGGGCCCGGCTCGTCAATAGCCGACCCATTCCTCAAGCTAGTCAAACTCAACCTAGACATTGCCCCCTCACTCAGGCGGGTAAGGTCACACCCCTTCCCAACCGACCACGACTCAGTGGGAGACGCGGCCTACTGGTTTACGGCCCTCATGCGCTCATATATCCACTCGATCTCGACGTTAGGGCGTCTCCTGGCCACGGAGGTTTAAGAATTTTCACCCAAGAACATCTATGGTGACCGTATACAAGAACCAAACATTTTCGGTGTCCCATTTAGCCATCTACGATATACCTGTGGAGGTTACGGCCTTGATGTCGCTAGGGCGTAGAATAATCATAATGTGAGATGCATGAGTCATATAATCCAGTCATGCATCAATCCTGCGCATACCGTGTGCTCAAGTGAGATAACCTCTGCCTATCAGGGAGTCTCAAAACAACATGCTCAATAACATATGAATGATCAATCACATCTCATAACCAATATACAGATGATGCGTATGGGCATGTATCATGATGCTATGCTGTCACATACTCATAATCGGTATCAATAACCGGCATCGACCATCAATCACAATAATGTTGACATTTAACCAACATTGTCCACCAAGGAATGGTGGACCCATGGCCTCACACTAGGGCCAAACATACAACACCATGGGTCCCTCTCAATAGCGAAATACACACCACGATGGACCTTTCACATGGGCCTAACATACATCACAATGGACTCCATCGCCTGACCCTCCAGTGCATCACAATGGGCCTTAACTATGGATCGCGTATACATCATATAGGTCTCGACAATCGGCCTCGGCAATCAAAATCAGCCTCGATAATCGGAATCGGTAATTGGCCTCGATTGATAATCAGTCTCGATCGATATTCAGCAATCGGCTAAGACATATCAGAGTTGGTAATTGGCCTCGATCAGTCTCGATTGATAATCAACAATTGGCCAAGACAAATCAAAATCGGTAATCGGCAAATCGATCACGACAATGGCACCGTTAACCAACAGATAAACAAAGTGAGGTCTATAAATGATCAGCCGATCAACCATAGTATATAGTTCGGTACTCGGCCGTGGTTATATCAAATCCGAAAGCACGGAGCCATTCGTCTACGGCGAATGGGCCCCACTTATTTGAGTTAACCCACGAAGAGAATGGGCCTAACAAGGCCTAAGGGAAGGTTACAATGTGGACATCTAACCGTCATTGCCTAACAATGTGGACATCTAACCAACATTCCTCCCAACGAGTGACCCACATAAGGCCAAACATATAGTGGGCCCATGGCCTCACACAATGATCTCATAAATCAAGCGGGTCGCATCACATGGGCCTAATGCACATCGCTATGGGCCGCCTCACATGGGCCGGAAATACATCTTAATGGTCTTCATCATATGAGCAGGAATATATCACAATGGCCTCACTAAATGGGTCGGAAACACATCTTGATGGGCCACAACGTATGGGCCGAGTATACATCTCAATGGGCCATGACCCATGGGCGACATTACATCATAATGGGCCGCAACCCGTGGGCCTCAAATACAATAAGTGGGCCACATCAATGGGCCTCATACACATCAAGTGGGTTGTATCATATGTGCTGTACTAATGGGCCTCTCCCATTGGCCTCGGATATATCACAGTGGGCCACATCTCACGGACCTAACAAGGCAAACAGATGGCCCGCACATAGGGTTGTTCACGAGTCAAGCTAGCTCGAAAAGCTCGCTCGACTCGGCTCGAGTCAGCTCGGATTGACTCGGCTTGAATGGCCGATTCAAGTCGAGCCAAGCTAATTATTTGAAGCTCGAGTTGAGTTCAAGCCAAGTTCGACCAAGGGGCATTTCAACTCGACTCGACTCGAACTCGACTCGACTTGAAGCTCGAACTCGACTCGACTTGAAGCTCGAACTCGAGCTCGACTCGGCTCGATTAATAAATATATTAAATATTATATTATATATATATATATTGTATTAATATAAGTTTTAAGTTTAAACTTAAAAATAAAAAAATAAAAAATAAAACCTAGAGTCTCTACCCAACCGCTCACCCCCTTCCCTTTCCCTTTCATCTCTTTCTCTGCCCATTGCCAGCCACACTCCCGCCCCTACCACCACCACTAGTTTTCATTTCAGCTCCACAATAGTATGATTTCAATCTCTTGAGATCTACTTCTTAGGTGAGAAACCCAAGAAATTCGATATGGGTTCTTCTTAGATTTGTTAGAGCTTCAAGAAAATCTAATGATCTGATTGGCTAGAGCTCTTTACTTGGATTTCTGATCTGTGTTCTGCTCTGTTTCTTTTCTAATACTTGGATTTCTGCTGGTGGAAGAATAGATCGGTTCTTACAGGTTTCCTCATCCGATTCGAAGTTTTGTTTGGTTTTTTCATCGGGTTTTGCTTTGATTCTCTTAAGATTTTTGAATTTTTCATCAATGGAAGAGGATAAAGAACAGAATCCATTACTCTCTCACCCAACAAGCTCGAGCTCGACTCGAGGTAAACTCGACTCGACTTGAACCACTAACTCAACTCGAACTCGACTTGACAGCTTTGGCAAACAAGCCAAGCTTCAATGTTGAGCTCGAGGCCAAGCTCGAGCTCGAGCTTGAACTCGAGTACATCATGGACAAGCCAAGCCAAGCTTGGCCCACCTCGACTCGACTCGGCTCGATGCCCACCTCTACCCGCACATGGGCCAAACACATCATAATGGGCCACATACGTCACAATGGGCCGCACTAATACATCAAGGTGGGCCTCATTATATGAGCCGCACCAAAAATCATTTCAATAGTTGTAGGTATAACATGTGTATCACTACACCCATGGCCCACGTATAATTATTAACACTTATACAAACTTATCCATGTAAATCGACGCCAACCAAACATTGTCCAGCACTATCCCAACATTATGGACGGTGTGGACACAAAATAGGTACGTCTAGGCGGGCCGCACAAGTGGATGGTGTGGGTGAAGTAAGCATGGTGGGCCTGTATAATGTAGGCGGGCCCAGCACATGCAACAAGCGGGCCCTGCGCCATCAAGACGGGTAGACAGTGCGGATATAAAATACATACATCGGGGGGGGGGGGAGTCCCACCATCCAGCGGGCTAAATGGTGCGGATATACAATACATTTATCATGGCGGAATCACGCATTGAAATGGGCCTTATATACATCATATTGGGCCTCGACCCATGGGCCCCAAATACATCTAATGGGCCGCATCACAGGGACCTCATATATAACAAGGTGGGCCTTAACAATGGGCCATAAATATGGTAAGTGGGCCACACCACATGGCCATATGTATATCAAATGAGCCACACTCAAATATAAGTGGTGATAATGATTTCCACTACTAAAATTTTCAAGGCCCGCCATAACATTTATTTCCTATCCAATATAATCATAAGATCTCAAGGATTTCAAAGATAGCCGTCAATCCTCACCGTGCACTATGGTCCACTTGATAAATAAATCTGTCTTATTTTCGTCCCAAACCTTAAAATCATTTTCCAAAAAAAAAAATGGTTGGATGGTTGGATGAAACACATGCATCATGGTGGGTCCACAATTGTGGACACAACACATACATTAATGGGTCTTAAGTAAGACCCACCAAAATGTTTATTTTCCACCCAACCAAGGGCCCAACATACTATCCATCCAAACTGGGGCCAACATGATGTTTATTTTCCATCCAAATTGTTCATAGGGTCACATGGGCGTAGGGCCCACTGTAATATTTATTTGCAATCTAATCTATTCATAAGGTCACGTGGACCTTGGGCCCACCGTAATATTTATTTGTCATCCAACCTGGGCCACTGTAATATTTATTTGCATCCAACCTGTTGATAAGGTCATATAAACCTAGGGCCCACTACAGTATTTATTTCTCTCCCAACCTGTTGATATGGTCACACGATCATGGGACCCACTGCAATATTTACTTGCATCCAATCTGTTGATAAAGTCACATGGGCCAGGGGCCCTCTGCAATGTTTACTTGCCATACAACCTATTTATAAGGTCACGTGGGCCAGAGGAGGACCCACTGGACTGGGGCCCACTGCACTATTTATATAACACCCAAACTGTTCATAAGGTCATGCGGACCAGGGGTAGGGCCCACAGTGATGTTTGTTTGCCATCCAAACTGTTCACGGGTCACGTGGACCATGGGGTAGGGCCCACAGTGATGTTTATTTGCATCCAACCTATAAAAAGGTCACGTGGACCTGCGAAAACTGGGGCCCACCGAATGTGGTTTCCGAATCCAGCCCACCCATTATGTGTGTCTCACTTGGCTGAGGGTTCAGACCAATTTTCAGCGGCATCCAAATTTCAGGTAGGCCCCACCAAGTGATTTTATATGTTTTGGCATGTCTTCACATGATTTTAAATGGTGTGGCCCACCTGAGTGCTGTATACAGTTGATTTTTGAGGATGGCCCTCGGCCCTAAGGGATCCACAAAATGGACGTCATTAATTTTTAAAACGCATCACGGTGGGGCCCATGGCTGGAGCCGTGAGGCCCAGCTCGGTAGCCCGTTCGCAAGCACCGCAGGCAAAGCTTGGGCGTTTCTACCCAGTCAGCGGCAGCAGCGTTGCTGTTGCTACTGTTTTTTTTTTTTTTGAAAAATAAATTATTTTTTTTTTACAAAATCTTCTACATAGGGCCTGCATTAGATGAATCCACTCCAGCCATTGGATTCCACCGTCTAAGACCAACCAAATGAGTCCATTATGCGGCCTGTTTTGGGCAAATAGAAGCTTCAAGGTGTGTTTTAATGGTATACACTACTAATCCCTATGGCATGGCCCGCCTGAGAATCGGATTAGCCTCAAATTTCTGCTTAACGCCTAAAAACACGTGGGGAATGGAATGGACGGCGTGGATTGGATTCATATGTCAAGGTGGGGCCTACATGGGTAGGCTATTCCAAAGGCAACTTCTCCTTTTTTGTTAGCTTTATTAGTACACACCATGTCAGTACGTACACTCCATGTTAGCCAGCCCTCTCCCTCACGTCCAGCGTCCAGGGACGCTGGACGGTATGGATATACATAGCACCATGGTGGGCCCCACATGCACGTGGCCCACATCTTAGTCAAGGTGGGTCCCACATAAACGTGGCCCACCTGATATGGATCAATTTGATACTTGTACTTTCTCATCACCCACAAGGTAGGGCCCACATAGCCTGGACGGCCATGGGGTCCATTTGATGGACAAATAGATATCACATCTTATTGAGTGGGCCACAAAATAAAGGAAGAAGAGAGAGAGAGAGGGAGAATCACCCACCTTTGATCTCCTATTCCTTCTTCCACCGACGCAATCTAGAGCTCCAAGGGTTGAATTTTAACGGTTGAGATGAACTTTGGAGGGGGGGATGAGAGATAGGAAGGTGGGCCACACCAAGGTTCTCCATGAAAGCCATGGACGTTGGAGTTGCTTGTCTTTTGAGAATGAGAGAGAGAGTGTGAGAAAGAGATGGGTGATGGGAGAGAGGGATGGTGGAGTGACATGAGAGGTAAGGTGCTTGTTGACCTTTTTGGGGTTGCTTTTGTACTTGGGCATGGGGAGAGTAATGGGTTGAGTGATGGGTGTACTTTTGACAAGTGATGTGATTGATGTGATGGATTTGATAAATTCTCTTGGAATTTACAACGTGCGGTGTTTCCTCAAACTGAACGCGGGCCCACACTTCCTGGCACGGGTATCGCCTCGACGACCGAGACGTGGCGTCGGAACCGCGGCGACGACGCGGTCGTAAGGGTATACGTCTCAGGTTGAGCTGACTCTGAAATACGGGACACGTCTCAGGGTCGCGCGCAAACGCCGATAACCAATCGCGGGTCGTCATAATTCAACCGGAATGATCGGTAAAGCCTACGGAACAGTATGGGCTAGGATATAGATCTTACATCAATGCAATATCAAGGTTTGCTCGAGGTCTCTACAAAGGGCTCGTCATCAATCAATGTATGCCGACAGCGTGAATATAGTGTCCCATACCACCATAATCGGCTCACGAGTCTGGTGTGCTCACTGGTCACTACGGGGAGGCTCGTCACCCCAGCGTAGGCTAACAGCTCAACCACGGTGTCCCATACCACCATGCCCGGCTCATAAGTCTTAGCGGATCTAGGTACAATGGTTAACGGGATTGCATTGGTAAGTTTGGTACCCTAGATTCAAACAATAGCGTCCATACATGGTGCACATCCACCGGGACAATCGGGTTACTTGACGAGCTCGACTAGCACGAGCGCACGTTGAGTTGAACGACATAGAGTGCGCAAACACTCCGTGTGGCCAAACCACTACCGACAACCCTAATACGACTCCAATTTGTCAAACACGTCCTACGTTGCGAAAACAACCTTGGCCACGAACTCAAGGTTTATTACCGATTCCCTGGACTATTTCATAGTCCCAAACACATTCAAGTATAACAGATATTCATACCAGCAATTCAGAATAGTAATACAGTATTTGAGCATTTGATGAATATCAACTTAACATGGATTTACACATAAGTAGTGCTTGAATTTAAACAACAAAGAATGTAAATTGCATGTAGGAAATCATACACACCAATAAGATATTTGAAAATCTCTTCTCAACGCCCATAAACAGGATAATATCTTACACACTAGATCATTCAGACATTTCTACAAACACTTAGACTACATATTCCAACATGCATGACGTATGTTGGTGATAACACACATTTGGACAATTCCTTTCGCCAAGGAGTTGATACACATACAACTAGCAAAAATACACGACAATTAATCATGGCAAACGCATGTTCGTATTTCATACATATACGATACTTTCTACATATACAAGGAATACACAAATCTCAATATAGCTCATATATATCGGGAACGCAGTTTAAACATCGCATTTGGCATGTGAAATTGCACCCACAACAACAATAAACCATTAACCGACATTGAAAGCCTTGAAAACTATAACCTATACGAATATAGTCCGCACCTTAAACCAAAAAATGCGCAATAGATCTGATTCAGACGATAAGTCTTCGTCAACGGCGACTAGATAACCTAATGCATGAATAAAATGAGCTACATCAACACTTAGACTATTCTAAGCTCCAAAACAGACTAGGGTTTGATTGACTTATCCAAGAATGAACTTAGAATCACCGGAATAATGATTCAGAAGTGATGGTTTAGGGACGCAGAATAACATGGAAGAATCTCAAGATAATTCACCAACTTCTCTCACTTTCTCTCTCTTTTCCTCTCTCTCTCTTAGCTAGGGTTTAGAAAATTTGTATGAAGTTGAGAGTGAGGGTTTTAAGGTCTTTATATAGGCCTAAATTGATGAAAATAGCCCCAGGGCCAAGGTATACTTAGGTTATAACCAAATCGGGTCTATATCAGTCCAACGGAGCACTTCTGGTGGTCCTTTTTCCACGTGCGGTCGGACTTAAGCTCACTAACCATGGATCTAGGTCAGGCTGAGTTTTTATACCGATTGGATTTACAGATCAGCCGTGGTGGACCAGTTTCAATTCAACGGTCACCGAAACTCGATCAGGGCCACAAGCACTTTGACATGTCTAGGCCATCTTCCATGATCCGAGGGTGAATTTGGGTCAGAATTCAACGGTCAGAAAGCTTAAAATCAACGCGCAAGCGACATGACTCAGATTTCATAAATTCATATTTAATTTCTCACCTTTCTCACACTCTTTACTTCGGACTCAAGCAAATCGTCTCAGGACATCATCTGGTCTTGATTTTTGAGATGATTGTCAAGCCCAACAAGGTGATCATAATTGTCTAAGATCATTGCTATCGGACTTTCGACGCGCGGTCCAGGTCCGATACAAAGTTTCCAAGTTCTCCCGAGAGCAACTGGATTTAGCGTTGTATCCTAGATTTCAGGGTAACATAGCGCTAACAGTTTTACAAGTTTTGAGTCTTACAGATCAAATTTAAAGTGATTGGTGCTCATTTCACAAGCAATTGAGTTTAGTGCTAATTAACCCACATATAACTTCTAAAGAATTTGAGGTAGTACTCGGGTCTTTGCACGAAATTTTTCAGGTCATTACAATCTACCCCCTTAAAGAAAAATTTCATCCTCGAAATTTGTACCTTCTCATACCCCTCAAGGATCTGAGGGTAGTTCTTTCTGACCTCAGCTTTAGTCTCCCAAGTAGTCTCTTCTTCACTGTGATGCGTCCACAGTACTTTCATAAGAGGGATGACCTTGCTACGTAATACCTATTCCTTCCTGTCTAGGATATGCGTCGGTTGCAATACATATGTGGCATCCTCGCTCAACTGCACCTGGTCCCAACTGATAATATGCGAAGGATCAGGAACGTACTTCTTCAGCATAGAAACATGAAATACGTTATGCACGCCTGCAAGTGGTGTGGGCAAAGCAAGGCTGTACGCTACCACTCCCACTCGATCCAATATTTGAAATGGACCAATAAATCTCGGCGTGAGCTTCCCCTTCTTACCAAACCGCAGGACTCCCTTCATAGGAAAAACCTTAAGAAATACATGGTCTCCAACCTCAAACTCAAGCGGTCGCCGCCTCGTATCAGCGTAACTCTTCTGCCTGCTCTGGGCTGTCAGAAGTCGACGTCGAATAATGTCAACTTTCTCTGAAGTCGCCTGAACCAACTCTGGGCCAATCAAACTACGCTCGCCAACCTCTGCCCAGTAATGTGGTGCTCTACACCGGTGACCATACAATGCCTCGTAGGGAGCCATGCCGATACTCGCCTGGAAGCTGTTGTTATACGCGAACTCTGCATAAGGGAGACAGTCATCCCAACTGTCCTTGAAATCCAAAACACAAGCTCGCAACATGTCTTCCAGAACCTGATTCATACGTTCCGTCTGCCTGTCTATCTGCGAATGAAATGCGGTGCTGAACTTCAATTTCACACCCATCGCTTCCTGGATACGAGTCCAGAAGATAGATGTGAATCGCGTGTCTCTGTCAGACACAATTTCCAAGGGAACTCTGTGCAGACATACAATCTCCTTAATGTACAACCTAGCCAACTCGTCTGTAGAGTTTGTGACTCTGATCGGTAAGAAATGAGCCGACTTCGTTAATCGGTCGATGATCACCCAAATAGAGTCATGTCCCTTCCTCGCTCTCGGTAGCCCTGAAATAAAATCCATAGAGATGAAGTCCCACTTCCATTCTACTATGGGCATGGGTTGAAGCAGTCAAGGAGGTCGGCGATGCTCTGCCTTGACCTGCTGGCATATGAGACAACGAGATACGAACTCAGCAATGTGAACCATGTTGTCCCACCAATAGGATCTCCTCATATCTTGATACATCTTCGTACTACCTGGATGCATCGCAAGCCTAGAATTATGGGCTGACTCTAGAACCTCCCGTCTCAAGTCAGGAATGTCTGGGACACATAGCCAGCCACGATATCGTAGGCCCCCATCAGAACCAACACTCCACTCGGAGTCCTCATCTAAACGAACCCGCTCTCTCATCTTCGCCAATAACTCATCATCTGCCTGAGCTGCAATGATCCTTTCGTCAATGAGGGGTTGTACTCGAATGTGTGCGATAACCTCATACGGCTCTTCCACCGTGAGTTTCTGCTCAAAGTCTCACACAAACTCCATTGTAAGACCCGTATCCTAGCTCGTACCGTTCTATAGGCTTCCGCGATCCTCTCGGTCAAATTTTGGCAGCTCGCAACCTATAATCGGTAGTTGCGCGTGACTCTGAGTCGTATCCCGTATTCCTGAGTCGGTTCGACCCAAGGCCTGTAGCAGTGTGACCGCGCCGTCGCCGCGATTCCGATGCCGTGTCTCGCGCGCCGAGGTAATACCTGGGGCAGGAGATGTGGGCCCGCGTTCAGTTCGAGAAAAATACCGCGCGTTGTAATTTTGAGAGATCTCTATGAAACGTCACATCAATCAATCAAATCAAGTTAAGTACAAACAACCATCCCCAAGTACAACCACCTCTCTCCAAAGTTAACTTTTCCTTACCACAAGTACACCCATCACCTTCCACCCATCCCTCTCCCATTACTTCTCTCACATTCCCTCTCTCTCTTTCTCATTCTCTAAGCAACAATCGTCCAAGCCTCCCCATGAGAAGCCATGTGTGGCCCACTTCCCACCCCCTATCTCCACCATCCTAAGAACATCTCGACCGTTGAAATCGTCCCCTTGGAGCTCTAGATCATATTGGCGGAAGGGGGAAATCAAGATCAAGGTGGGTGCTCCTTTCTTTCTCCTTCTCATTTTTTTGTGTGATGTGTGGCCCACTTGGATGGACCCCACCCTGAGGTATGTTTTATCCAAACCGCCCAAGTCATGTGGACCCTACCTTATAGTGGTGGAAACACACAAATATCAGATTGATTTAAGTACTGTGGGCCACGTTCATGTGAGACCCACCCTGATGACACGTGGGCCACCTACACGTGGGACCCACCATGATGAGTGTGTTATATCTATGTTGTCCAACGTCCAGGGGACGCTGGACAGGGAGTGGCTAACGTGGAGTGCGTGTACTGACATGGTGGTGTACTAACAAGCTAAAAAAAGAAAAAGAAGAAGAAGAATAGTGCTTTAGGGTAGGCCACTCATGTAGGCCCCACCTTGATGTATGTATAAAATCCACGCCGTCCATTTCACTTCTCAGCCCATTTTAGGCGTTGAACCAAAAGCTGAGGCTGATCTGACAATCAAGCGGGCCATACCATAGGAAATAGTAGTGGTTACCATTAAAGAAACTATCTTGATGTTTTTATTCACCAAATATGCTGCATATTAGTCTTGTTTAGCTTGTCTTAAGCCGTAGAAGCCAATGGGCGGGACGAATTTCCCTGATGAGGGCCCCACCTATAAAATTTCTCCAAAAAAAAAAGCAACAGCATCAGGTAGCACTTGCGCGCTGGCGTACTGACGGGCGGACGGACGGTTGGGCCTCACGGCCCCAGCTGTGGGCCCCACCGTGATGTGTCTCAAACATCGACACCGTGCATTTGGTGGGCCTTCCTCCTGGCTATGGCCCACCCAAAAATCAGCCGTATATGGAACTCAGGTGGGCCATATCATCTAAAATCATGTGAAAACATGCCTAAAACATATAAAAATATTTGGTGGGGCCTACCTGAACTTTGGATGAGGCTGAAACTTGGTCTGGACTCTCAGCCAGGTGGGACACACATAATGGGTGGACTGGATTTGTGGACCACATCACAGTGGGCTCCCTATCCATGTGACCCAATCAACTGGTTAGGTGGAAAATAAATATCACGGTGGGCCCCAGGCCCACGTGACCTTATAAATAGGTTGTATGGGGCCCCTGGCTCATGTGACTTTATAAACAGATTTGATGCAAGTAAACATTGCAGTGGGCCCCTGGCCCATGTGACTTTATCAACAGATTGGATGCAAGTAAACATTGCAGTGGGCCCCTGGCCCATGTGACTTTATCAACAGATTGGATGCAAGTAAACATTGTAATGGGTCCCATGATCATGTGACCCCATCAACAGGTTGGGAGAAAAATAAATATTGTAGTGGGCCCCAGGTCTGTAAGACCTTATCAACAGGTTTGAATGGAAACAAACATTACGGTGGACCCCAAGTCCATATGACCTTATCAACAGGTTGGATGCAAATAAATATTACAGTGGGCCCTAGGCCCATGTGACCCTATGACCAGTTTGGATGGAAAATAAACATCATGTTGGCCCCAGTTTGGATGGACAGTATGTTGGGCCCTAGGTTGGGTGGAAAATAAACATTTTGGTGGGTCTTACGTAAGACCCATTTATGTATGTGTTGTCTCCTCAATTGTGGACCTCCATCATGGAATATGTGACTTATCTATACCTTCCATCCCTATGGGACCCACCATGATGCATGTGTCTCATCCAACCGTCCAACCATTTTTGGAAAATGATTTTAAGGTTTAGGATGAAAATAAGACAGATTTATTTATCAAGTGGACCATAGTGCACGGCGAGGATTGAACGGCTACCTTTGAAATTCTTGAGATCTTATGATTAGATTGGATGGGAAATAAATGTTATGGTGGGCCTTGGGAAATTTTAGTAGTGAAAATCATTATCACCACTTATATTTGACTGTGGCTCATTTGATATATATGTGGCCCATGTGGTGTGGCCCACTTACCATATTTATGGCCCATTGAAATGTATGCTCGGCCCATATGTTGTGGCCCTTTGAGATGTGTTTTCGACCCATTTAGTGAGACCATTGTGATATATTCCTGCTCATATGATGAGGACCATTGAGATGTATTTCCGGCCCATGTGAGGCGGCCCATAGCGATGTGCATTAGGCCCATGTGATGCGATCCACTTGATTTATGAGACCATTGTGTGAGGCCATGGGCCCACTATATGTTTGGCCTATGTGCGGGCCATCTGTTTGTCTTGTTAGGCCCATGAGATGTGGCCCACTGTGGTATATCCGAGGCCAATGGGCGAAGCCCATTAGTGCAGCACGTATGATGCAACCCACTTGATGTGTATGAGGCCCATTGATGTGGACCACTTATTGTATTTGAGGCCCATGGGTTGCGGCCCATTATGATGTAATGGGGCCCATGGGTCAGGGCCCATTGAGATGTATGCTCCGCCCATACGTTATGGCCCTTTGAGATGTGTTTCCGACCCATTTAGTGAGACCATTATGATATATTCCTGCTCATATGATGAGGGCCATTGAGAGGTATTTCCGGCCCATGTGAGGCGGCCCATAACGATGTGCATTAGGCCCATGTGATGCGATCCACTTGATTTATGAGACCATTGTGTGAGGCCATGGGCCCACTATATGTTTGGCCTTATGTGGGTCACTCGTTGGGAGCAATGTTGGTTAGATGTCCAAATTATTGGGCAATGACGGTTAGATGTCCACATTATGACCTTCCCTTAGGCCTTGATTGGCCAATTGTCGATTATCGATCGAGGCCGATTACCGATTCTTATTTGTTGTGGCCGATTGTCGATAATCGATCGATCCCAATTGTCGTGACCAATTGCCGATTCTGATCGACGTGACCAATTACAGATTTCAATTGATGTGACCGATTTACCGATTTTGATTATCGATCAATTCCGATTAACGTGACCGATTTACCGATTCTAATTATCAATCGATGCCGATTGTCGTGACCGATTAGCCGATTCCGACTATCCATCGATTCCGATTGTTGAGGCCTAATGTGATGTATATGTGACCAGTATTTGACGCCCGTTATGATGTGTATTCAGCCCGTATTTAAGGCCCAATATGACGTATATGAGGCCTATGTGATGAGGCCCATTGGGATGCATTTGATGGTTAGGCGATGGCGTCCATTGTGATCTATTTAGGCCCATGTGAAAGGCCCATCGTGGTGTGTACTACGCTATTGAGAGGGACCTATGGTGATGTATATTTGGCCCTTGTGTGAGGCCATGGGTCCACCATTTCTTAGGGGACAATGTTGGTTAAATGTCCACATTGTTGTGATTGATTGTCGATGCCGGATATTGATACTTATTATGAGTATGTGACAGCATAACATCATGATACATGCCCATACGCATCATCTGCATGTTTGTTATGAGATGTGATTGATCATTGCATACGTCATTGAGCATGTTGTTATGAGACTCCCTAATAGGCGGAGGTTATCTCCTTGAGCACGCGGTATTCGCAGGATTGATGCATAACTGGATTGTATGACTCATGCATCTCACATTATGATTACCGTACGCCCTAGTGACATCAGGGCCGTAGCCTCCACAGGTATATCTTGGATGGCCAAATGGGATACCGAAAATGTTTGGTTCTAGCATACGGGCGCCATAGATGTCCCTGGGTGAAAATCCCTAAACCTCCGTGGCCAGGAGATGCCCCAACATCAAGAACGAGTGGATATATGAGCGCATGAGGGCCGTATACCAGTAGACCGCGTCTCCTACTGTGTCGTGGTCGGTTGGGAATGAGTGTGACCTTACCCGCCTGAGTGAGGGGGTAATGTCTAGGTTGAGTTTGACCAGCTTGAGGAATGGGTTCGTTATTGATGAGCCGGGCCCGATATTGGCAGGCGGATAGTGAGGTCTCTTCCACTTACCCAGTTGTGCACTCGGATAGGGGCGGCAAGCTGGTGTAGAGTGTAATAGACCCCGATGATAATCCCAGAGAGGAACCGTACTGATTTGTGGACTTATGAAGTAGGAATTGCATACTTATACATTCATTTCATTCACTATCTACTTGGGCTAGTGGTGCGCAACTAATTGTTGTGTACCTTCGCATGGCTAGGATTTCGGTTGGGCGCGCGACTAACCTGAGATCAAGACTTTACCACATTGAGTACTATCCAAATTTAGGTATGGGACTGGTTTGGATAGAAGTCCCTTGTGGTGGACCCCGTAGCCTGCGATACTACGTACTATCATCCCGACTCTACACTCCAGCATGGTCATTCCATTCGCACTGCATATTACTTTGCATCTGCAGTATTTAGCATTTTGGGTTACCTGTGTTTCTGCATTTATATGGTTTAGGTACGGCTGATGCTATACGTGAACTCATCAGGAATTGTAGATTGTGTTGTATCATCGGTATCTGATATTTGACTCCTCATTTGTATAGCTGACCTGTATTGTGTACATTGATATGGTTTGACTCATGGAATATTCAGTATTTCCGCTTACTCCGTTATCGCATGGTTCATGATCTCAATATTTCTGCTTACTTAGATAATTCATGATCTTGTCAGTATTTCTGCTTACTTAGATAATTCATGATCTTGTCAGTATTTCTACTTATTCCGATATTATATGATTTACGGATTACCAGTATTTCCGGTTTGTATGATGATGGCACTGTATTGAATACTTGACACTTATCTTGTACACACACTTACACCACCCTCTAAGCTTTCTATAAGCTTATGCACGATGGATGTGTGCAGGTAATGTTAGGTTGCAGCAATGTTGAGCTTGAAGCGTGCGGCGGCCTTCTGGAGCTTGTTTTTTATTTATTTATTTATATATTTCCTTCTAGCATGTACTCAACTGATTATATTAGTGGATATGTGATGATGATGTTGCCTTTGTGAATTGGGTAATCTTGTGGTTATGCTTATTGCGAGATAAATATATATAAAAAAATCCTCCTTGTGGGATCCCAGGATCGGAAGTCTGGCGTATGGACGCTGGGAGTCAAGAATGGGGTACTACGGAGGCTGTCGGCACCAAATTCGACGATCGAGATTCCTGTAAATCTGATTTTCGGGTTTGGGGCGTGACATCCATCATGCCCCATTCTGCTATCATTAGCGGAGCCACAAACTCTACAGCCTTCTTGCGACTCAACGCGTCTGCCATAAGATTTGCCTTACCCGGATGGTAAGAGACATCGAACTTAAAGTCTTTCAATGTTTCCATCCATCGGCGTTGCCTCATATTCAAGTCACGCTGCGTGAAGATATACTTAAGGCTCTTGTGGTCGCAAAAGAGCTCGAACTCCTCTCTTTAGAGGTAATGTCTCCAGAGCTTTAATGCGAAAATGATAGCTGCCAACTCCAGGTCGTGTGTAGGGTAATTCTCTTCGTGTTTCCTCAACTGTCTCGAGACATATGCAATCACCTTGTCCTTCTGCATAAGGACACAACCCAGACCAATGCAAGAGGCGTCAGTATATATCGTATACTTAACCCCTTGCTCTAGCAATACTAGCACAGGGGTGGACGTCAACTTGTCCTTCAGCTCCTGAAAAGCTATTTTCACCTTCTCATTCCAAGCAAACTTCAAGTCTTTCCGTGTTAACTGAGACAACGGTCTGACTAACTTCGAGAAGTCTCATATGAAGCGTCGATAATAGCCTGCTAGACCCAGAAAGCTTCTCACCTCAGTAACCGAACCAGGCTGCTTCCAGTCCTGAACTGCAGCTACCTTAGCAAGGTCGACAACTATCTCTTCCTTAGACACCACATGTCCTAGGAACTTGACTTCTTCCTTCCAGAAGTCACATTTCTTATACTGCGCAAAAAGCTGATTCTTCTTGAGAGCATCCAAGACCGCTCTTAAGTGCTCCTCGTGTTCTTCTCGACTCACAGAGTATATCAAAATGTCATCGATAAAGACAATGACGAATCAGAACAAAAATGGCCGAAACACCCTGTTCATCAGATCCATGAACACGGCCGGTGCATTCGTAAGACCGAACGACATCACAAGGAACTCATAATGGCCGAAACTAGTCCTGAATGCAGTCTTCTGCACGTCCTCATTCTTTACGTGCAACTGATGATACCCTGACTGCAGATCAATCTTCGAAAAGTACCGTGCCCCCTTCAACTGATCAAATAGATCATCGATCCTGGGCAAGGGATACTTGTTCTTCACTGTCACCTGATTTAACCTGTGATAATCTATACATAATCACAAGGAACCATCCTTCTTCTTGGCAAACAGAACAGGTGCTCCCCAAGGGAACACACTAGGTCGAATAAAGCCCAACTTCAACAAGCCATCTATCTGTTTCCTCAATTCCTCCATTTCACTCGGAGGCATGCGATAGGTGGGCAAGGAAATAGGTGTCGCACCAGGCATGAGATCGATAGTAAAATCAATCTCGTGCCGAGGGGGTAATCCAGGAATCGACTTGAATACATCTTCAAAATCCCGAACTACTGGCGTGCTTTCAAGCGCCGAACCAGCAATACTCTCCAATAGAGAAGTATAACAACCAAAATGGGAAGGGTAACTGACCTGAACAGGGAAAGTAAATATCTTGCCCTCAGGTCCATGGACCGTCGCCAGCCTAGCTTCACAATCAATCTCTGCTCGCATCTTCGTGAGCCAATCCATGCCCAAAATGATGTCGTAATGATATAGAGGTGCGATAAACAGGTCAACTAGAATCAATCTGCTCCCTAGATCAATCAAACAACCCATATAAATCTTGGTAATATCAGAGGAGGTCCCTATAGCGGTAGTGAGTGTCGCTCCCTTCATAGTAACAGTGCCCAAATTCAGGCGCTTAACTGCCGCATATGATATAATAGAGGTAGTGGACCCAGTATCCACCAACAAGGAGAAGGGAATACCTTGGATGTGAGCTGTAACCTGAAAAGATCTCGATGCCAAGTCAGCCCCAGGCACTTCAGCTGTAAGCGCGTGAACTCGAGCCTGCTGTGGGTGATTCGGCGGTGGTACTATGGGCCGTTGAGGTGGCCTGAAGCGAGGTACAGAAGGTCTGAAGGATGGGTGAGCTGGCGCTGAACGAAGGGGTAGAGTTGATTTGACCTGAGGCATCGGACGACTGATCCTCTATGGCGGCGTAAATCCACTGTCCCGCATTCACGTAAAGCAATTACGATCTGAATGCCCAATCTTTCCACAGTATAAATAGCGCAAGTCAGAACCCATAGGTTGAGTCGGCGACGCTACACGTCCCGGAGGAGAATCTGTTCGGGGCCTCTTACCGAGAAATGGTGTACTCAGAAAGTCAGGTCGCGGTCTGGGAACCATAGGCGCTCGCATACGGGGCGACCTGTCCCCATCCTGCTCAGCTCACAGGGACATGCTCACCAACTCAGCATAAGAAGATATGCTAGCACAACACATCTTCGATCGAATCTCAGGCCTCAACCCCTCAGAAAAATGTCGCATCCGCATCGGCTGATCCCCCAGGAGCAGTGGAGCATATCGATTTAGCTCAGTAAATCGGTTCTCATACTTTGTCACCGACATCCATCCCTGACGGAGGCGAAGGAACTCACTCTCCTTCTCGTGTCGGTAAGTGACTGGGAAATACTTCTTGTGGAAGCGTGCCTCAAACGCCTGCCACGTCCACTCAAAACCCTCCGTAACTGTGCGGAGAACACTGTCCCACCATAAACTGACCTCCTTCTCAAACATGAAGGAGGCAAGCTCGACCTACTCAGCCTCAGTACAGTGAAGCAGCCTCAGCATCTTAGAGATGGGGTCAATCTAGTACTCGGCCTCCTCGAGTCTATGAGAACCCACAAATGTGGGAGGTCGTAAGCGTTGGAATCGCTTAAATGTGCCGCTAGCACTAGTGTTCCCAAATGGGTGCATAGGTGAAGCAGGTGGAGTCGCCCCCATTGACTGAGCAAAGATGCCAGCCATGGAAGACAAAAACTGTTGTTGCTGGTGCTGCTGCTGCTGGATCTGCTGCTGCTGCATCAACAGCATTATCTGCTCAAGCCTATCAGGAGGCGGAGTAGACGAAGATGCATAAGGCGTCGACGCAGATGCATGGTTCGGCTCAGGAACCAAAGGCATGACTGGTGGAGCCATGGGTGGTATCACAGGAGTCGGCCTAACAGCGGGGCCAGTAGCTGGCTGAGAGTCCGACCCAGCACCAAAATGAGACGGACCCGACTGTGGATCCGTCTGGCTATCGCCTAGGGGGGAAACCCCAGCAAGCGACTCACTTAAAGAGAGACGGGCCGAAGTCTTCGAGCCCTTAGGAGGCATACCATACATTCAACAGAGGATGTAACCTATGAGATTCAACATCCACATAATCCACCCATACAGCATTTACATCACAACTTATGGAAAGACAACATTCATTTCATTTAACAAAATTGTCGCAATACAAGAAGTGCAGCATTACATGGATCGCGATAGAGAAAGCATGCGAGCTAATACATCTTAAGCTTCAAACCACAAAATAACTTCTAAACTACTACGCCGATAACGACTACACACAATAACAAGCAACAAAATAGAGAAAGGGACGACTACATCTGCAACTACTCGTCGGAATCAGGAGATGGAGGAGGAGCACCCTTATCCTGCAGGCAACACAGGATAGACTTCAGAGTGCGAGACACCTTCTTGAACTTATGTTTCATGAGGCCCCGAAGATCCATAATGTCCTGCCGTAGGACAGCCTGACCCTCCTCAAGTCGAGCTATACGGGCATCCCTGGCGGCCTGATCTGTGCCCTGCTCTGGTGCTGCAGGAGGAGAACTCTCACTCGTGTCATGGGCCTCCACTTCTTCCTCGTCCTGCTCTTCTTCTTCTTCTATCTCAGCTCCACCTTCGCCATTACTCTCTTCCTCATTGCTCTCAGTCTCATCCTCACTTTCTTCAAGTAAGGCTTGTCGTCGACGAGGTCCGATATCCATCTGATTAAGAGTCATCTCATTAATGTAACGAACAGGTACCGGCTTTTCCACCTCGACCCTGTAGCCAAACTCATGTGCAAGCTTACAGATGAGTCGGCCAAATGGGAGCGATTCAATCCTCTTATTTGAACGAGCGATAAGGAAAATCTGACGCAAGATGTACGTTGGCACACACAGCTTCTCTCTTTGCCCCACCTGATACAGGAAATCTACCATCAGGCGCTTACACTCACTGTGGTTGCTCCACCTTGGATAAACATTGAATGTGCAAATATGGTGAAGCAAGCGGAAGTCGTCCGTCATGTTGGTTGCTAAAAGGCTTCAGTTAGGCTGCCATTCAACTAGACGGCCACAAAGGAACCGCGTGCGGTGATCCCTTTCACGCGCACTACTCAAATTCTTCTCACTTGTATGAACCTCGCCAAATGACATGTTCAGAAGTCGGGATATTAAAGCGACATTGATTGTGGCCTCCCGATCTCTTCCGCAAGGGATCTTGAACTGCAACGGCTCCAGCGAAGGTTCTCGAATGTGGGCATAGAAAGCTTAGACAGTACCCACATTGGCGTGGTATTCGCCCTCGAATAGCGGACACCAACCGGCCCCTCCCAAGCACTCCAATAAGAGATATTCGCCAAATAGCCGCGAATCTACATAAGCTTCAAAAAGGACCCTACGGCCCTCATAAACTCTATGAGATAGCTCCGTCAACAAAGTTCTTCCAACGGGAGACTGAGGATCGAGATCCCACTTTGTTTGATACTCCCGAGTGGCGGTCGTGCTCGCGGCGGCACCTCTCGGCCTCCATGCACAGGTTGGGCGGTTAGGCCCGACTTCATCAACGGGAGCTTTTTTCTTCCCCAAGAAAGAGAATGATGGAAATAGAAAATATGGCCGTAACAAGCTCGAATAGGGCCATGGAAAATGAGAGAAAAGAGGGAAATGGGAAGAATGGTGAGGCTTCCACGAATTTGAGACTTAAAGGAAGGATTTGAGTGCTCAAATGGAAAGAAAAGAGAGGAAAAACAGCAATGGAGGTGGGTTTTGAAATGGGTAGAATGAGGATGCACGAAAATAAAAGAAGAAGGGGTTTGGGGAGGGATTTTTATGGGGTTTTGAGAGAAACTTCAAGAAAAGGGAAGCTTAGAGGGTAGCTTTGTGAAGGAAGGAGGGTTTTGGGAGAGTTAAAAATGTGCAACCGTGGAGGAGTGGGCCACACTAGTCCTCACATGTGTCGGCCCGAGCCGGCCAGTTGGGCAGCGAGGGCTCGCCGAATCGGCGAGGTCATCGCCAGTCTCTGGATAGTCCGGCGAGGACTCGCCATTTGGGCGAGGTCCTCCTGCCCCTAGGTCAACAATTGAAGTGGGTCCCACCCTGGGTCCCCCTATAAATGCCCCAATTGGGCCCTTAGTCCGATTCGACTCTAATCGGGACACTATGAATAGAATCTGATACATATTCACTATTACCGGCCTTCTAATGGCTAGAAAGGGATGATACACCGTCTAAACCCGTCAATGGATGGTCTAGAAGAGATTTGGGGTCGCTGTGTGTGATCAAGTGTGTGCACGGACTCGATCTCGGCGATCATTTTCAGTCAACTTTCACTGATAAGAGCAACTGAAAAACCTACACAAATTCTAGATTAATCTCGCACCCTCCTACACTAAGGTGGCATCAGCGTGCATTGTGTGACCATAACCTAGGTCCGGTTTAATCCAAATCATGCTCTGATACTAACTTGTAACGCCCTGAAATTCAGGGGGTTGAGCATAACTCAGCTCCCGAGTTTGAAAACATCACTTATGCAACATATGCAATGGTGGATGTATGTTGTCTATATGAGTACATAAAAAAAGGAGTAGATTAAGCCAAACTGCAAACATAATCCAGGGATAGGTGAAATCTGCAAGCGGAAGACTGAAGAAACACACACACACACACACACACATATATATATATATATATATATATATATATATATATATATATATATAAGTCCATGTAATATGTATGCTCTGCCAGGTCATAATTACAAGTGTTTGTTTTTAAAATATATGTATCAAAATGAAATCATCTATTACAAAAGGAAACCCAGAATCCCTGTAGATCAGGACACGGCTCACATGAACCCACCTGAGAACTGCATAAAAGAAAACACGTCCTCGTCATCCTCGTACTCCTGCTCTGCCTCGGGGGTCGCATCATCATCTACATCTAAGACAGAGTCTGGTTGGTATTAAAACACTGTCCCAGAATGTGAGAGTGAGTGATCAACTCAGTGGAACTATACAGTAAGAGTTAACATATTATCAAATCAATCAAGCAGTAATGATAAGGCAATACAATCAAACACATCCTAATTACTCTTGTTAATGCAAGGATGTATGTAGAAATGATGCATGCTCTCGCCTGTACTCCCTCAGCGTCTTCATCTTATGGTACGCATGACAACCTCCTGCAGTGCCCACGACGCCAAAGCACATGCAATGCGGTGTATGAACATGATTACCAAGTCGTTATTAGTCCTTTTTCATACAGTAGGATTAAGAAGCTAAGGTACCTTCCTCATATCAATTCCCAAATGGTGAACCATTCTAGGGTCGTCAGTCCTAGACAATCTCATACGACATTGTGGTTCTAGGTTGCTGCAAAGGGCTCGTCACCAATTAATGCATGCCTATCATACCTTAGTTACTACCCTGAGGCTCGTCGCCTCAATGCAGTATCAAGGTATGCTCGAGGTCACTACAAAGGGCTCGTCACCAATCAATGTAGGCCGACAGCACGAATATAGTGTCCCATACCACCATAATCGGCTCACGAGTCTGGTGTGCTCACTGGTCACTACGGGGAGGCTCGTCACCCCAGCGTAGGCCGACAGCTCGACCACGGTGTCCCATACCACCATGCCCGGCTCATGAGTCTTAGCGGATCTAGGTACAATAGTTAACGGGATTGCATTGGTAAGTTTGGTATCCTAGATTCAAACAATAGCGTCCATACATGGTGCACATCCACCGGGACAATCGGGTTACTTGACGAGCTCGACTAGCACGAGCGCATGTTGAGTTGAACGACATAGAGTGCGCAAACACTCCGTGTGGCCAAACCACTGCCGACAACCCTAATACGACTCGGGTTCGTCAAACACGTCCTACGTGGTGAAAATAACCTCGGCCACGAACTCAAGGTTTATTATCGATTCCCTGGACTATTTCATAATCTCAAACACATTCAAGTATAACAGATATTCATACCAGTAATTCAGAACAGTAATACAGTATGTGAGCATTTGATGAATATCAACTTAACATGGATTTACACATAAGTAGTGCTTGAATTTAAACAACAAAGAATGTAAATTGCATGTAGGAAATCATACACACCAATAAGATAGTTGAGAATCTCTTCTCAATGCCCGTAAACAAGATAATATCTTACACACTAGATCATTCAGACATTTCTACAAACACTTAGATTACATATTCCAACATGCATGACGTATGTTGGTGATAACACACATTTGGACAATTCCTTTCGCCAAAGAGTTGATACACATACAACTAGCACAAATACACGACAATTAATCATGGAAAACGCATGTTCATATTTCATACGTATACGGTACTTTCTACATATACAAGGAATACACAAATCTCAATATAGCTCATATATATCAGGAGCGCAATTTAAACATCGCATTTGGCATGTGAAATTGCACCCACAACAACAACAAGCCATTAACCGACATTGAAAGCCTTGAAAACCATAACCTATATGAATATAGTCCGCACCTTAAACCAGAAAATGCGCAACAGATTTGATTCAGACAATAAGTCTTCGTCAACGGCGACTAGATAACCTAAAGCATGAATAAAATGAGATACATCAACACTTAGACTATTCTAAGCTCCAAAACAGACTAGGGTTTGATTGACTTACCCAAGAATGAACTTAAAATTGCCGGAATAACGATTCAGAAGTGATGGTTTAAGGACGCAGAATAACAGGGAAGAATCTCAAGATGATTCACCAACTTCTCTCTCACTTTCTCTCTCTTTTCCTCTCTCCCTTAGCTAGGGTTTAGAAAATTCGTATGAAGTTGAGAGTGAGGATTTTAAGGTCTTTATATAAGCCTAATATTGATGAAAATAGCCCCAGGGCCAAGGTATACTTAGGTTATAACCAAATCGGGTCTATATTGGTCCAACGGAGCACTTCTGGTGGTCCTTTTTCCACGTGCGGTCGGATTTAAGCTCATTGACCATGGATCTAGGTCAGGCTGAGTTTTTGTACCGATCGGATTTATAGATCAGTCGTGGCGGACCAGTTTCAATTCAACGGTCACCGAAACTCGATCAGGGCCACAAGCACTTTACATGTCTGGGCCATCCTTCCTGATCCGAGGGTGAATTTGGGTCAAAATCCAATGGTCAGAAAGCTTAAAATCGACGCGCAAGCGGCACGAATCAGATTTCATAAATTCATAATTAATTTCTCACCTTTCTCACACTCTTTACTCCGGACTCAAGCAAATCGTCTCAGGACATCATCTAGTCTTGATTTTTGAGGTGATTGTTAAGCCCAACAAGGTGATCATAATTGTCTAAGATCATTGCTATCGGACTTTCGACGCGCGGTACAGGTCCGATACAAAGTTTCCAAGTACTCCCGAGAACAACTGGATTTAGCGTTGAATCCTAGATTTCAGGGTAACATAGCGTTAACGGTTCTACAGGTTTTGAGTCTTGCAGATCAAATTTAAAGTGATTGGTGCTAATTTCATAAGCAATCGCGTTTAGTGCTAATTAACCCACATAACTTCTAAAGAATTTGAGGTAGTACTCGGGTCTTTGCATGAAATTTTTCGGGTCATTACAACTACATATTTGGATCTGCCCCATTCTTTAACTCATAGACGATATAGATGAAGCACATACATCATAGTGGGCCCATGAAACTTGATGATGTTACTTCGGTAGTGAATCTCTCTATTCTCAATGTAATGTCCTGGATTTTCAAAAATCCTTGAAATTTTTTTCTTTAAGTAACTTATAATCTCACTTAATGACCAGTAGCACTCAATGTTAATTTATACAGGAGTGGTACTAGTAAAGAACCACACAAGTCCGATTAATCAACCGTGGGAAGCCAACAAATCCGCTCGATCACTAGAATATCAGGTGTAGCCCCATGATTTACTCACATAGGACCCAAATCTAACCGACCCATCACTAACAAATTAAGACAATCATGATTAAATTAAAGATCTACCGAGGTTGAGTCAGATAAGGCCTGAATCTTGATTAATAGACCAAATCAACCTCGTCACTCTTTTAGCCTAAAACCGATGGTTTAGAGTAATCGTAACCAAATGTCCACTTTCACTAGTTATAAATAGGTCACACTATAAACATAGTTAATCCAAACCCTAATCATTGCCCACGAGAAATCTCAATACCTAATTTATTCCAGAAATGTCTCAATTTTCTAAACTAGCTCTACACCGCTCGTTGTTGAGCCACTAGTTCCAAAACTATATAACAATGTCCGTCTTACTGGGCTTGACGTCTATCGCGGGAGTTGGTCCTGGGTATTGTCCAGAATCACTCAACTTGAGGTAAAGGACGAGTGTATGAGAAGTGCAAATACCCTAAAGGAAGAAGTTGAAACTTAAGTTAATTGGGTCGTCCACTCTTATGCAAAATTGAGGATTTCGAACCGTCGGTTTACGACCAAACTTCACACGTAGAATAAAGATATTTTCCTACTCATATCCATATAGCCATGGCCCCGATTGACCATTGGTGACCGTCGAATAGACTTCTAATCATATCCATCGATCGACGCATCCAAATGGCTGGCCGAACATGCCCATACGTAGATCATCATTAGGGCTAACTATCCTACAATGTATATCAATGTACGCCTCATAGTGGGCCATAAATGTTAGAAAGACCCTCCCATAGGGCTAGTATAGTAAAAACCTAACCCTTGGGGCCATTTACACTAAATTTAGCATTATAAAAGGGCCTCATTTGGGCACCCCCTATCCCCATACGAATTTTTCCTAGAGAAAAGAAAGAGAGAAAGAGAAAAAAAGGTAGAGAGAGAAGGAGAGAACAAGAGAGAGTAGGGTGGGGGAGGCTTTAGTGCTCTCCTTCTTCGGTCTCCTCCAATCAAGCCCTAGCGTCGATCATTTTCCTCCGCTGAATTCGCCTCAATCGTGATTGGAAGGAATCATTTTCTCTAATTTTCTAACCCAAGGAGCGCTATGAGTTGGGTGAAACGTCACAAGGTGCAGACTATTATCCTTAGGTGGCTTAGCACCAATTTTAGTATGAATCTAATGATTATGTTTGATTGGGTGATGTATTTGGAACAATATCAATTTGTCCCGCTCAATTTCCAGTTTATCCCACTTAATTTCCAGTTTAGCCAGTCATTTTCCAGTTTGTCCCGCTCAATTTCCAGTTTGTCCCACTCAATTTTCAGTTTGACTTACACAATTTCTAGTTTGTCCCGCTCAATTTTCAGTTTGGCCCACTCAATTTCCAGTTTGTCCCGCTCAATTTTCAGTTTGGCCCGCTCAATTTCCAGTTTGTCTCGCTCAATTTTCAGTTTGGCCCGCTCAATTTCTAGTTTGGCTCGCTCAATTTTCAGTTTGTCCCGCTCAATTTCCAGTTTGTCCTGCTCAATTTTTAGTTTGTCCCGCTCAATTTTCAGTAAATTCCTTTCACTTCACGGTCATTTCCATGCATTTCACGGTCAATTGACTTAACTTCACGGTCATTTGCATGCATTTCACGGTCATTTCTAGCGATTCCGTTTAGATTCACGATCATTTCGATGCACTTCACAGTCAATTCCCTTTCCTTCACGGTCATTTCCATGCATTTCACGTTCAATTCGCTTCACTTCACGGTCATTTTCATGCATTTCACAGCTAATTCCGGCGATTCCGTTTAGATTTACGGTCATTTCCATGCACTTCACGGTCAATTCCCTTCACTTCACGGTCATTTCCATGCATTTCATGGTCAATTCGCTTCATTTCACGGTCATTTCCATGCATTTCATGGTCATTTCCAGTGATTTCGTTTAGATTCATGGTCATTTCGATGCACTTCACGGTCAATTCCCTTCACTTCACGGTCATTTCCACACATTTCACGATTAATTGCTTAACTTCATGTTCATTTCCATGCATTTCACGGTCAATTCCAATGATTCCATTTAGATTCACGGTCATTTCGATGCACTTCACGGTCAATTCCCTTCACTTCACGATCATTTCTATGCATTTGTTGGTCAATCCCGACGATTTCGTTTCCAAGTTTTATCGGGTTGGTGTTTGTATGGCCCAACCTCAAGACCAAACCCGATACATCCTGCCCAAGCCCAACCCAATGTCGGGTGGGTCACAGGTTGGTCGGGTTAAACCCGCCCAACTTTTAGCCATAAAATCATATATGGTACGTCAAGTAACTAATTTTGGTTTAGAAGATATTCTTGTTATATGAATAAAGAAAGAAATGAAAAAAGGAGACAATTTTTTTTTTTTATATGCTCATATATACATATTTATATAAATGTGTTAGAGAAAAATGTAGGTAGAATAAAATTCTAAAAGTAAAAAAAATAAAAAAAATAAAAAAAAAGAAAGAAAAGCACACAGTACGGCTATAGCTACGGTTATAATCCATAGCCATAGCCTTTTGTTTGAATGGAGGATCAATCGCGGATTCATCGCGGATTCTGTTTTTTTTTTTTTGGGTGAAATTTTCGTTGCTTCTGTGGACCCCACCATGAGGTATGTGTTATATCCAAACCGTACATATATTTGGCGAGCTCATATTAAGGCTTGAGATGAAAAATAAGACAGATCTAACTATCAAGTGGACCACACTGTAAAAGACAGTGGGGAATTGAACGTCTACCATTGAAACCCTTTTAGGGGTTAAAGAAGTTTTGGGTCATTATGAAATTTGTTTTTCCTCTTCATCCAGGCCTTTGTGACCTTATGAATAGATTGGATGGAAAATAAATGTTATGGTGGCCCCACAAAATTTTTAACGGTGAAAATCAATTTCCCCGCTGCTCTTGGTGGTGTAGTCCGGTTGATCTTTGGATATGATTTTTTTTTTTTTTTTGGATAATGCTCCGAAATGATCTCTAGATATAGATGAACGTTGTGGATATAATAAATACATAGCTGCGGGGCTATGTAACTTTGATATCTTTTAAGCCGTTCGTACAACTCTCAGTTGGAGGAGCGTCAGCGCTCGTCTTCGCAGTGAAAAGGAAGGGTAGTTTCGTCCTCAAAGTCGCTGTCCGCACGTGCTAGTCTAAGTTAGTAACTAAAGTTTGTATTCCTGCATAAAAACCGCTGGATAAAAGGTTTTGTCTACAGTGGTCATTTTCTCCAAATGTAAATAGCTGTGAATTTGAAAGGATTCCCTCTTGAGAAAATGACCACTGTAGACAAAACCTTTTACCCAGCGGTTTTTATGAAAGAATACAAACTTAAGTGACCAACTTAGACTAGCACGTGCGGACAACGACTTTGAGGACGAAACTACCCCTCCTTTTCACTGCGAAGACGAGCGCTGACGCTCCTCCAACTGACAGTTGTACGAACGGCTTAAAAGAGATCAAAGTTACATGGCCCCACAGCTATGTATTTATTATATCCACACCGTTCATCCATATTTCGAGATCATTTCGGAGCATTATCCAAAAAAAGGAAAATCATATCCAATGATCAACTGGGCCACACCACACAGAGCAGCGGAAAATTGATTTTCATCGTTAAAACTTTTGTAGGGCCCACCATAACATTTATTTTCCATCCAATCTATTCATAAGGCCACAAAGACCTGGATGAAGAGGAAAAACGATTTTCGTAATGATCCAAAACTTGTGGGGCCCCTAAAAGGGTTTCAACGGTAGACGTTCAAGTAGAATGGTAATGGTGTGTGGATAGGGATACGGATATAGCTACGGTTATAATCCGTAGCTATACCAGTAAGTTGGCATTCCACCGCAAGTTGCTGTCCCTATCGGCGATTAATCGTGAACCTCGCGATTCCACCCCCGATCTATGGCTACGGATTATAACCGTAGCTATTACCGTAGCTAAAGCCGTATCCCAACACGGCGATTAATCGTGAACCTTGCGATTCCACCCCCGATCTATGGCTACGGATTATAACCGTAGCTATAACCGTAGCTATAGCCTTATCCCAACGCACTTTCTTTCTTTCTTTCTTTTTTTTTTTTTCTTTTTTTTTTTTTACATGGAGAATTTTATTCTACCTACATTTTTTTTCTAACACATATTTATATAAATATGTAAATATAAGCATATAAAAAAAATCTCTTTTTTTTCATTTCTTTCTTTATTCATATAATAAGAATATTTTCTAAACCAAAATTAGTTACTAACGTACCATATATAATTTTAGGGCTGAAAGTTGGGCGGGCTCAACCCGACCAACCTGTGACCGACCCGACATTGGGTTGGGCTTGGTCAAGATGTATCGAGTTTGGTCTTGGGGTTGGGCTATACAAACAACAACTCAATAAAACTTGGGTTGGGCTTGGATTGAAGTCTTGGGAATTGCCAGGAAATGCATAGAAATGACCGTGAAATGAAGGAAAATGACCATGAAATGCATGTAAATGACTATGAAATGCATGGAAATGATCGTGAAATGAAATGGAATCGCTAGGATTGACCGTGAAATGCATGGAAATGACCATGAAGTGAAAGGAAATGACCGTGAAATGCATGGAAATGACCATGAAGTAAAAGGAAATGACCGTGAAATGCATGAAATGACCGTAAAATGAAACGGAATCACCGGGATTGATCGTGAAATGCATGGAAATGACTGTGAAATGAAACGAAATCGCGGGATTAACCGTGAAATGCATGGAAATGACCGTGAAATGAAACGAAATCGCCGGGATTGCCCGTGAAATACATGGAAATGACCGTGAAGTGAAGGAAATTGACCGTGAAATGCATGGAAATGACCATGAATCAAAACGGAATCGCCAGGATTGACCGTGAAATGCATGGAAATGACCGTGAAGTGAAGGAAATTGACCGTGAAATGCATGGAAATGACCGTGAATCAAAACGGAATTGCCAGGATTGACCGTGAAATGAAATGGAATCGTCGGGATTGATCGTGAAATGCATGGAAATGATCGTGAAGTGAAGGAAAATGACTATGAAATGCATGGAAATGACCGTGAAATGAAACGGAATCACCAGGATTGACCATGAAATGTATGGAAATGACCGTGAAATGAAACGGAATCGCCGGGATTAACCATGAAATGCATGGAAATGACCATGAAATGAAACGGAATCGCCGGGATTGCCCGTGAAATGCATGAAAATGACCATGAAGTAACAAACTGGAAATTGAGCGGGCAAACATGGAAATGAGCAGGACAAATTAGAATTTCAGCGGGCCAAACTGGAAATTGAGCGGGCAAACATGGAAATAAGCAGGATAAATTGAAAATTGAGCGGGACAAACTAGAAATTGAGCGGGCCAAATTGGAAATTGAGCGGGCCAAACTAATTTGGGCCAAAATCGAAATTGAGCGGGACAAACTAGAAATTGAAAGCGAGCCAAACCGAAAATTGAGCGGGACAAATCGGAAATTCAGCGCGACAAAGGAAATTGAGCGGGACAAATCGAAAATTGAGCGGGCAAACATGGAAATGAGCGGGACAAACTAGAATTTCAGCTGGCCAAACTGGAAATTGCGGGCAAACATGGAAATGAGCGGACAAACCGAAAATTGAGCAGACAAATCGAAATTTGAGCCACCAAACCAAATTTGAGCGACAAATCGAAAATTGAGCAGACAAACCGGAAATTGAGCGGGCCAAATCGGAAATTGAGCAAGACAAACTCGAAAATGAGCGGGCCAAACTGAAATTGAGCGGGACAAACCTAGAATTTCAGCGTGCCAAAGTGGAAATCGAGCGAGCAAACATGGAAATAAGCGGGACAAACTAAAAATTGAGCGGACAAATTGAAATTGAGCGGGCCAAATTGAAATTTGAGCTAGACAAACTGGAAAATGAGTGGGCCATCCACCTCCAGAGCCATGAACAGACCTGAACAATGAGAGAAGACTTCGTGCCACGAGCGGGACCACAAACAGGTGAGATCCAACCCTCGACCCAAAAACCTAGACTATTGAAACCCTTTTTTCACAATTGCTAATAGAATACGTCTATTGTAGAGATCCTTACGCCCTGTGTCGAACTCCTACTTCGAAACCGCCGACAAGTTTGAACCCTATGTTACCGTTTTATCGGCCCCTGAGGGCCCAGATAATGATCACGGGTTGCGATCTATGCTTAAGAACTTGTTGTGCTATTTATTTGAAATGATTTTCAAATGATATGTTTTATGAAATGCATTGTAGTCCATGTGTTCGATGAAATGCCTGATTCATTCTTGCTCATTTCTGCTCACTAATGCCTATAGTTCCTATTTTACATGCTATGTGTTCACTCAATCATTTATGCAATCCAAGTTGCTCAATCTAGAAGCTGGTATTTGAAATTGCAAAACTATTGTCATAGATTTGTAAACGATGAAATTTTCCATGAATATAGATTTATAAACGATGAAACATGCCAATCCATTCGTATCAGCTTCTTTCCTGAAAAATGCCCCCTTTAAGTTTCCTTACCTAGACTGGCAACAAATTTTCCATGAATATAGATTTGTAAACGATGAAATTTTTTCAAGAAAATCTTGCTGAAAGACAATCATGGGAAACAATTTTTCATTTCTTATTGTTTTCAAGATATGGAGTTTCCCAAAAAACTCCATTTTCTTCAAAAATAAAAAATAAAAAATCCACAAATCCAAACAGTCCTTAAAGTAGGCTTGAGGAGATTGCTCAATTCATTGATAGCCAGACACATCAGAGAAAATGGTGTTTTGAAGCAGAGAGAGAGAGAGAGAGAGAGAGAGAGAGAGAGAGAGAGAGAAGCTGATACGATTGCATGAAGATGAGAAGACTGAGCTGAAGTGGAGGTATTTGGAAGAAGAGGTGGAACTAAAGAAGGAATTTGATGCTAAGCTGACCCAACTGATGGGCAAGTGACTATTGTAAATAGGTCCAATCTTTATCTTTTTTCTATCAAATTTTGATTTTTGTTTCAGCTTTTTCTTAATCGTCTATTTGCAAACCATCAGTTAAGAAAATAGTTGGTCAGTAAAAAGATGCAAAAGCAGTCCATGGTTTGGTGAGCTAGGCTATTGATCTGAGCCAGCTACGGATGTGCTAGCTGCATATAGATAAATATTAAATCTCCCATTTTTTTTGTTCCTATTAGTTTTGTCCAGAAATTGATCGATTTCACTTTTAGCACAATATTGAACTTGATATGTACTTCTGGGCCTTGGTTCTTGGATGCTCTCTAGGTTAAATGAGTTCAAGTCATGAGACAAATTCATTCATGTTTGTGGGCTTGTTTTCTTTGTTCAGGCTAGTATATATGAGGAGGAGAAGAATCTCATAGACTGAATCAGTTTGATAATGCACTAACCTTTGCTCTATCATTTGGTAGTGCTTATTTCCTTTGCTTCTATTATAAATTTTGTTTATTCTTTTTATCATTACACTGATTGTTTCAAAGATTTTATTTGGAATGGAGCTTCGATATGAGGAACATTGTGTGATGTAGGTTGTAGGAATGAAACTATAATAGTTATCAGTTGCATCTGGTTTATCTAAACTACTGGTTGCATCGTGGTCATATAATCTTGGTGAGGTTTGGTAGTTTTCAAAGGCAGTTCTTAGTTTTGAAGGAATGGTCATGCAAATCAGCGAGCAATCTGAGAGTTGGCTGTACATGTATCTATCTCCTGGTAGAACTAGCAAGCCATTTTAAAATACAAACTTTCAGAAATGACTGATCATAAATCTCTCTCTACAATGACTAATTTACCATTTCACTCTCATTTGGGCTCTGAAATCATCTTTATTAATGTTGTGGGATCCCGTTCAATCTGACTGGATTACAGAAAGTTAAATAAACTGAATCTTGTATGTTTTAAGTATTGTAACAATGAGTTCCACTTTTATTGAAGTGTTTATATATAAATGAGACTCACCTGCCTTGTTGGAGTCTCACCGGTCTGAAACACCATATTGTTTCTCCCTAGTCACTTCTCATAACATCAACTAAATTTTTTTATCCATGTTGTCGCTGTTCAAGCTCTTTCCATATAGATGCCAAAGTGACACAAAACCCATTTTCACTAAATTCAACCAACTGATAAAAAATTCTTGATCATGTCTCTCACTCACTTCTAATGATACTCTGTTTTCAAAGAATTTCTTATTCCTTTCCTTCCAGATCTACCAGATTATGTCAAATGAAAGCATCCTCAAAATTCTCCCTACTTGATTAAACAACAATTTCATCCTCCCACCTACGACCAAGGCCACTTTTTTGGAGAACCCAACAAATTAAAAAGCGTTTGAAGAAGTTCCATATCCCTAAGCATTCCACAAACAAGATATAGGTGATTGAATGATTATTCTATTTCTCTACACAAGTGGCACATTTCTTGCTTGCTGAAGTCATATCATCTTTGCTGAAATCTCATACTCTAGAAGATCCTAGCCTTTTTTTGCTGTTGTGGCCTGAAAATATCTTTGGAGGCTTCCTGTCTCTTCATGGCACCCTACAATGTAATAATGACATTAAGTAAACATGAATTAGAAAACATTGGTTTAATGAGAGTAATTCAGCCTCTAGACAAATTGAATATTTTTTTTAAAAGACAAATTCATTACCAAAAGGTCTTTGCATTCAAATACGCACATTCATTTGTTGCATGTTGGTCACATGTAGGACTGTCAATGAGCCAGGCCCAGGCCAAGCGAAAACAAATTTTTAGTCTGAAAATTTATTTCATAGCATGTTTGGATGAATGTCCTTTCGGAAAATTTGTTTGTGGGAACACTGTTTGGAGCATTAATTCAGTTTACATAAGAGGAATTTAATGTTTTCCTTGCATTTAGTTTTCATCCTTTTTCATTTTATTCCACCTACACATAGTTATAATCAATATGTATATATAAGCATATAAACAAAATTTTATCTCTTTTTTCTCCATTTCTTTCTTTAACCATATAACAAGAATATCTTCTAAACCAAAATTAGTTACTTGACGTATCATATAGGATTTTATGGCCGAAAGTTGGGTGGGACAAACTAGAAATTGAGCGGGCCCGAAAATTGAGCGGGACAAATTGAAAATTGAGCGGACAAATCGGAAATTGCGACGAAATTAAGGCCCGAAAATTGAGCGGGATAAACTAGAAATTGAGCGGGACAAACTGGAAATTGAGCGAGCAAACATGGAAATGAGCGGGACAAACTGGAAAATGAGCGGGTCAAACAGGAAATTGAGCGGGCCAAACTGGAATTTGAGCGGGATAAACTGGAAATTGAGCGGGACAAACTGGAAATTGAGCGGGACAAGCTGAAAATTGAGCGGGCCAAACTGGGAATTGAGCTGGACAAATTAGAATTGAGCAGCCCAAACTGGAAAATGAGAGGGCCAAACTAGAAATTGAGGGGGTCAAACTCGCTTAACTGGAAAATGAGTGGGACAAACTAGAAAATGAGCGGGACAAACTGAAAATTGAGCGGGATAAACTGAAAATTGAGCGAGACAAACTGGAAATTGAGCGGGCAAACATGGAAATGAGCGGGACAAACTGAAAATTGAGCGGGCCATCCACCTCTAGAGCCATGAACAGACCTGAACAATGCATGGAAATTACCATGAAAAGATACGACATCGCCGTAATTGACCGTGAAATGCATGGTAATGACTGTGAAGTAAAGACATCATTCACAACAATATACAGCTCCTACAAAATTAACATCAAACCTAAGACAGCTCGGATTGAAAGGCCAACTCGAGGCGAGTAAAGTTGAGTTCAAGCCGAGTTCGACCATGGTGTATTGCAACTCGACTCGACTCGAACTCGACTTGACTCAGCATGGACGAGTCAAGCCGAGCTTGGCCCACCTCGACACGAGTCGAACTCGACTTAATCCATCCATCATGAAGGAAAGAAAATTTAATAAGAGGTCCCAACTTAATGACTCTAAAAACCCACTCAGCTACTTCTTCTATGTACAACCGCATGGGCTTGGATATGTGTATGGTTGTATGAAACCCTCCCATACTCTATGGTTTTTTGCATAAACCCAACAATAAGGCTACCAGTTCTGGATATGTGGGACCAAGTCCAATCAATGGAATTTGGTTGGATATGTGGGCCTCAAATTAGACCTTAAATCATGTCCTGAGTCTACCACTAGCCAGCCATGGAACCAAGTCCTTCATTACATAGACAACATTCTAATGGCTATGTTGCTGAAACTGCTTAGTAGGAAATCTTCATCCTTCCCTATTGTCATTTCAGGGCTTTTTCCTAAAAATATGAGGGATATAAATCTTAGATGTACCACAATACAGGAAAACAATAGTGATTGGATATCCATCATTTAAATCCTCCTGAGGCCAATTGTACTGTTTATCTGAAATCCAATCTGTTTATTACATCATAAAGACCCAGATGAAGGCTAAAAACAAAGATCAGCTTGATCCAATACTTTTATGGCCACCAAAAGGTTTTTATTGGTCGATGTTCATTAAACATTGTTTCCTATAATGTGGTCCAATTGAGATCAGGATATACCACATTTTTTTGTATAATATCATAAAACGATATATAAAAAAAGACGGACAGCATGGTTGAAACACATACATCATGATGGGGCCCACAGAGCACCGAACACCAGCCATTAGCTGGTGGTAGGGGGAGTAGTCAATCCATTTCATGTAGAATATCAACGCCGTCAATCTGTTTTTCTATCTAATTAAGGGGTTGAGCCCCAAATTGAAGCATATCAAAATATCAAGTGAATCATACCACAGGAAAAGGTGGGCATAATGATTTTCCGGTTTGCCCCGCTGATTTCATGTTTCCCCTGCTCAATTTCCAGTTTGTCCTACTCAATTTCCAATTAGGCTTGCTCATTTTCCTGTTTGGCCCGCTCATTTTCTAGTTTGTCCCGCTCATTTTCCAGTTAGGCTAGTTTGGCCCGCTTAATTTTCAGTTCGGCTCGCTGAATTTCCAGTTTAGCCCGCTCAATTTCTAGATTGGCCCGTTCAATTTCCAGTTTGTCCCGCTCATTTCCATGGAGTCCGCTCATTTCCATGTTTGCGCTCAATTTCTAGATTGGCCCACTCATTTCCATGTTTGGCCCGCTCATTTTCCAGTTTGTCCCGCTCATTTTCCAGTTAGGCTAGTTTGCCCCGCTTAATTTGCAGTTTGGCTCGCTGAATTTCCAGTTTGGCCCGCTCAATTTCTAGATTGGCCCGCTCATTTCCATGTTTGGCCCCCTCAATTTCCAGTTTGTCCCGCTCATTTCCATGTTTGCCCGCTCATTTTCCAGTTTGTCCCGCTCATTTTCCAGTTTGTCCCGCTCATTTTCCAGTTAGGCTAGTTTGCCCCGCTTAATTTGCAGTTTGGCTTGCTGAATTTCCAGTTTGGCCCGCTCAATTTCTAGATTGGCCCGCTCATTTCCTAGTTTGGCCGGCTCGATTTTCCAGTTTGTCCTGCTCAATTTTCAGTTTGGCCCACTCATTTTGAATGGCGTTGGTCTAGAAAATTTGTATATTAACCATTCTTCTTGAGTTACTGTCCAATGCTGTTATGCTATTTTTGCAGATGTACTGCTTGATGATCTTCTAATCGTAGAAAATTCACCACGGGAAATAGTGTGAATTGAAATTATACTGTTGAAAATTTCTTGGGGGCCACAGATGTTTTGGATCAAGCTGATAATTGTTTTTTACCTTCATCCATCTCTGTGTAATCTTATGAATAGGTTGGATGACAAATAAAAATCACTGTCGGCCCTAGCAAGGTTTCAACAGTGGAAGTCATTAGTCCCATTGTTTCTTATAGTGTGGTCCACTTGAGCTTTGGGAATACTTTTATTTTAGACTCAAGCACTGAAATTATCTTGAAAAACGGATGGACGGCGTGGATAACCCACATACATTCATACTTAGGCCCAACTGAGTTTACTCAGTACGATAAAAGCGTACTGAGTAACTCAGTACACAATCCTATTTCCCCCCATGGTCACCAAAGTGGGGCCCACCACGATTGATCGCTGATCGAGGCAGCAATTTGGGGCGGAATCGCCGGATCCGGGATTGATCCCCGAATGGGACAGGGAGTGGGGGCGGAATCGCGGGATCCGGGATTGATCCCCGAATGGGACAGGGAGTGGGGGCGGAATTGCGGGATCCGCGATTAATCGCCGATCAGGCCACCCCCCATTTAAGTCAGTACGTGAGTGGGGCGTCTCACTACTTCACTCACTCACTCAAATCTCTCCTTTTCCTCACTACTCTCACCCTCTTTGCTTCCCTCAACCCTCTTAAATCGGAATCCCCAGGCCTTCATCCATTTCACATTTCATCTCATTATCCCTTACATCATTCCCACTTCAACATCCATCGTATCTTCTTCTTTCACCCTCTTTTCATTTCGAATCCCTAAACCCTACAAATTTTGAAATCCTCACATCCCCAACTCCTACAAAAATTCTGAAATCTTTAAATCCCCAAATCCTACTACTTTCGAAATCTTCCAATCCCCAAATCCTACCGACTTCGAAATCCTCAAGTCCCCAAATCGTCAAATCGCGGTGGAATCCCTCTATCCAAGCTTCAACCCTTGCATCATTCACCTCTGAGTTTGTAAGAAAATGACCCTTGTTGGAGCTATCGCCTCATTCTTCTCCTCTTTGTTGATCATTTCCCTCATGGGAAAGAGGAGGGCAGCACCCGAGGAGGTGGGGCCGAGCCGGGTTAGGCGGTGGAATCGCGGGATCTACGATTGATCCCCGAATGGGACAGCGAGTTGGGGCGGAATCGCAGGATTCGCGATTGATCGCCGAATCTATGGCTACAGATTATAACCGTAGCTATAGTCGTATTCCTGTTTTGACATGTAAAATTTTATTCTACCTACAATTTTTCTCTAACACGTATTTTATATAAATATGTGTATATATATAAGCATATTAAAAAAAAATTTCGGTTATACTTTGTCTCATTTCTTTCTTTATTCATATAGCAAGAATACATTCTAAACCAAAATTAGTGAAGGGAAATGACCGTGAAATGAGGGTGAAGTGAAGGAAATTGACCGTGAAATGATGAAATGCATGGAAATGACCGTGAAGTGTATGGAAATGACCGTGAATCAACACGGAATCGCCGGGATTGACCGTGAAATGCATGGAAATGATCGTGAATCAACACGGAATTGCCGGGAATGACCGTGAAGTGAAGCGAATTTAGCAGGAATTGAGCGGGCCAAACTGGAAATTAAGCAGGCCAAACTGGAAAATGAGCGGGCCAAACTAGAAATTGAGCGAACTAAACATTAAGCGGGCCAAACTGGCCTAACTTGAAAATGAGCGGGCCAAACTAGAAAATGAGCGGGACAAACTGGAAAATGAGCGGGACAAACTGGAAATGATCGTGAATCAACACGGAATTGCCGGGAATGACCGTGAAGTGAAGCGAATTTAGCAGGAATTGAGCGGGCCAAACTGGAAATTAAGCAGGACAAACTGGAAAATGAGCGGGCCAAACTAGAAATTGAGCGAACCAAACTGGAAATTAAGCTGGTTGAGCGGACCAAATAGGAAAATGAGCGGGCCAAACTGGAAAATGAGCGGGCCAAACTAGAAAATGAGCGGGCCAAAGTGGAAATTAAGCGGGCCAAACTGGCCTAACTGGAAAATGAGCGGGACAAACTGGCCTAACTGGAAAATGAGCGGGACAAACCAGAAAATGAGCGGGACAAGCTGGAAAATGAGCGGGCCAAATTAGAAATTGAGCGAGGCCTGGCTCATTGACAGTCCTACATGTGACTAGCAGACAACAAATGAATGTGCGTATTTGAATGGAAAGACCTTTTGGTATTGAATTTGTCTTTTAAAAAAAACATTCAATTTGTCTAGAGGCTGAATTACTCTCATCAAACCAGTGTTTTCTAATTGTCATGTTTACTTAATGTCATTATTACATTGTTGGGTGCCATGAAGAGACAGGAAGCCTCCAAAGATATTTTCAGGCCACAACAGCAAAAAAAGGCTAGGATCTTCCAGAGTCTGAATGATTTCAACAAAGATGATATGACCTCAGCAAGCAAGAAATGTGCCACTTGTGTAGAGAAATAGAAAAATCATTCTATCACCTATATCTTGTTTGTAGAATGCCTAGGGATATGGAACTTCTTCAAACGCTTTTTAATTTGTTGGGTTCTCCAGAAAAGTGGCCTTGGTCGTAGGTGGGTGAATGAAATTGTTGTTTAATCAAGTAGGGCGAATTTTGAGGATGCTTTCATTTGACATAATCTGGTGGATCTAGAAGGAAAGGACTAAGAAATTCTTTGAAAATAGAGTATCATTAGAAGTGAGAGAGAGACATTATCAAGAATTTTTTATCAGTTGGTTAAAATTAGTGAAAATGAGTTTTGTGTCACTTTGGCATCTGTATGGAAAGAGCTTGAACAGCGACAACACGGAACAAAAAAATTTAGTTGGTGTTATGAGAAGTGACTAGGGAGAAACAATATGGTGTTTCAGACCGGTGAGACTCCAACAAGGCAGGTGAGTCTCATTTATTTTCTAGGCTGGTTAAAGTGGAAAGAGATGTAGAAAATGCAGATCAAATTTCATTGTCAGCAAAACTAAAAAAGTTGGTATAAGGTCCGTGCTGATATTTTTATCACGTTTCGAGGGAAGCTAGTGTGGTCACTGATCATTTCCATGCACTTCACAGTCATTTCCACAAAATTTCACGGTCATTTCCATGTATTTCACGGTCAATTCCAGTGATTCCATTTCATTTCATGGTCAATTCCCTTCACTTCACCATCATTTCAGGGTCATTTTTTTCTAAAAAAACAAACTAAAGTATAGGACTACTCCATTACAAGTCGTCGAGTGGGACCCACCTGAGGTATGTATTCTATCCAGGCTGTCCGACAATGGGGCCTAACATGCTAAGGGCCTCAGCTTCCACCTCCAAGATCCTATCGAACATTTGCTTGTCTGGGCTCGGCTGCATCCACTTCTCTTCTGAGAGGAGACTCGAGTAGTAGGTGATGACGTCATCATAGATGCAGGTTTTATCTATCCATCTTATTAATGGAGAATTGGTAATACATTAAAGCAGAGATAGCAAAGCTAGAAACCAAGAAAAAACAATGAAATTATTTGGGAACAAAAAAGAAAAAGAAAATCATAGATGCTGAGTCTATTGACATGGTTAACTTGCTTATTTCAAGTCCTTGTTACACGGTGCCATGATTTTGTGCTTTGAAATTTTTGTTCAGATTGAGACTCGATACTCCTAGCGCAGTTGGTAGAGAATGAGATGAACAAGAGATTGGTAAACTTCAATGCTGTAGGTTCATTATCTTTATCCCTAATATTCTGGTAGACTGACATATTAGTGGATCTGTTCAGAAAGAAGGTACTTACAAAGGAAAGAAATTCAATGCTATCTGTCACTTCTTTGGCTATCAGGCCCGGGGTTCTTTACCATTGAAGTTTGACTGTGAATATGCCTATGTATGTTCTAAAAAACAACAACTTTCTTTCCTTTTCGAGTTATGTTGATGATCTGTGCATGATTAAGAATCAAATCTGTGCAGGTTCTTGGGCACATCTGCTATCACATTCTAGCTGCTGGTTTGAATGGATACATGGCAACTGTGACCAACCTGAAAAATCCCGTGAACAAGTGGCGATGTGGTGTTGCTCCAATTATAGTATGTTCTCTGTTCTATTTAATTAGATCAAAATGCTCGTTAGTTCTGATTCCTACAAGGAAATGTCAGAGATTGTTCCCAGCAGCAAAAATGGAGAAATTGGAAGTTTCATACAAAAATGAAATCAGCTTACCTTTTACCTCAACAGGAAAAAAGGGATCTTCAGTGCTGCCTTCTAATTCTTCGTGGTGTTTTCTCATAAAAAGAAAATTTCGTTCTTTAATTTACAAGTATTGTTTTCTCATAAAGACAAACTCTCTCTCTCTCTCTCTCTCTCTCTCTCTCTAATTTATTCATTTTTTCGCTGGCCCGATACACCAACTGATACTGACATTCAGAACCATGGGTGTGCATAATGCCATCACCATTTACCCATCGATATATTTGGCATACGTGTAAGCCAATTTAGACCATTCCAAATCATGACCTCCATTCTGAATGGACTAAAGCTGAAAATCACACTAAATGGATGTCAGACCACTGTGATGTCAGAAAGGCTTCTCATTAGTCAAGGTAGGACTCTTAAGTCCTAACTGCAGTCTATGAGTATTGATGCCTAAGGGAAATGAATGATCATAAAAGATACTGTAGCTTAAGAGCTCTTTCCTCAAATGTTATCTGCAGCAAAGCAACGTGTTGTCTTCTTAATGATATTCTAATAGTAAAATACATTATTTTTGCTCGATTAGTCTTCATTCCTTTCTGACCAATAGAAAGATGTGCAGATCTTAGCTATTGTACATAATCCTTGCTGCCTTGAGCTGATTGGGGTTTTGGTAGAGGATGCTGAGATAACATTTATATAAATATGTATATATAAGCATATGCAAAAAAAAAAAAATTATCACTTTTTTTTTAAATTTCTTTCTTTATTCATATAACAAGAATATCTTCTAAACCAAAATTAGTTACTTAACATACCGTATATGATTATAGGGCTAGAAGTTGGGCGGGCTCAACCCGACCAACCTGTGGCCGACCCAACATTGGGTTGGGCTTGGGCAGGATGTATCGAGTTTGGTCTTGGGGTTGGGCCATACAAACACCAACCTGATAAAACTTGGGTTGAGCTCGGATTGAGGTCTTGGGTTGCCTGACCCAACACAAACTCGATTAATATATAAGTTTCTTATAAATTAATTATAATTGAGTGCAGATCATTTGTGTTGAAGGCAAAGGAAATTCTAATGCCTCCCCTCAAGCTAACAAGATATGCTGGATTTCCCTCTCCCAAATAAATTGCTTGATAGAAAATACAACTTGTAATGGAGTAGTCCTATACTTCAGTTTGTTTGTTTAGAAAAAAATGCATGGAAATGATGGTGAAGTGAAGGGAATTGACCGTGAAATGCATGGAAATGACCGTGAAGTGAAGGGAAATGACCGTGAAGTGCATTGAAATGGCCGTGAATCAACACGGAATCGACGGGATTGACCGTGAAATGCATGGAAATGACTATGAAGTGGAGCGAATTGACCGTGAAATGCATGGAAATGACTGTGAAGTGGAGCGAATTGACCGTGAAATGCGTGGAAATGACCATGAAGTGAAGGGAATTCACCATGAAATGCATGGAAATGATCGTGAATCAACACGGAATCGCCGGGAATGACTGTGAAATGCATGGAAATGACCGTGAAGTGAAGCGAATTGACCGGGAATTGAGCGGGCCAAACTGGAAATTGAGCTGGCCAGATTGGAAATTAAGCAGGATAATCTCGAAAATGAGCGGGCCAAACTGAAAATTGAACGGGACAAATTGAAAAATGAGCGGGCCAAACAAGA
Organism: Magnolia sinica; assembly: GCF_029962835.1. Classification (NCBI taxonomy): domain Eukaryota; kingdom Viridiplantae; phylum Streptophyta; class Magnoliopsida; order Magnoliales; family Magnoliaceae; genus Magnolia; species Magnolia sinica. The sequence goes on from NC_080586.1 coordinate 79,957,417, forward strand.
AAATGAGCGGGCCAAATTGGAAATTGAGCGGGACAAACTGGATATTGAGCGGGCCAAACTAGGAAACGAGCGGTTCAAACTGGATATTGAGCGGGGCAAACGAGGAAATGAGTGGGCCAAACTGGAAATTGAGTGGGATTGGATGTTCATTAAAAGCTCCTATTTTCTGTGTAAGTAGAAAAGCTTTGAAGGAAAGGAGAGACTAGTGGGGTTAGATGTCCAACCCTACTGTGTTTATCAAACAAGATATGTAATTTACATAAAATACACCTAAGTAAAGTTGGTTTTATTTCCTCATGATATCTTGAAAAGTGGGGTGCTCAATCTCTTTATCATGGATTCCTATGAAAAGTTAGTTTTATTTCCTCAAGATATCTGAAAATTGCAAAAAGCACTAATCAAAAGAGTCTAGAGCTAGATATCTTGTGGCAATTGCCATGAAACTTGATTGACTTTCTGGAAACCTTAATCTATTTCTGGTAAGCTTATCTTATGTTTTTTGTTGCTGGAAAATCATGAAAGTATATAATTCCTAAAATTCCTCAATCGTTACTGCTGGTCCATATCACTATCAGATGAGCATTCCAAGCATGTAAACGCGAAGCCTATTCATTATTGCAGATAGTGGTTGAGACGGGTCTTATTGGAAGACAAGCCAGTGGGTCTGTTACCATAACTGATCGGGAAACTTGAAGTTGCTATGTTTTCTTTATGTATGCATGGTTTATTTTTCCTTGTAAGAAATAGATTCTTTCATATGCATATTACTCCTTTTAGTTGGGGATTTATTTTAGTGCTCAACTAGTAGTCCTTGGAATATTCATTTGAGCGGGACAAACTGGAAATTTAGCGGGCCAAACTGGAAATTGAGCGGGCTAAACTGGAAAATGATTGGAAATTGAGCGGGCAAACATGGAAATGAGCGGGACAAACTGGAAATTGAGTTGGCCAAATTGGAAATTGAGTGGGCCAAACTGAAAATTGAGCAAGCCAAACTGGAAATTGAGGGGGCCAAAATTGAGCGGGCCAAATTGGAAATTAAGCGGGCAAACGTGGAAATGAGCGGGACAAACTAGAATTTCAGCGGGCCAAATTGAAAATTTAGCGGACCAAACTTGAAATTAAGCTGGCCAAACTGGAAATTGAGTGGGATAAACTGGAAATTGAGCTGGACATTGAATGAATTTTAGTGGGCCAATTTGGAAATTGAGTGGAACAAACTGGTAATTGAGCGGGCCAAACTGGAAATTGTGGAAGTTGCAACTTGCTCACTGTCAAATTGCCCTGGGTATACTTCTAAATTCAAATCAACCATTTGAAACCAGTGAGGTACTAACAACAACTAGGTTGCGGTGCTGAGTTGTAGTCAATGGGTAACAGGCAGTGCAGTAATGTGATTGTCCTGGTATGCTTCCCATATCCACCAATTCATCCTTTTTCTTGTTACACTTTTATTTTTTCTTATATAGGTGTAGATTCTACCAAAGAAAGCGGCTGCTTTACGGGTCATTTATATCTCAAATTATCATGCCTTAATCTTTTGTAACTTTTCCTCGGTATTGTCATGTGGTTGATTGAAATGTTCTTTTGCCATTTTCCCACATATGTTGGCTTCACTTGACTTTCTTAACCAAATGTACCTTTTCTTTTGTGTTTCTTTTCTTTTCCGCTCAATTTTTTTATTTTCTGACATTCCTCTTAATTTCCTTTGTTCCATTGTCATCTTTGTATCATCGTGTAATTGTCCAGCCTTAGTTTAATGCTCCGGTGCTCTTGGCAACTTCGTTTTACACAATAGATTTGAACAGGGCTCCTTATGCTTGTGTCAAATACTCAGCCTATCATATCAGTGCCAATATATTACAACATAAGAAATTAAGTGAGGCAGCATAAGAAATTTAGTACGACAAACTGAAAATGAGCGAGGTTACTTAGAAATTGAGCAAGACAACCAAAACATTATTGTATGAGAGAAAATATATTACAACATATATCATACAAAACACTAAATAAATTACAAAGTATGCTACACATCAGGTATGGGAAACTTGCACGTCCGACGATTATGTCCGGATTGTTTGCATCGACCGCACTTTAATGTTTTTGATTCTTCTCCACGTGAGGGAATTCTTAACTTTTTTGGTCTTCCAGATGGCCTCTTCTGTCCCGGGGGTTTAATTTTCACACAGTACTCCTTGAAGCCATCAGTAATCTCCCATTCGCTCATATCACGTACTGGGTACACCGATTCGTTATATGTGCTCAAGTAATTTTGCATTGTGTAGAATGGGGAGCAGTACGAGTAATGAGGAAGATTGTAATTTATACATGAGGACAGGGCATGCAAACAAGGGTATCCCTTCATGTCAAACTCACGACATGTACATGAAAGCGAGCTGAGCTTGACTGTATCATTATAATTTCCCACGACGTGGTACTCATCTCGAGAAATCGGATGACAGCGAACATCTCGCGCCTTCTTTATAAGATCCTTCAACTGTTGCTCCGCCCATGGTGTCAACGGACCGACAAATGAGGCTGCAGATTCTCTTCTCTTGTAAAACAATTCTTGTATCTTACATCTTACAGCCTCTATCAATTTGGTAACAGGGTATTCCCGCGCTTCTTTGAAGAGGGCGTTAACACATTCAAAAATGTTTGTAGTGACCAAGTTGTATCTTTTTCCTGTAAAGTGCGAAGATGCCCATCTCTCGTAGCCAATTTCTTTCAGCCATGCATGTATTGTGGGGTTGGCCATTTTGATATCATGCATTAAATTTTCGAATTCAGCCCTCTTGCATGTCTTCACAGCTTGCCAGTAGTATATCTCAAACGACTTGATTTTAAAAGTGTCCACCAAGTTTCTATAAATATGGTACACACAGTAGCCATGGATTGCATGTGGAAAGACTTGGGGAACCTCTTTCATTAAACCTTTATATCGATCGGAAATAATCACAAGACCCTCCAGATACCCTAACGCATCGTTGAGGTAGGTAAGGAACCAATTCCAACTCATGCTGTTCTCCGATTCCCCGATGCCAAACGCAATTGGAAATATACGATTGTCCCCATCTAAGGCCGTGGCGATGAATAGAACACCCTTGTATTTACCCTTTAAGTGTGTCCCATCAATGGCTAATACCCTCCGCATAGAATTCTGAAAACTTCGAACGCATTGTCCGAGCGCTACAAAACACCTCTCAAACCTCCAAGTCTCTTGGTTAACGAGCACAGCAGTCACCGTCCCTGGGTTGACCATCCTCAACTCATGCAAATACAGGGGGAGTTGATTGTAAGAGTCTTCGTAAGACCCCATCACCTGTTTAATTGCAAGCTCCTTAGCTTTCCATGCCTTCCTATAACTGATAAGAATATTATATTTCTCTTACACAGTGAAGATAATATCACGTGGCCTCAAACCTAACCGTTGCTCAATGCGGCTAACAACCAGATCACATGCTAACTTACTGCTTGCTTGCCGGTGATCACTCTTCATCCACGACATGCCGCACGTGTGTTCTGACATATAATTTCGTATCTTGAATATTCCGGTATCATTCAACCGACTTGCGTCAACCCTCCAGTTGCATTTATCTTCAAAGCACACCACGCTAAATCTGCTGGAATTTGAGTACAGTACCTTATACTGGAATTTATTGCGAATTGCAAATTAGCTTAGAACATACTAGCATCGACTCTTGTCCTTAAATGTTTGTCCAACAGCTATATCGATCGGTTCACCCAACGAATCTGTATATTCTAGCAGTGCTGCATTGGTGAATGCAGCATCATCAAATGGCACGGGAACTTGACGAGTGATGAAGTTTCCGCTTTTAGCAAGGTCTGAAAGCGGAGTGTCGCTTACACGTACAGCTCGGGTGGTGGATGATGATGGCAGATCTGCTGTTGTTGCTAAAGGCGGTGCCATATACTCATAAGTGAGGTTAAGGTCACGTGCCCAGCTGACTTGGCTACTCACAAAGTTTGATGTTTGAGGCGGCTCGGGCAGTTGATCATTGCTCACTACCACTTGTAATGGAGATGCCCTGTATTCAAATTCCACGCCATGCTCCTCAAGCAAGCTATCTATGTGTGTTTTCCAATTAATGTGTTGCGTTGTCTCGATGACTAAGGGAATGAATTTATCTGAATGCTCCAACTGTGTTGCCAGGAACTCTCGCACGTCATCGTCGTCTGCGATTACAGTTGGAGGGATTGATTCATTTGTGCAAGGATACATTACTTTCATCCTAATATCACAATCTGTTGGTTGACTCTTAATAATCCTGTAAATTCTATATAGAAGCTCCTCGTACGTAGTCTCGACACGTAGTGAAAAAGTTTTCGAATCCCCACCAGTGTACGAGTATCGCTTGTTCTCATATTCAATCTTCCCGCCATAACAGCAGATGATTCTCGTAGTAGACATTATCTGAAAACCGATACAATGACATTATATTAGTGAATCATTAAGCAATGGAAGCTTGCCATAAGACAAAACTCGATTAAATAATAGAGGAGCGAGTACTCACGTTCCATAATAGATGACGATGATACATAGCTTAAGGAAATAAAATGTAAACAATGCGTTAATTTTTTTAAAAATAAACAAGAAGAGCTTATATGGATTACAAATTCAGAGATAAGAATGATTTCATGTGGTGCTTGTTAAATTCAGTGATGCTATCTATCATGGGATATCCATATAGTCTTCTATTTTAATAAGGGACAATTCTATGATGACCTAGTACACTTTCAAAAAAAATATATACAAACTTAACATTTCTACATGAGGATTTGGGTTCAAAATATGTTAAACTTACATATATTTTCAAAGATAGTCTCAACAACTAGAGTCTAGGGTTGAAATTTCACCTAAAATTTCACTATTAATTATTTCTAATTGTTAAAGCACACGAGAGATGTTGTTTCTGATCAACGAGATGTATTTGGGGATTCGAAATACAAAATCCTAATCTCAATATGCTCCATTTAGTGCTGGAATTTTTTCCTCAAACCTTTATACATTTGCTTCTAGTTAGTGCTAATTGCTAAAAGTTATGAGAAATATCATCTCTAACTTATGAGATTTCTTATTGAATTTTCATTGTTAACTCCTAATGCGGGTTTTAAGTGTAGGGAGTGCTTAAATTGGATCTAATGTACAATGTAATGGGTAAGGAACTGCTTACAATGCCTAAACTCATTTCACCTACTGTCTACTGAGTGCCTTCGCAATGTCATTTCAACTAAGGAAAATTATGGTAAAATTCAAATCCTAAGTTACTAAAAAGTTCAATGAAGGTCAAGTTCAAGGAACAGTCTTGTTTAGTCTAATATACATCATAACAGATTGTTTGTTCTCCCATAATTCCTAAGTTTAGTTCTAAGTTCAAACAATCATTCTAAAAGTTTTTAATGGGGACCTACGTTTTGTTCCTAGGTTTCATGGTTATGCAATCAATTTCCTAGAGAACTTAAAATATTGAGTCTCTATCTTCTCAAATGTCATAATTCCAAAGTGATTCCAACCAAGTTTGAATGGCTATTCTAATGATTTTAAGGGAACCTAATTTTCATTTCTACGTTCAAACAACTAAATCTGAAATTTCCTAAGGTCCTAAACTTTTACGTCCCTAGGTTCGCAATTTTACTTCTTCTGAGGGAATTCTATATAGGTTCAATTAGCTATTCTAGTAACTGGAGCAGCATGTGGCTTACATTGAGCACCCGGTAAAGCTCATATGTCATGGGTGGATGTTATACATCATGGCATCATGGCACCCACGTACATCCCTTAAAATTTGTCCAGATTGCTCTTTAAATTGTACATATTATCAAATCATTATATTAAACATCAACACATGAATTTAAGATGGATTCTTATAATTCCTCTAAGCTCAAATGACAGCCCACAAATGTGTCATATCAATCTCAAGTATGGTTAAGCAATTTGGAATATTTAAAAGTTCATTCAATATTCAACAAATATTCCACATTGTATGGTGTATAAGACAAAATAAAATGTAATTTGACGGTTCATGTCATATCTACTAGAAATATACCTATATTTAAGCAATTACAAATGTACCATAAGGGGATAGAAGGCTAAATTCTCTACACATGGTTAATTAGAATTAGAGTAATAAGAATTTAAGCATTACACCATATACATTAATACTAAATATCAAGCACTTGATAAATTTGAGCGAGGTTCGGATAAAATGGAATAAACCTCAACTAGAATTAAGCGCGACAAACATGGAAATGATTAAGGCAAACATGAAAATTCAGCGACGCAACCTATAAATTGAACGAGGCAAACTAGAAATTCAACGAGGCAGCCTATAAATTGAACGAGGCAAACTAGATATTCAATGAAGGAAAAGCAAAAGTTCAGCGAGACAGGCTAGAAATTGGGCAAGGCAAACTACAAATTGAAAGAGGGAAAAATGAAATCGATCAAGGGAAGTTCGAATTTGAGCGACACAAAATAAATAATTGAGCAAGGGAAGCTTGGAAATTTAGCTACGCAACCTAGATTTTGAACAAGGCAAACAAGAAATTCAGCAAGGAAAGAGGGAAAATTGAGCAAGGTAAAGTATATATTGAGCGAGGCAAACAAGAAATTCAGCAAGGGAAGAGGGAAAATTGAGCAAGGTAAAGTATATATTGAGCGAGACAAACTAACATTTGATCGAGGAAAGCTGAAATTGAGCATGGCAAACTGAAAATTGAGCGTGGCAAACTAGAAATTGAGCAACACAAACATGAAATTCAGTGAGACAAGAATGAAATTCATTGAGGCAAACATGAAATTTATCAATACAAACATTAAATTGAGCGAGCCTAGCATGAGATCAGTTGGCAAACATTAACTTGAGCAATTCTACCATGAAATTGAGTTAGGCGAACATTGAATTGAGCGAGCCTACCATGAAATTGAGTTGGGCAAACATTGAATTGAGCTAGCATAGCATTAAATTGAGCTGGGCAAACATGAAATTGAGCGACTCTAAAATGAAATTGAGTGAGCCCTAAAATGGAATTAAACAAGTTTCACATGAATTTGAACGATCAACGCATAAAATTGACTAAGCCTAACAAATGAAATTATAAGAGCCTGACATGAAATTCACCGAACTTCACATAAAATTCGATGAGTAGTCGATCAATTGTCGTTGACTTCCACTCGTCTCAATTTCTGTGAGTTCTTTCTTCAAATTAAAGTGTGCAATGGCTAAGTTTGACCAAGCACCTTTGCTGAATTACAAGCTGAATTTCCACAGGTACCTAGTTAATCATTGTTCAATAATACAAAGGAAAGAATCTATAAACCACACTAGGGTATTTTTTTTTTTTTAATATCTGTACCTCCCGCAACCGTAGCCTCGCTCAATGCAAGTTGAGGACGAATGCTTTCAAATGAGGGATTAATTTGTACCTTTCTGAAGATCGGAGGTGCAACCACTTTGAAGGATTCTACATAACCCTCACCAAGATAGAAAATGCCAAATGTAGAATGATAATATGGAGATGATAAAGTTCGAATTTTAGTAAGGGAAATGATAAGTAAAACGGCCGTGCGTCGGTTTTTCGTTGCAATGGAACGTAGGGATGTGTACCGAGAAAAAGCGCATGTGTTTTCTGTTAAAGGGAGAGGAAAAGCAACGGCCGTAAAAAGGAGGGGTAGTTTCGTCCTCAAAGTCGCTGTCCGCACGTGCTAGTCTAACTTGGTAACTTAAGTTTGTCTTCCTTCATAAAAACCGCTGGGTAAAAGGTTTTGTCTACAGTGGTCATTTTCTCTTCCCTCTTGGAGTTTACGCAATACAACGGGAAGAACTAGAATAAGGTAGCGCTATGTCTACATAGTAAACGTGGTAGGACACTGTATCAATCAGGACCGTCGATATCTCTTATATGGCTGGATATTTTATTAAATTGACATACATCTGATAATATTATAAATCTGATCACTGAGCTTCAAATAAACGGTTCAAAAGAAAAACAGCTGGGTATTAAATTCCCAACTTCTGATATTCGGACATCCCGTTCCATAAAGATCGCTTGGTACAAAATTCAGGATGGTCTGCTTGTCAGGCATTGAATCACATTACCGGAAAGTCTGATCTAGACCATCTATTAGCACAGTGGGACGCGGATTGGGTACTACCACGCATGTTCCTGGCTGGGTACCGACAGGGGCTCTTAGGTGTCGCTGTGATGTATGGGTTTTACCTACACCGTTCATTTTTATTTTTTTTCATTTCATTTCAGGGTTCAATCTAAAAAATAGGCACGTGTGTCTGCGTGCGGATGGGGCGTGATCCACACGCGTGTACGGTTTCAACCCAATAGTAGTCTTCGTAACTATCTGAAAATGCAGCCGGTGGGCCTGATCTGAATATGGTGCCATCATCTGTGATTGGAACCACTCAATCAACAGGGTCCACTACAGGTAATCCTCGCTGCAAAGCTCAATTGTCAGCCAATCCTGTCTGTCCAATTGATAGACTTGGTAGAAAGTGCATTTCTAGCCATTTATCTGAACCATATACCGTCTTGTAAACTGCTGTGGGTCCCACTGGGCTGTCCAATCAAGGTGATTTTCGCACTACATGCCATCTAGAGTGTGGTCCACTTAATTAAAATTTTAAGATTACTTAAGGTGCATCGAACGCAGGGTAAACGCTCCCAGAACTACGATTAGGGTGGTTCCTTCAAGGAATCTGCCATTTTCCAAATTTCAGAACAAATCAGACCCGTCCAATTTCATGGAATGGCGCCATATAAAATGCCCAGAAAATCCAAATTCGGTAAGACGGTCTATAAAATGCATGATTAGCTGCAAGGAAATCTCAAGCTAACCGTTGGATTGCTACCTTTCTAAGTTTTCTTTTGTTGTTTCTCATATTTTCTTTCCGGATTTCATGACTTCGTTGGAAAAGAAAGGATGGTTTCAAAATAGAATTTTATTCCAATTTTCGTTTTTTTTTTTAGTTCTTACTTAGGAAATGAAATACAACAAGTGTGGATAAGTGGAGCCCATGGACCACCGATCCAAACTGTTGATTTTATGGTTTTCACCATGAATAGACCATGCGGAAAAATCCCAAGATAAGAAGATTTCTAACCCTTAAATAGTTGGAAGCGAATTGGGGTGGGACCTTTAAGCGTCCCACAGTGTGTGGGGCCACCATGATGTCTCTATTTATCCACGCGGTTCATCCATTTTCTAAGATCATGTTGAATTGTAGGCCCAAAATGATGCACATCTAACACTCTAAGTAGACCACACCAAATGGTAAGTCAGGTTGTATTAAACGCACATTAAATGCACAAATTATTAAACGGAAGTTGCATTAAATGCAAAGTCATATATAGTGTGGTCTATTAGAGTGTTGGATTGGCCTCAATTTTGGGCCATACCTTAAAATGATCTGAAAAATAGGAATGGACGGAGTGGATAAACAGATACATCACGGTGGGCTCCACATAAATCTGGTCAAATACTTAAAGGTTCGACCAGCATCGGATGCAATCCGCTTCCTAAGTAGTTGGTTAGTAAATTGTCAATTAAAAGAGAAAATACAGCAATTGTTAACATTCAACCGAAAACAAAAATGCTAGACAGCTAAGAGCTTCCCATCCGGCAGAATTTTTGGTGCATGGGCCATGCAACGTGGGGTCCTTTGTTTCCACGGTTTGGATGATTAAAATATGAAGTTGTAGATAATTATGAATTCTCTACTTCATTGGATGTCTTTGATTCTCTGTTAGATGGGACTGTACCACATGGTTTTGACTCAAAGGCTCCTTTGGTCTTGAGTGGGCTTGACTCATCTGAGGCGATGGCATGGGAGGGACGAGTCCGCAGGCCATGCTGCAGGGCCCAATTTGAGCTTTGAATCCGACCTCATATCCAAGCATTGGCATCTATTTAAGGTCCATCTCTACTTGTACGAGGCTAGGTCCAAAAACCGAACAGGCCACCTTAGCCAGTTGCCATGCATCCCTAGAAGTGGGTCCCACATATTGGTATGATAATCAGGTGGGCCATGATATGTTGGACGTGGGTCATTGGCTAAGTTCTTATCGGCAGTGCATTTTATTTTTGGCACACGTGTGATCCCATCCAATGAGCAAATGGTTTTGATGCATGTACAGTAAGCTAAGTGTAGCTAACCTTCCCATGCACGTAGTTGCACTTGGACATCTTGGCATCTAAATCACCTATCTAGACCGTCCACTAAGCCCAGTTCACTCTTCATTCAATGCCCGATAAAAATCATGCTAATCAGATGGTCCAATGTTGAAATTTAGTTTTAAAAAAATTTAAATATTTTGTAAATTTTATTTTCCAATTAAAATGATATTGAAATTTCAAATAGAAAACTGTGGAAAGGAATTTTATACATTATATGTAAATGTGTAGGTAGTATTTTTAATCATAGAATTCGAGGTTGAGATGCTTGGGTTATGTGCATGCTCGAGCTCAAATAATGTGGTTGCAAGGATGCACTTTGCACCTCGCATCAATTAACTCCGTGAAACTTTAAGGACAACATGTGTGTATAAAAGATGATACACAGATAAATCCAAGCGGTTCTAGCCTGAACATGGACTTGTATTGCTGGCTCGTTCAAGTCAACTCAGGGTCAGTTTATTTATTTATTATTATTTTTTTTGGGTTAGCTTGTTAGTACACGCCCATGTCAGTACATACACTCCATGTTAGCCACCCCCACTAGGGATCGATGCCAAGACCTCAAGTGTTGAAACGAGGTATCTCCACTTAATCTGCCAGTTGAGCTATGGATTTGGGTGTTCGACTCAGAGTCAGTTGAGACCAGTACAAGATTGAACGAGCCAGGACCGTTTACCAGGTCAAAAACCCATCACTATAGTAGAACTATGTCTCCACAGTCCATGTTGCAAGGCGTTCAGTCCATCCATATACTGGGCCTGAAATGGACAGACAAAGAAAGTAGAAATGGTTAGTGGCCACGTATTAAATGGGGTAAGCCGAAGAAAGGTGATGAGTGGGATCGTCTAATAACTTTAGTTATTAAAACACGTCATCAATGTCCTGCAAATAGACGGTCATGATTGACACGTGACACTTGTAGGTGCATGGTAGAATGATGACTCCACCAACAAGCTGCACAAGGCCTTGACCCTAGCCCAACTCAACTTAGGTTAGGGTTGAGGATTTCTAACCAGATCTCAACTGGGCTTGACCTGAAGTCCAGGTTAAGAACATAGCCTTCAATTGAATCTGATTCAAGTTACACCCGTAGCACCATCAGTTGTTTAAGACTTTCCTGTATTACACGGAATCCCATGTAATCCTACTTTATTTCGGCAAATCTAAAACTTAAATGAGACACACCAACAGAAATAAGGTGGATACAATAGCCCAACATTAATACCTTCTTAATGAGCGCCACCATGATATTTCTATGACATTTGATAAGGTTATTCTCTTCGAGTGTTTTTAAGTTAAAGAGTTATTGTACAACAGAAGAGTGGAAGAGAGATTTGTCTTATATTTTTAATTTTTTTTCTTTGAAAATTTATCTAACTTAAGCAGGTAAATAATTTTTAATTGATTTTTTGAAAAGTTTATCATTAAATTGTTAAAGTAATTCTTATCTTACCATCTTTTTCTCTTTACAGTCTCTTTAAGGAAGACCTGTATGATGAATAATTCATATTGAAGGTGGGCTCACATGATGAATGACCCGTACCAAAGGTTTTGTTTTAATAAATGTAACTTGTATGCCACATGTGCCAAAGCAGCAACGTTTTCCTCTTTCGGTGAATTGTCTACAAAGGCTGGACCCCATTATATCAACGGTCTAGATCACTTAACCACGAATCCCACTTGCAGAGACTCAAAACTCGAGTATGCCATGAATATAGTGGCTCCATGTCACAATACCAAACCAAAGAGTCATAATTTTAAGATAAAATCATGGAAAAGAATAGTGGTAATCCACCACCAGATTTAACTCATCCTCATATGGGGTCCACATTTAAGGCTATCCATACCATGCAAATATGGCCCACATTACCGATGAGGCACATATGAAGAATCTCACATCATGGATTTGGCAATCCTAACCATTGAATTGTGGCAACCAAATGAATTATTAAAGTGGTTAAACTCAACTAGAAAAATCAAATGGTACCATGTCTGCTTGGTGTCATTTTTGGGTTATAATCCATTCACAGCCGGATCAACAATTTGGACGGTCCAGATCACACTACTATGCCATCACATGCATTCCCTTTAATGAATAACAAAAAGTCTCCATACCCAATCAGTTGTAGCAACAAACAGCACAGTGACATTAAACATAAATGAGCTAAGACTTCTGTATTAGTTTTCCACCGTCTAAAAAATGGTCACCACTCTTTAAACCAAACTTCAAGTGTACACGTGGCATGGTTGTAAGGTAATCCAGAGGATGGACCATAACTAAGACTGAGATGATAATATTAACCATCTGATTCATCCATTCTAATCTGGACCACTCAATATTTTTCTTTTAACCGTTCTTTGATAGTCATCACAATTCGATGATTAGGATTGCTCGATCCATGATATGTTAGAGATATGATCCATCCACGATGTGACCCACAGTTTGGATGGTCTGGATAGCTGCACAATTAGTGCCACGAGCGAGGAGTGCAGTCACCATCACTTTTTAAATTGTGCAGAACTAACATGGGAATTTATTCCTAAAAATACATAACCAACCATGCATACATATATACATTAATTGAAATTTTATATGTATGCATGATTAGTGCCATATGCTGTATCCCTTGTCGTTGTCCGTCAAAGTAGACCAGGTAGTGATCATTTTTTACACGGGGGGACCGTGTGTTGATGATTCAGACCGTTGATATGGTGGGATCCACAGGGAATGCATAATGCCTTGAAAGTTGTCTGGATTGTATGATGTCATCCATCCCATGAGACCATTGTGGTGTTTTCTACAAATCCAAGGGATGGAATTTTTGGATCTTAGATTTTTTTTTTTTTGGGCAGTATCCATCCATAGATTGGAAGGTCCTGAGCAATCTACAATGTTAGGAAAGGGGTGAAATAATTAATGGGTAGGATCTTCCAGTACTAAAGATATGCAGGCCAGCCTGTCCATCGTGGGCCCATCAAGTCAGTGATCTGGACCATTGAACTATGGCCCCCACCTGATCAGGACACTTAAAAACAGGGCCCAATAATTCCTCTCTCTTGATGGGGCATTATTGTTCTCTATCATTTGGGCAGATGGATATGTTTGTGGGTGATAGGGTGCTGATATAATAGAAGATGGTAAAAACAAAAGAAAGTAGGATCATCCAATGGCTATTTATCCTTCCTTCCCAACATCCCCACTTCTCTCCCTATTCGTAGGCACTGTCTTTAATTGAATTGGTGGGCCTCTCTCTCTCTCTCTCTCTCTCATTGCATTGGAGGGCCTTCTCTATCGCTCATTGGGACTATGTTAATTGCATTGAAGGGTCTTCTCTCCCTCCCTCTTTTGGCCTTTTTTAGCTGCATTGGTGTGCCTTCTCTCTCTCATTGCATCGGTGGGCCCTCTCTCTCAAGTGATGTGGCACCCCTTGAAACCTTGCAAGCCTAATTTTCAGCCCGACACAAAACTCTGGTGGGCCATGGCAAAAGGAAATAATTTCCTCCCTTGATTGGCTTTTCTCTTCGCTATGGCCTACTAGAGTTTTGGATCAGGCTGGAAATTTGGGCCCATGACATGTGTGCAAAGGTGCTCACGTAGAAAGGTGCGCAGGTGAGCATTCCTCTCTCTCTCTCTCTCTCTCTCTCTCTCTCTCTCTCTCTCTCTCTCTATATATATATATATATATATATATATATATATATATATATAATGGAAATAAGAAACCAGTAAAGCGTTGTCACAAGCATCCCAAGTCAGGAATGTGAGTATAGGCTAGTTAATGGGCTGGCCAAGATGAAATCTTAAGCCCGGCCCATTGTTTTCAAAATCAAGACAAGCCAGGCCCATCGGGCATTGTTCTTGGCTTCTACTGGGCCACAACTCGCAGTAGCAAAGCCGTTTTGTTATATTTCAAAAGAAGGTATTTTGTTTCTTGTTTCATTGTAATCTCTCATTGATATAGTGAATTTTTCTTTGCCAGATTGCTTGTGGATATAACCCAAGTGGTGACTACATATATCTTACGTTCTCATGTGGTTTTGATTTTGAATTTTTCTCTATTCTTCTTTCTATTTATTGCCCATAATTATCATGTGCCATTAGAATAAAATGGGTGCTTGATTTTGATAGCGTGTTACTTGGGTGATGATTCTAGTTGCATCAAGTGGTTGATGGTGGTTTTAATTGCTTTAAGTGGTATCTAAGCTTTTGGGTTTGTATAGTAAATTGGAAGAGATAATCCATAGCTCAACTGGTAGACTGAGTGGAGATACCTCATTTCAACACTCGAGGTCCTGGTATCGATCCCTAGTGGGGGTGGCTAACAGTGCAGTGTGTACTAACAAACTAACCAACAAAAAAAAAGAAAAAAAAAGAACTAGTAGTAGATTTGAGGTGAAAAAATTTGAGGCAAAAGAATTTTGAACTTGAGAGATTAAAAGTTCAAGATTTATTGGTTTAACAAGGGCAACACAAGGCATTGCTTCGGTAAGGCAAAGAAATCAGAATATATGACCGATGATGATTGTGATGAGATGGATCTCAAGGCATTATCTACTATCTGCTTGTGTTTAGCGAATCATATTTTATTTAACATAATTGGCGAGAAGACCATGACAGGTTTATGGGAGAAGCTAGAAACCTTGTATAAGTCATTCACAAATTGAATTTTCTTGAAGAGAAATTATATGCCATAAGGATAAAGGATGGTACAAAAATTTCGGACCATCTAAATACATTTAACAATATTATCTATTAGCTTGAAAGTGTAGACGTGAGAATGGAAGATGAAGACAAGCGGTGACATTGTTATGTTTGTTATTGGAGTCTTCTGACAATTTGGTTACATCATTAAGTTATACCAAGGAAGATTCACTTGGTTGGGATATGACTTGTACTGCATTACTTGTATATGAACTTTGAAAAAAGGTATCTTTGGAAAGTTTAAGTGGTTTGAAAGTGGAAGCTCTCGTGACAAGAGAAAGGTCGAATGACCGTGGTAGCAAATTGAAGAATTATATAAGAAGCAAGTCTTTAGGGCTGATCAACACCCGGGGTGACAAATTTGCTTGTTGGGTATGCAGTAAGATTGGTCACTTAAAGAAAGATTGTTGAAAAATGAAAAATAAAAATTTGAAGGATTCCTATTTTATAGGCAATGACAAGCAACTTTCCAAATCCAAGAATGAAACCAATCAGGTAGAGGTGTTAACATCGGCGTCGATTAAAGATGATGTGTTGATGACAAGCTCTAACTTAGCTTTTTATCAAAATTAGATACTTGATGGTGGAACCACTCATCATATGTGTTCTCATTAGTACGTATGAAATCACATGAGGGTGGTGTTGTATCAATAACTATTAAAAGAACTTATTAATAATAATGAGTTTGGAAGTAAAATGGACCTTTGACCGGGACACAACTTTCCTTTTCGAGAAATCCGCTGGGACTAACCAACTCTCTCATTGAAATGTCATTATAAGACCTGTCATACAGCCACATGTATATCAATATACCTGGTTGCATGGATATGATCATCGAAGTTGCAGTCGGTGCTTTAGCTATATTTTTATTCTAAATTAGCCATTCTGGCCCAAAATCTCTACTTCTTCAGCGTCCGTGAATTCTTTCACAACCTGCACCACATCAGCTACTAGCCAACCACACAGAAAATAGCCTTAGATTGGTCTAGCTCAGGACATCATGTGATCCATCCAGATTGATTATTCGGCCTAAAAATTCATGCATGGCCCACTCACAAGGCCTATAGGATGCCCAGCCACTTGCAATCCTACTCATGCTGCGTCCATCAGCTGAGGAGCCTATATCATATGAGCGGCCAATGGTCCACATTCAAATCACATGCTGGTCCACTGGAGGATTGGACCTATGTGAATTTTAGGTGAGACCATCTACACGGGTCCCACATGATGAACAGGTTGGAGCTTCCACGTGCCATGTCAGCAAATTGACATTCACTATTCATAATCTGGGCCAACCCATGAGTATGCGATGGATAAGATATAGGATGGTCTGACTATCAGGTGGGCCACACATTGTATGTAGATTGTGGCCAGCCAGTGATTGCATGTCCTGATTGTTGGGCTAGGTACCCACCTGTTGAACGGCCTACATTTTGCACACGTGTACACGTGTGGCACCGACTGGCCTTGGGCCTTAGCAAGGTTCTTATCAGTTTGGGAGATGGTGTAATTTCCACTTAACCGGATATAAGTGGGAAGTTAATGATGTCATGGGCCATGCTCATGAAAAGCATGACGTGAATGGTCATGATCAAAGGGACCCACCAAGCTTCATCACTCAGACCTTCCGTTCACGGTGATAGTTCACCACCACTTTTAAAATGGATGTAACTCATCAACTATAAACTAAAAGCACGGTAATCAGGATCGTCCAATCCATGATCCACCTGGTGATTGGGACGCACTGACCGTCCAGTCCTAACCACCCGAGTGGGGGATGAATGGTTAGAATTAGAATGGGCAGATTTCCAAATTCAACAGGTGAAATCAGATGGCTAGCATTACTCGATCAGTGTGAATTAAAATTTTATTTTTATTTATTTTTACATATGCACAACCCACAATGGGAATCATAGTTTGGATGGTCTAGATTACAATAATGTAACCATGTCGTTATCCGTTAATTAAATCACCTTCTAAAATGGTGGTGAACCATCATCACTGTATAGCTCTCCACTCACGCACTTACTATCTGTGGGATCCAAACCACTCACTAGGTGTCCCCCAAACCCTCCAAAAAAGAAAAAGAAAAAAATGTCAACTCATTTTGGTGGGCCACCCCATGCACGAGAAAATAGAGAGTTAATTAGAAAAGATGTCCATTTTAATATACAAGTACTGACCACCAAGCAGGTGGGCTAGCCTGATTTTTGAGGGGGAGAAGCTACATGGTTGGCCCCACCTAGTGACCAGCTTGGGTAAAACTGGCACATGTGTCTGGGAGTGCACCACCATCTCCCAGCCTTCCAAACCAGCTTTCTCATTATTGCAAGGGACATAAAAGAAAAAAAGTGCTTTTGTAGGGCTGAAAAGTCTCCTTTCTTTTTACCATTGCACGCCTTGGCCCACTTTCTCTCTCAAATTTCAAAATCCAACGCTCCAAAAAGACTACCCACAATTTCCTTATAGGATACTTCTAGCCGTTCATTCCATTCCGAGATCAAACCTTCAAATGCCTCTCTCTATAAATAGGATCCCAAACACACTTCTATTTCTACACAAGAATACTCCTACACACATACATTTTGTTCTATCAAATTAAACTACAAAAGCATGTCTGTATGTATCCATTTTGGTTTTTGGTAGTGATTATATTGTAATTAGTGACTAATCACATGCTATATAACGTCTGATCAATGCCGCGGCCCGGTTGCAGGTGATACAGGTGAGGGTCCCAAACCTCGACTGCGAGGGATGCGCCACAAAGATTCAGAAAGCTCTCTTCAAGCTCGAAGGTATATACGTGATCAATCTCTTATTCAGGCTTTGTTTGGTTGCACCAAATATCAAAAAATTTCATGATATTGTGCAGCCAAACAGGGCCTAAGAGTTTGTTTGAGTGTGGCTTGTGTTGGTCACAGCTTGTTTGGATTAGCTGCAACATGATATGATTTGCAATTCCAAGCTGTCCATCATGATATGGTTCTTAGAACATAGTCATTCGTAATGGGGCCCACCAGAAGGGTGGTTCGGATTGTTGAGCCATATATGCAGCTATATGAACCCCATCCAGTAATGCACATTTTCTAATCCTAAGCATGCTTCTTGTGTAAATTAGTGGCATGTTTGTTTGCACCAAATACCATGATATTTCATGATTAGTCAGTCTATTTTGGCGCAACATATAATGAAATTTCATGATATTTGGTGCAACCAAACGCACCATAAACAAACTCAATATTCAAAGCCTTGTCATCTCTTAGCAGATTCAGTTGCCAGCTTCCAAAATGCAAATGACTTCTCTAGCTTCTCACACTGGGTCAGGGGTCCAACCTGGATATGGGTCCAGATTGGGCGTACAAAAAACCTCAAAGTCAGGTATGGGCCTTATTTGAAAATGGACCTAGGCCTACAAAAATTTATGTTACCCAAGTACAAGTGGCAATGGAAGAGGCTTGTGTCAGGCCAAGCTAGGCCCTGGTCGACCCAACAGTTAAGAACCAGAGCCTGATCCTGGCCTGAACTTGCATGGGCCCACCAGACAGGCCCGTTTAAGCCCAGCAGAATTGGTTGCCCGAGCCTGCCCGAGCCACACATGCACAAAGAAATAGACATTTTAAAGGAATGAAACCAATGGTCTATATTTAAGATGGATCCATGCCATATTTGTACTATATATTAATACATGTACGTACGGTGGAAGTCTTAAGTGGGGCCTACTTGATGAACTGATTGAATCTTGAACACGTATGACACATTGACACATGTGCCACCCCATCATAATCATAGATGAATAACTAGCATTTTTGATTGGGTCCTTACTATTGCTCGGGTGGTGGACTCCCAGGAGTTTCAACTCCCCGTCAAAGGGTTCGAGTGCCTATAGGTGGTGAAATTCCACTGGCGTGACTGTGTGGGGGTGTGTGTGCGTGTGTAAAAAAAAGAAAAAAAAAAAAACTAGCATTTTGATTTATTCAGTTCTTTCCATGCTCCGCAGGAGTAGATGAAATAGACATAGAAATAGAAACACAGAAGGTTACCGTAGGAGGTCATGCAGTGGAGGAGAAGAAGGTAATCAAGACCGTCCGTCGGACTGGGAAGGCTGCCGAGCCATGGCCATTCCCAGCTTACTCCCATTATTCATCATTTTATAAATACCCGGCCCACATAGCGAACCACTACTACGAACGGTCCAGCAACGATGTGGCGAGTGTACATACTTTCTTTCATACTCCAGCGACCTACTCAGTGGCTGTGGCATCTGATGAAGCTGTAGCATCCCTTTTCAGCGATGAAAATCCACATGCATGCACCATCATGTGATCATGTGGTTTTATTTTATTTTTAATTTTTAATTTTTATTAAATGTTCAATGGATAAGGTTGTATTGTTTTGTTATTGAGAAATGATCGAGTGGTTCATATCATTATAAGTTACGGTGCTCCTTCTTGTTTTGGAAGATGTTGATAGTCTGACTGATCGATCAATCTATGCTGTCCGTTAGTCCAGTATTCATTTCAAGGTCTACAATGCAAAATATCACACTTGTTGGATGATTCAATCCATACTTGCCCTTTTTTCAATTTATATCCATCTATTTGCAGGCCATTGGTGCAATGGTTAGGATTGACTGATAATAGTGGTTGTTTAGAAACATAAGCAATCCACCGATTCTTATGTAAACAATCACAGCTGTTCATAGTGTAAGCTGTTGATGGATGCTTAGAATAGTCTGAACAGTGTGAATTTTCTATGGTAGCCTGCAAATTTTGTGATGGGCCTGATGGATGGTACAGATCGAGAAATCAAATTATTCAAGGGTCCCAACACAACTAGGAGCACTATAATTTATAGCGCTCGGGATTATTCGTCTTTGTTACTCTAAAGGGGGAGAGAGGGTATTCGCGATGTTGTGTAAGGGTATTTTTGTCATTTACTAGTAAATAAGGAGATTGTAATGGCTCTATTTTTTTTTTTTTTTTAATGAAATCCTAGAAAGTAGATTTCTTCTACCATTTACAGGCTATCCAAATATTGTAAGTAAATCATTTACAACTTAAAGTCAAATAGACAGGCTATAAATCATTTACAACCTTAAAAGTGATTTACTAGTAAATTATTTACAATGTAACCATTTACTACCATCCAAATGACCCTAGTGGAAATGAGGTGAAGACAAGAAGAAGTCAGACAAGTGAGGAGCACGTCCAAGGGAGATCATCCAGAGTGTTAGTGGAGATGGCCTGCTTCAATGAAGAAACCCTTGCCACAAATCAGGTCAATCCAATCTCTAGCCAGATCAAAATGGACAGTTGGAAAAAAATCTATAATGGCCTATATTCATCATGTGAAGTGATTTTTTTTTTTTTTTTTTTTTGATCAAGCATGTTCACATAGAGACCGAATTGAGACCTGGCCTAGATATTGTACCATATTATCCTATGTGCTATGATTTTAATTAGCTCCAAATTATCATGTGTGCTATGACGTACATCTATCATCTCTCCTCATGCACGCTGCTTTATTTCTTAATGCCCAAATAATTGGTATTTCTATGGTGGATGGCCAGATTGAACTCTACTAAATGGACAATTAAAATCCACCAACCATATAATCATATGATAGAGGCTAGGCAAATAGTTCATTCTATGATGAACACAACAATTGTTTGGAGAATTCAAAGAATGTCAGTGGATTAATTGTACTTGCTAACCGAACTCTCTACACATGACAATGGATGAACTAGCTAGATCATGGAAAGTATCTCCCTTCATATGTGAGTTTGAAAATTAATTAAGCTAGTGCACTCATTAGGTGTGTATAATCTTAAATATGTACCATTACCAATTTTACTAAGCACACGTTTCTCTTCAGGTGTGGCCCAATTGAGGAGTAGAGCAGCTGAAGCATATAAAGTAGGAACATGTATCATTACACACACACACAAACACACACACACACACACACACACACACACACATCATTTCAAACGAAGTTTTACCATAACATTCCTCTAATTTGGACCGGTATGGAATTGATTCAATATGGAATCATGAATAGTCATTGGCTCCATCGGTACGTAGTAGTCCATACTTTATTTTTATATATGTATGAATAGGTATTTCTTTGGGGAAATCTTAGCAAAAAGCCAAATTAACCCATATTCTGTTATAGGAATGAAACACATTTATAAAAAACACGAAGATACACACACACACACACACACACACACAAAAAGGTGGGAGCACACCGCCTGTAATTTTATTGATACTCGAAAATCATATACATTAGAGGGGCAACACTGGCCAGTTCCCTCCCCAAATTTTCATTAATTATAAAGCTATTTATTACAACTTTCATAAGAAGTACTAACAAAAAGAAAATCAACCTAGGTTACAAACAATTATTCATCATTCATGACCTAGGTTTCAATCTAGCATCATGTACAATGACAATTAAAATAAAGTCTATCTTTCATCTCATCAAAGAAGCGGTAATAGACAATCCTCCAGGACCTCTTCAGCACTAAAATGCCACAGAAGGCCCAAAACCCAATTGCAAATCCCGGTCCCAGTCCAGAGCAAAACCAACGCATCTCATCCTCTTCTTCATCTTTTTCAATGTCACCACTAACAAGCATTGGACCTTGAGGAGTCTCATCGCTAACACACTTATGTGGAAGAGGAGGTCCACAAAGTCTGTTGTTGCCCATATAAATAGAAGGATCTTGAAATGTTTGGAGCTGATTTCCATATGGAATTTCCCCCCACAAGTTGTTAAATGACAAGTTCAAGTAACTTAGAAAAGTTAAATTTGACATGCTTAGAGGAATTGTACCTGAAAACTGATTTTTTGAGAAATCAAGAGACTCTAGTAATGCCAATTTATCAATCTTGTCTGGGATCTTTCCGGTCAAATGGTTTCCCGAAAAGTTTAAGACTCGCAATCCCAAAAGACTTATGAGTCCTTTTGGGATCTCTCCAGATAAGTTATTTCTTGAAAGGTCCATGCATATGACCAATGATATTGTTCTAGTGTATTCAAGAATCAGCCCCTTCACTGACACAAGCAAGTTTTCATTATAATATGTTCCTATTCTTCCATAGGAAAGATTGAGGTTTGTCTTCTTCATGGCTATGAGATCTTCAAAACATTGAGGAATTGAGCCAGATAAACAATTTTGTCCCACATCAAGGATCTGAAGAGAAGTCAAGTTTGATAGTTGTGCTGGGATGTTGCCAGTAAACATATTTGATCGTAAACTCAGAATTCTTAAAGCTGGAAAGCTTTTGCCAATCCAAGTGGGAATGTAACCTGAGAAATTGTTGCGTCCAAGGTCGAGAGTCTCCAGACTAGCACATTTCTTCAAAGACGAAGGGATTTCTCCCGATAGGTTATTGTGGCTCAGGTGCATTGTTTGGAGTTGACGTAATAGACCCAAAGACGTGGGTATTCCTCCCGATAACCTGTTCTTGCTCAAATCAAGTGCCTTGAGTGCTATGCAATTACCCAAACTCAATGGAATGATACCACCTATATTGTTTCGGGAAAGGTCAAGGACAGACAAGGAGTTCATTCCTTCTATGAATGAGGGAATCATGCCACTGATTTGGTTACCTCTGGCAGAAAAGTAATATAAATACTGCAATGTGGATGTAAAATTTGGTGGGATTGGCCCAGAAAATTGATTGTTGGAGAGATCGAGAAAAGAGGCTCCATTCAATATGCAACGTATGGGACCACTGAAATTATTCGAGCTCAAATCAATGTAGGCATGAGGCGGCATTTTTAAAGGGTTGGGCAATTGGCCAAAAATCTGGTTATTTGAAAGGTTCAGTTGAAGAAGTTGGGGTGTTAAATCGCAAAACCAGGTGGGGATGATTCCAGAGATGGCTGTGTTAGAGAGATCCAAGTAATTTACATATTTTTGTGTACGTAGCCAGAGAGGAAATCGAGGACCTAAATGACATGATCTTAGGTAAATGTCAAAAAGCTGAAATGGAGGGGCCCAATCAGAGTGTGGAACAAAAACCAAAGAATTGGAATACAAATATAAGGACGTCAACTTTTTGAGGTTTTCAAAAACACTTTCAGACACGTTTCCTGTCAAGGAGTTGTAAGAGAGGTCAAGCGAATACAAGTTAGAAAGTTGTCCTAAAGTTGTTGGGATTGTCCCATTCAACTGATTCACTGAAAGGTCTAAATATTCCAAGGAAGACAATCCTCCAAGAGCTGCAGGGATATTTCCATTCAACTGATTCCCCGAGAGAATTAATTCTTCCAAGGAAGACAATCCTCCAAGAGAAGCAGGGATATTCCCATTCAACTGATTCCCACGGAGAGATAAATATAGCAAGGAAGACAATCCTCCAAGAGCTGCAGGGATATTCCCATTCAACTGATTCCCTGAGAGATCTAGTTCTTCTAAGGAAGACAATCCTCCAAGACGAGCTGCAGGGATTGGGCCTGTCAGCATGCAATCGGATAGAGAAAGGCTTTTAAGATTTTTTAGCTCATATAAGCAATCAGGAATGGCCGCATGCATTTGGTATCCGTACAATGACAGGCTCTCTAAATTGATAAGCTTAGTTATGGCTCTTGGAATGCTACCTGTTATATTCTCACTGAATGACAAAGAGAGAGACTCAAGTGATGTCATATTCCAAATAGAGTTGGGGATTCCTCCATGCAGCTGACTGAAAGATAGACGAAGTATCTTCAGCTTCCTCCAGCTGCCTTCAAGGAACTCTGACCAATCAACCCTCAGGTTATCATCATCAGTTGATCCCAGCACCAACTCTTCCAAGTTAGGAAGTTGTGAAAATTGATAAGGAACCTCACCATGAAAGTTGTTATATGAGAGATCCAAAAACACGAGGCTACTAATGTTAGCTATCCAGTTTGGAATGCTAGAGTTGAAGTTGTTATCACTGAGACGAAGGACACGGAGAGATGTGAAATTAACAGAAGGAAGAGTTGGGGAAATATATGAAAGACCACAATCGAATAAGCTTAGCTCAACAAGGGAAGGAGACATGTTCATTACGGGCACCCAATCATGGCTTGCCATGGAAAGATCCACTCCAGACATGTCTAGGTAATTGAGAGAAGGTAGGCTTGTCAACCACCAAAGGTTTTTGGCACTCAAAGAAGATGAAGAAAGCTTCAGGGAAACGAGTTTAGAGAGGTTTCCAAGCTGATGAGGGATTCTCCCACTGAATCCTGCCCATGACAAGTTCAAATGCCTCAACTCCTTCATTCCACCCAAGAAATCTGGAATTGGTGCGCCATTAAAAGCATTAAAGCTCAAGTCCAAGAACTGAAGATGCTTCAGTTGAACCAGAGCTGGATCAATTCTGCCACCTAGTCCGAGACGGGAGTCATTGCCATGGAGGTCGAGTTTAACAACGTACCCAGTTATGTTGTGGCAGGTAATTCCTCTCCATTTGCAGCAGTCAGAGGCATCATCATCCCATGAAGAGAGAATATTGAAGGAATCGTTGAGAGACTTCCGAAAGGTAGTCAGAGCTTTTCTCTCGGAATCGAAGCAACCACTCACCTTCCAATATCCTCCCCAATATATTAATACATTTAAAAGAAACAGAGAAATAAGAAAGCCTTTCTGCTGAGAATAACAACTCTCCATTACTTCTCTCTCTGCTTTTGAAAAGGGAAATTGATTCTTTGCTGATTTCTCCTTCCGCTCTCCTTGATTTATAAGATCTGAAGACCGCACACATCAATCATGCTAGTTCACCACCATTTTCTCTTAACACTGATCAAGCAATCCTAACCAATCCGTTTCCGCTCATGACAAGGCAAGTCTCTGGCATCTTGATCGTATACGACATCCAAACCGTTTATCAAGTTCCTTAGCACATCTTGGGGACAAGGATCATCGTCCATCCATTTTGGGGTCCATAGTACGGAAAGGTGGACAGCCGTATGTACGATTTCTGAGAAACAGTGGAGGGAAGTGCCAGTCTGGTCCTCAAAACGAGGAAATACAGAGTCTCCTTACGCCTTTGTCTGTACAACTGGGGCCATGCCTTCTTCATCCAAACCGTTGATCTAAATAGTACGTCTGCCTAATTAGTGGACCGGATTGATTTTTATTATTTTTATTTTTTTCAGGTGATCTTGTGGACTAGCTGGCGTCAAAGTTTTGGATCAAGGTGATATTTGTGTAGCCTCTTCATCCAGGTCTTTGTGACCTTATCAACAGGTTGGATCCACAATAAGCATTTTGGTGGACCCTACGAAGCTTTTAATGGTGGAGATTCAATCAAGATTATTTCATGTGGTGTGT
This sequence comes from Magnolia sinica, assembly GCF_029962835.1. NCBI lineage: Eukaryota > Viridiplantae > Streptophyta > Magnoliopsida > Magnoliales > Magnoliaceae > Magnolia > Magnolia sinica. Next base: position 79,982,638 of record NC_080586.1, read on the forward strand.
TCCGCATGAGATTTGGATCTACTTCATTTTTTGTACCATTTTATAAAATGAGCTTTCAACATGGATGGGCAGAGTGGATGTAATGAAAATACATCATACTCATGGGGCCCTACAGTGGGATTCACCAGGGCCCACCTCAAATGGGCAGAGTGGACGGGATTGATTTTTTTTTATTTTTTTTAAATTAGGTGATCTTCATGGTACGGCCCACCATCTCAACGGTCTAGAAGAAGAGAAATTACATGAAACTCAGGCTGCGGTTGAGCTTGATACATGAGCACTCAAAAATTGTACACGTGGCATACATTAAATCAAATAAAATAACAGGATTATGCAGCCTACTGTAGCAAAGTTACAATCCCAAGATTAGATTAGTTGAACCATCCTAACCTCTGATTCCTGGAGTCTTGTTTGTGAAAATTAATAAGATTGATAATTAAATTTTTTTTCTTTTTTTTTTTAATCAAATAAGAATAATTTTTGTTAAGAGTACATCTACATTGGATACCCTAATTTGGACAGTTTAATTTGACTACTTGTATGGCACGTGTGTAATGTATACATTTTCTTTCCTTAATTGTCTACGTATTGAAGTTCTTAGTGATTTTTTTTTTTTGTGCATGGGCCCCATGAAGCTTTTAATGGTGGGGATTCATCGCGTGATTCGGTGGCTTATCTTTGGTAGGTGAGGCCTTATCTTTTTGTGGAGCCCTCCTTGATCTTAGCTTGTACAACTCTGTTTTTTGAAAGGATTCACTTCCTATCAATCCAAACCGATGAAATGACGGGTCCAAGAACACTTGAGTCATGTAAAATATTCATGACTTTAAAAGTGGTCCACACTTGTTGAATGTATAATTTATAAAATGGCATTGTTTTCATCAGTAACCGACTTGAGTTTTTAAGGTATTAATTTTTTTTAAATGCATAGTAAAATCTCAATTGAAGGGATTTAACCCTATAATTTATAAAATGCCCTCCTTAATGTATATATTCTACATCTAGGGTTTACCTCATTTTAGGAAGAGACTAAAATTGAGACATCTAAATGTTAGGTAGACAATATATACCATAGTAAACAGTGGCAATATATACCTTGGAAGGGTCCACGAGTATGTACGATTTCTCGGAAACAGTGGAGTGCTAGTCTGGTCCTCAAGACGAGGACATCCAGAGTGTCCTTACGCCTGTGTCTGTACAACTGGGGCCGTGCCTTCTTGATCAAACCGTTAATCTAAATGGTACGTCTGCCTATTTAGTGGACGAGATTGATTTTTTATTTCAGGTGATCTTCATGGTAGGGCCCACCGTCTCTACAGTACTTGCGGACTAGCTGGCGTCAAAGCTTTGTAGGCGACGATGATGACTGTGTTTTCTCTACACCTTACATCCATTTTGCCAGCTCATTTATGAGCTAAAAATGAGGGAGATTCAAAGCTTAAGTGGACCACACTACTGGAATGAGTGGGTTTTTGGGTATCTTACACGATCAAGATGGGCAGGATGGAGATGACTTGATATCTGCAAGAGAAGATAGGGTTTTTTGGTGTGATTTGTGTGTACCTTTCACTATTGGAGATGCTCTTATTGATAGTTGAAAGGTGCAATTGTGTAGATGGTGCAATGCAGAAATCTGGACGTCCTCTTTAGACCACTTAATACTTGTAAGAGAAGACAAAGATGGACCCTGACTGCAGCAAGGGACCCTCCGATGCCAAATTCAGATAGACAAGCTAGATCTAGTAGAATGTAAGGTTTTTTAGTGTGTTTTCTAGGTTGGATTGTGTGTTCTTTTCACCATTAGATATGCTCATATTTATAGTTGAAGAGGGGTGATGGTGTTAGAGGACAATTTCCATGTTTAATAGCAGCGTATTGTAGAGCAATTCGTATCCCGAACATGTTGCGGGTATCTCCCAAGATCCTTGGGTGAGATCTCGGGCAAATCCGTGTCACAATTATCTTTCGGGATCTTTGGCTGAGATCTCGGACAAATCTCTTTGATAATACCTGAATAGTGAGATATGTAGTAGGAGGCCGATCTCGAGAGTCCAATTTGACCCACATAGTCTTCCGACTTGGATTCTTCAATGAACCATGGTCGAGTTTCTCCTTAGCACTGGGTAGATCATCGACCCGTCGACTTGCTTTTGGGAATCATGTCCGAGCACTGAGACCGAGCTCCTCTCCTTAGTAAGAATATAAACGAAAATCGGGAATGACCATCTTCTTCATCTTATTGTACGGGGTGGGGTTCCTCTGAGTTTAGCAACTCGGAGTCATACCCATTGAAAGGTCATACATCGAAGGCCCCTAACAAGAGATGTTCCAAGCAGCATGTTGGAAATGGATGGGACCATGGAAAGGCTCGACATTTGATGGAAGTGGAGATACTTCATCTTCTAATGGCCGAGCTCGGGGAGTAGAGTAGTTGTTTCCCCAGTAGTGGTCTATAGCTTTTTAGCTATTGAGGAGCTCCTTAGTCATGCTTGACGCTGACTAGTCATACAACGAGCACATGTGTCTGAGCTGACTCCTTCTTCTTAACCAATCCAGTTTTACCCATAATAGATGGTAATCTCCCTATTTAGTAGGTGCGTATTATAGAGGGAATCCTATCACAAGCGTGTCGCAGTTATCTTCCGAGATCTTCTGTAAAGATCTTGGTGTCGCGGTTATCTTCCAATATCCTCGGCAAAGATCTCGGACAGATCTCTTCGATAAGATCTGAGAGGTAGAAACCAGAAACAACATGGAGGCCGATGTTTAACATCCGAGGTGGCCCACATAGTCATCCCAAGGAGTAATTTATCGACTTGTATTCTCTAGTAAGCCGTGTTCGAGTTTTCTTTCAACATCGAACAGATCACCGACCTGCACCTGAACGTCGTATTTGAGCATTGGGACTGAGCTCCCTTAGTAAAATAATGATTAATTTGGGAATGACTATCCTCTTCATATTATCGTACGTTACAGGGGTCGTGGAGGAGCTCGGCCTTGAAGTAAGTGTCACACAATAGAGCACAACAGAATGCCATTTCTAGCCATTGATGAGCTCTTTGGTCATGATTGGCACTGGCTAATCATGTAATGAGCACAGATATCTAAGCTGACTTCTTCTCCTTAACCAATATATTTTCACCCATAACAATTAGTTTATTTAAAATTAATTTTCAACATATCTAAATGTGGTAAACATATGCAAGATCTAGGTCATTGGATTACGTTCTTCCTACCTTGACCAATCCCTATCTTAAGAATGATGCAACTTGTCCATCATGTGTCCCCATGGGCAAGCTCATTTTCTCATACCCTGATCCATAGCTCAAGCAATAAATTGAGTGAAGAAACCCTCATTTCGCAACTGAGGTCTTGGTGTCGATTCCCTAGTGGGGTGACTAACAGTGGAGTGTGTACTAACATCGGGGTGTGTACTAACAAGCTACCCCCCCCCCCCCCCCAAAAAAAAAATAAAAAAATAAAAATTAAAGCTTTGAAAAGGGAAATTGATTCTTTGCTGATTTCTCCTTCCGCTCTCCTTAATTTATAAGATCTGAAGACCGCACACATCCATCATGCTAGTTCACCACCATTTTCTCTTAACACTGATCAAGCAATCCTAACCAATCCGTTTCCGCTCTTGACAAGGCAAGTCTCTGGCATCTTGATCGTCTAAGACATCCAAACCGTTTATCAAGTTCCTTAGCACATCTTGGGGTAGAGACTTTTGGGGACAAGGATCATCGTCCATCCATTTTGGGGTCCATAGTACCGAAAGGTCGACGGCTGTATGTAGGATTTCTGAGAAACAGTGGAGGGAAGTGCCAGTCTGATCCTCAAAACGAGGACATACAGAGTCTCCTTAATTACGCCTTTGTCTGTACAACTGGGGCCATGCCTTCTTCATCCAAACCGTTGATCTAAATCGTACGTCTGCCTAATTAGTGGACCGGATTGATTTTTTTTTTCAGGTGATCTTCATGGTACGGCCCACAGTCTCCACAGTGCTTGCGGACTAGCTGGCGTCAAAGCTTTGTGGGCCCACCATGATGTTTGTATTTTCTCCGCACACACCGTACATCCATTTTGCTATCTCATTTATAAAATCTGGCAGATATGATCAATAGGTCGGATGCAGATGACAGAATTATACGAACTTTTCAATCTTTTAATCATTTAGATAATTTTTACTGCCATGGCCTATCTGATGATCTCTTGGGCTTCGCATCTACATCGCTGGATTGCTAGTTGAGTGTCTCTAATCCCACACTCATGTGCCTCATTTTCCACCAGTGAGGCAGCTGCACATTCAAAGTGCACTTGAGCAACTACTATTATCATTATTACTATCCTCTTATGCTATCTATTGGACATGTTACATTATATATGTGCACCATGAGCATAAAATTTCCCTCCAATTCAAGAATTAGGAGTGGGCATTTCCAAGTCATTCAACCTGCATTAGTTCTTGTGGATGGACCATGTCCCCAAATATCCCACATTAGAAGATCCTAGCCATAAATTTAATGTGAATGTTGAGCAATCCTACCAAGTCCAATTGATTCTAAGTGTATGTACCACTAATGAGTGGATGGACCTGATTTTTATCTTATGTGATTTTCTTGGTAGATGGTGTTGATGTCTTGCCCAAGTGGCTGTCAACCAGAGAGATGACACCATACCATAAATTGTGGTACCTTGACATATCCGTTCTGGCACGGTCATTTTTCTTATCTTCCAATTGCTTGCACAACACGGCTAAGCTGTCATCAGACTAGCTTTCAAATTTGGAAATTTATGTTTAAAAGTGACTTGATTAATTAGGACTCTATTGTTTGTTCTACACTATTTAAAAATTGTTTGTGCATTCTCAGTCATATATATGCCACTAATAAAATCATAGCTTAAGAAATGATAATCACTCATTTAAGGTCCACTGAAAGTAAAGTAGAAAAGTATAATTACCGGATAAGAAAATTTAAACTTCATATGTCTTTCATTGCCTATCTTATTTTGAAAAAAAGTCTTTATATTGTAATAGCTCAAGAAATGTGAATAACTTATTTTGCATCCATTGCAAGTAAAGTAAAAACGTATAGTCAACAGTCAACGAATAAAAAGAATCTCATTTGGCATCTATTTTATTGTCCGTCCCATCCTTTACAGAAGTCCTTGTATTATAATAACTTACAAAATGATAACCAGTTCTTTAGCATCCATGAGAAGTATAGTCACTGGATAAGAAAATTCTTATTTAACATCTCTTTTATTGCATGTCTCATTCTTTGGAGAAGTCTTTGTATATTAATAGCGAAATGCTAACCACTTATTTAGCATCCATGAGAAGTAGAAAAGTATGGTCATTGGAAAAGAAAAGTCTCAATTGGCATCTCTTTTATTGCATGTCCCATTCTTCGGACAAGTCATTATATTGCATTGAAGCCCAAGTGGAACACGAAATGATTTATAATTCCAAGTCAAGTCTATGATAACATAGACTTAAGACATGAAGATGACTCTTCTTTTCTTTTCTTTTTTTTTCTATAACTTTCTCTATAGTTAAATAAAATGGTGAAAGGTCTAAATTTTGTGTTTTCAATTAATTTAATTAATTTCCTTTAGGTGGAACATTTTAAGTTCACATGTGCGAAGATAATTCAGGACATTTAAAAGTTGGAAATGGACTTGAATTAGGCACTTGGGCCAATCATCGCGTGATTCGGTCGCTTTTTCGTAGTAGGGTCAGCTGGCTCAATACTCATATGTTTTTTAAACTAGGTGTTAGTGTGTTGTTCTTTTGGCTCATTGGGTTCATCTGCCATAGGCGACACTGGTACTAAATCATGGGCTCCACTTGCACAATCTTACAAGTCTACTTGTATTGGAAACTCAAATTACCATCGGTGCATAGGATCCATAGGCCTTTTATTATTATTATTATTATTATTATTTTTAATTTTATTTTAAAGCTTGTTAGTACACCCACTGTCAGTTCACACTTCACTATTAGCCACCCCCACTAGGGATGGATGCCAAGACCTCAGTGTTGAAACGAGGTATCTTTCACTCAGTCTACCACTTGAGCTATGGATATGGGTATTCTTGGTGGGATGACTGTAGTCCAAGGATCAGATTGTATGGCTTTCTTAGTGTCATTTGAACAGTGGGTGGGATTGGATGGATGGTCTGTATTGTTTCATTTGATTAGCATTGTAACTTAAAAACCGAGGGAAGCAGATTGCCTTCCCAGTAACTCTTTGCGTACTGAGTAAACTCTGTGGGGCCTACCATGATTCATATATTTTATCTACTATGTCTATCTATTTTACCAGATAATTTTTGGGCTTAAGCCCAAAAATAAAGCATATCCAAAGCTCATGTGGACTGCACCACAAGAAACAGTGTGATTTGAACATCTACCATTGAAAAATTCATGGGGGCCACAGACGTTTTGGATCAAGCTGATATTTGTGTTTTTCCTTTATTCATGTTTGTGTGATCTTATGAATATGTTGGATGACAAATAAACATCACCGTGGGCCCTAGGAAGGTTTCAGCATGGAAATCATTATTTCCACTATTTCCCTATGCAGTTGTGGTCCACTTGAGCTTTGGATATGCTTCAATTTTGAGCTCAATCCTAAAATGAACCGGAAAAATTGATGGACAGCATGGATAAACCACAAACATTCATGGTGGGCCCAACAGTGTTGGCTAGTACAATAAAGCCTACTAAGTTACTCAGTACTCAATCCCATTTCAAAACTATGAATGTTTTTGTTTGTATTTTCATTTAGAGATTATTATTTTTATATTTAGAAATGCATGTGAAAGATCTAGGATGGTCAACAGTCAGGTTCCCTCCAAGATGTGTTTCGGCCAAAACCTTAAATTGGCTCAGGCCCACCCATCAGGTGGGCCACACATGTGCCATGACTCTGAACTGCTGGCTACATTTTTCTATCCGTTTGACATTCTATTCATATTGGCTCAACTGATGAATGAACAGTCTCGATTGTAGGCTGAAGAATACTCACCTTCGAGCCTGCTTGATGAGTGCCCAAGCCGTTCAATCTGAAATGATATATTCATTAGTTCTAGAAGGTGTGGCAAATAGACTGGGCTTGGGTGAAGCATCCGGCCCATATCCACATACTACACTCTAACCCAGCCCATGAGCTAAGTAATTTATCTCTGGCCCGGCCAGGCACGTAAGTGAAATTTCTCAGCCCAACAATGTAAAAATACTCTATTTTAATGTAGACCGTGTGGGCCCTACCTTCCAAGTGGGCAGTCTAGCATGCTGCCTCACTTTGAATGTGGGTCATTCATCATTAAGGGGCCGACCTTTAATGTGGACCGTCTATTATGTGGGCGTGTTTTTTCATTTCACATGATTATTTTAAGGTACACTGCAATGTTTATTAGTCATACAACCTGTTCATAAGTTGACACTAACAGGATGGAGGGAAAACACAAAACATCACCTTAACTAAAACTACTATGGCCTCAGGAAGTTTTCAATTGTGTGGTGTACCCGACATGAACTTTGGATATGGTTCATGGTTTAAAATGTTCTGGCAAAATAGATGAAGGGCATGGATACAACAAAAACATCACTCGGCGACGTATAGCATCTTATTTTAAGGTGTGGTCCCAAAAAATTATGAAGGCAAAACTTTCAAATGGACCACACCACAGGAAATAGTGCTCGTTGAATGTTTATTATTAAAAATTAATTTCTTAAGGTCTACTGTATTGTTTGTTGACCATACAACCTGTTGATAAGGTCCAACTGACTTGGATGAAAGAAAAATATAAATATCAGACTGATCCAAAACTTTTCTGGCCCACAAAAATTAAGCTGATATTTGTGTGGTCCGTCTGTATGACCTTATCAACAGATTAGATGAGAAGTAAACATTTTAGTGGCCCTCAAAAAGTTTTTAATGGTGGGCATTTAATCAACATTATTTCTTGTGGTGTTGTCCACCTGACATTTGAATCTACTGAATTTTGGACTCAATGACACGTGAATATAATACAAATACTTAACGGTGAGCCATTAGCCACGGATCTACCGACCTGGGTGGATGTGGGACTCATTGGGTATGTTTTTCAAAAGATATTATGACCTCTGTCAACTTCACAAAGGGAGGATGACAGTTCCCTATAACCCCTTGTAATTACCATACAATGGATAAATGAGACGGATTTCTCACAGAAATCACAGTGGCCCCACCTAGCTTCCCAGTGGCAGGAAAATCATGTCAAAGGCTTTGCTAATTTGTACGGTAGCAATAATGGTGTACCTTTCCTGTACGTACCTGATCAGTCTGATACACTACTGGTCATTTTTTATAAACTTCCAAATGTGTGTGGCTCATCTGTCAATAGTCTTTAAGAAATTGTACACGTGGCATACATTAACTCAAATAAAATAAAAGGGTTAATAGGATTGATAAATTCTTTTTTATTTTTAATTGTCTAATAAGTATACACCAATCTGATAGTTAGATAATCAAATAAGCTTAACTTTTGTTCAGTGTACATCTATATTGGATATCCTAATTTGGACGGTTTACTTTGACTACGAGTATGCCACACGTGTGCAATGCAAGCATTAATTTTCTATGTAATTACATATTGCCTGGTTGTTATCATCCAACACACGCTGCCAGAGTATCAAAGTTTTTCTCTGGAGGATATAATGAATCCGGATCACCCAATCCTAACAACATCAGTGATGACATGGACCAATCAATACACAGTTAAGTAGTATTTGCATTGGATTCCACAGGTACAATACCGGAAGTGGACTATCTCAGACCTACCACTGGGGGTATCCCTTGTGAGGGTGTTGTGGGCTTATTATGGTGGATGCGTTGTGTCCCGCCGTCCATTCGCATTGTCGGCTCATTAAAGGGCATTATCCCCCCCCAAAAAAAAGCCGATTCAAAGCTCAAGTGGAGCACACGACAAGAAACAATGGTGATTGAATGTTGCGATATGTCTTAAATCTGAGTCCTTTCACAACTGGGATGCGAAAGGGAAGTTGCCTAAACTATAAATAGGTGTTTCTAGGATTTTTCTAAAGGGATGAAAAATAATTCTAAGGCTTTCTAAAGGGGTTCTAGGGAAATAAAAGGGTGTAGCAAGGGTGAGATTCAAGGTTGATCGAATCAGGTAAGTCCTCTCTCTTTGTAATTTCTATTTTCATAGTGGAGATCTGTCGCTTTGTGCTGTGGTTTTTTCCCGAAAGGGTTTTTCACGTTAAATCTGTGTTCTCTTGTGTGTGCTTGGTGTCATTGTATTACTATCCTAGATCTAGATCTGTGTGATTCCGCAACACAAATCCCAACAAGTGGTATCAGAGCAATCGTTGGGGCACAGATCTGAATCTGAGGGATTAGTAATAATGGGAAGTACTAGGTATGAGATTGAGAAGTACTCAGGGAAAAATAATTTTAAGTTATGGAAGATCAAGATGATGAGTTCCTTAAGCAAGGCGAAGATGGTGCTCTCGAGGAGCGAAAGTCTACTATGACTGATGATGATTGGAATACTTTTGATAAAAAAGCTTTATCATCGATCCGTTTATGTCTCATGGATAAGGTTCTTTACAATGTCATGAGGGAGAAAACTGCGGCTAAGTTATGGACAAAATTAGAGGATGTCTATGTAAAAAAATTCTCTGAAAATCACTTACACTTGAAGCGGCAGTGGTATAACTTCAAGATGACAGAGGGTGGAGATCTGGAGGCTCACATCAGTAACTTTAATAAACTAGTTTGTAAATTGTTGGATATGGAGGAAGTGATAAAAGATGAAGAACAAGCATGTATGTTGTTGAATTCTCTTCCGGTGTTGTATGAGTCATTCAAGGACACTATGTGCAACACCAATAAAACCGTGAGTGTCGACACCGTTATCTCAGCCCTTCAAGGGAAAGCTATGAGAAAACTAAACGCCGACATGGGGATATCTTCTGAGGCACTGCTTACAAGGGGTAGGAATTTTGAACAAGGTACAAGTTTTTCAGACTCTAGGTCTAAATCCAAGGGCAAGGGCAAAGGAAAGGTAAAGTGCTGTAACTGTGGGAAGGAAGGATATGTGAAGAAGGATTGTGAAAATCCTAAATCGAAAAGAGAAGATTCTGAGGCTTCATACAGGGAGGCGAATGCTGTCACGTCAGATGGATCAAGTAGATGTGATGATAATTTTTTATCTGTGTCTTCTCTCAGACGACCATACGATGATCGTAAGGATGAGTGGATGCTAGACACAGGGGCATCTTTTTACATGACTCCTCATCGGAGTTGGTTCACCAGCTATAGGGAGTGAGATGGTGGACATGTATTTATGGGCAATGGCACTGCCTGTAATGTTGTGGCTGTTAGTTCGGTGCGCATCAAGATTTTTGATGGGGTGGAGCATACCTTGACTGATGTCAGGCATGTTCTTGATTTGAAACAGAATCTAATTTCTCTTGGTGTACTTAAAGCAAAAGGATGCAAGTACACAGGTATTGATAGTGCCCTTAAGGTATTTAAGGGGGCACAGGTAATCATGAAAGCGCAATGACTCGGTAACATGTATTGGTTGATTGGGAGCACTTCAAAAGGTAGAGCTGCAGTGGATGTAGCAGATTTCACCTCTGCATGTGTGTGGTATGTTGGGCATAACCACATGAGCGGGTAGGACAAGAAGGCTGAGACGCGCGGACAGGGATACAGAGCAGGTGGAGTAGCCACCTGTGAGAAGAATCACACAGCATGATCGCAGGATATCGGCAAGGTACATGGATAACTCCAATATCGCAGGGGATTTATCTTCTATTCAGATGACTCTAAGTGAACCTAGTGCTGAGAAGTGAAAGGTGACTATGGACGATGTGATGGATTCGTTGTACCAAACCGACATATGGGAGTGGGTGGAGCTTCTAGTGGGCTGAGGAGTGGTTGGATGCAGGTGGATCTTCAGGAGGATACAACTTAGATACAGGGTGAGGTTGGTAGCGAAGGGTTATGCTCGGAGAGAAGAGATTGGCTTCTCAGAGATATTTGCGCCGATGGTATAACAGGTGTCTATTAGATCCGTGATTGATGCTGGTTGGCCAATGTGATCTTGAGCTGGAAGGATGGATGTGGAGTCTGCACTTATATAAGGGAAAGTAAAGAGCAGATTTACATGAAGCAACCAGATCAGTTCGAAGTTAAAGGGGCTGAGAAAAGACTTTGCAGGAGGTCGTGGTTCGACCTGTCGCCTAGGCAGTGGTTTGATTCCTTCATGGTGAGTCAGGAATTGATAACATATAGATCGCCAATTATGACATGTCTGAAATCAATGTACTGAAGACTCGGTTAAGTGGGACATTCAGGATGAAGGATCGGGGGGCTGCAAAGATGGTTCTCGGCATTGAGATTGAAGGAGGAGTAGGCTTTGGTAATCACAGGAGAAATACCTTATGTGTAGGTATTGATCAAGGATGTGATGGGTCAGGTAAAGTTGGAGAGCGTTCCCTACGCGTCTCTCCTCAAGTTTTCCTTAGGACATGTCCCAAAACAGATGAGGAAAAGCAGGATATCTCATGAGCCTTATTCGAATGCGGTTGGCAGTGTATGTCATGGTCTGGATTAGACCGGTTATTTCACAGGCTGTCAGTGTTGTGAGCAAGTACCCCGGCAAGCAATATTGGGTAGTGGTGAGATGGTAAGAAGACTACGTCTTTCCTTTTGAGAAGACAAGAGCAAAGATGGTTAGGCATGTCGATTCTGATCCAATGGACATGCTCTCCTAGATGGTTCCTGTAAAGAAGTTCAAGGTCTGTAAAACTTTTCTGGGCTTGGCGATGGTGTAAAAGGAAGACGGAGTGTGCAAGAGAAGCTATGATGTGATGCAGAAATAAGAGAAGAGGTCAAGAAGCTATACGGTTGAAGATTGAAGACATGGTGGAGATTGTTGTGATATGTCTTAAATCTGAGTCCTTTCGCAACTGGGATGCGAAAGGGTCCCTTCGCAACTGCGATGTGAAAGGGAAGTTGCCTAAACTATAAATAGGTGTTCCTAGGGCTTTTCTAAAGGATGAGAAATAATTCTAAGGCTTTCTAAAGGGGTTCTAGGGAAATGAAAGGGTGTAGCAAGGGTGAGATTTGAGGTTGTTCGAATCGGGTAAGTCCTCTCTCTTTGTAGTTTCTATTTTCATAGTGGAGATCTGTCACTTTGTGCCATGGTTTTTTCCCGCAAGGGTTTTCCACGTTAAAATTGTGTTCTCTTGTGTGTGCTTGGTGTTATTGTATTGCTATCCTAGATCTAGATCTGTGTGATTCCGCAGCATAAATCCCAACATTGAATGCTTACCATTAGAATTTTTTTGTGGGACATAAAAGTTTTGGATGAAGCTGATATTTGTGTTTTCCTTTCATCTAGTTATGTGAGACCTAGTGAACAGGTTCGGTGGCAAATAAACATCTCAGCAGGCACTACAAAGGTTTCAATGTTGGTGTCATCATCTCAAATGTTTCCTGCGGTGTAGTTCACTTTAGCTTTGGATCTGTTTCATTTTTGGGCTGAACTGGCAAAATAGATGGACAACAATGATATAAAACACACATCATGGTGAGTCCCACGGTGCCACAAATATGAGAGGTCACCACGAATCCTGCCACAAATAATATGGTGGGCAGGTTTTTGGAAGATTGGGTACTACCCTTACTTGTGCTAAAGTCTATATAGGCCTGACGATGGCCGGATTTGATTAGAAAATTGAGTTCCCATTGGAGAATTACCAATTAAAGCAGGATTGAAAGTTATTTGATCATATTCTCAACTGGGCCATCTTGGACAGTGGCATGCTAGCTCTGCAGTCATATATCGCTGGGTATTCAATCTATGTCCCTATGCAAATGGTGTACCTTGCAAATAAAATAAATTAATGGGTGAGGACAGGTACTTAATTAGTTGTCTAAACATTATAATCCACCATCAATGAATCACACCGGTGTGATGGTTCGCATACATCCATTCACATAGAATAAATGGTGCAAATAGAAAATACCCTGGGGCCGGGCATAATAGGACTTTGAGTGGATTTGTTGGCTCACAAATCTTATAGTAAATATATGGTTTGTTAATTGCATGGAAAGATTCAACATATGGGTCCACATGATTCTATTATTGAGAGTAGTTGATAGAGTTCTCACCAAAATTGAGTTATTTGTGGTTAGGATGGTGTCTGGTCAAGTCTGACTCTCAATTGGGAGATCTTTTTTTTTCAGAGATTCAAACATGGTTCAAAATTAGGGTGGCAATAGGTTTTCGCTGGGCCAGGCTAGGTCCTTGAACTGCCCGAACACTTAAAACTTGTAGGATATAATGCATTTACATAAAAGGTCAGGTATATTAAAATCAATTTAGCTTAGCCCCACCTGCAAAATTGATTGAGCCATGCATGGGAGACCACATTTGGTCCATAAGCTCAGATAGTAGTTTCAAGCTCAGCCATAGCTAGGTTAGGCTTGTTAGGCCATGTTGGGTTAGGTCCGCTACCAAAACTGTTGCTACTCTTTGTTCAAAATGGTAATTATATCCATTATTTGGATATGGGAAAGGCTAACACCATCAAAACATGCATGTAGGTTGTCACATTCTAGGCCATGATTTTGAGTTGTTTTCCGGGCTTGTTTGCCCCGATAAATTTAGAACTTTTGGTTTTAGTTGGCCCATGTCGGCCTAGCCAATTAATTGCCTTGTCAGTGTGTGAACTGGGTCATGAATCAGACCATGAATTAAAATTGGTTCAAGCTCAATATTCAATACAAATAATTGATGGCCAGGATGTTCCTTCGATTGATTTTCAACTAAGAGCCATAAATGATTGTTGAGCTTCCGCATTTCAATTACTAGTGACAACACCCTTTTCATCAAGCACAGGTTGTCCAAACTTGCTTAAATGGTCATGGATATTTTGGGGTCTTCAATTTGTGTAGAGGGGGTCGAAACCATTCATATAATGGGCCTCACAGAGCCGCCAGATCATGGGATTTGGGCTGCAGAATTTATGGCCTTTTTTGGTTAAGTATGAACTTGGCTATATTTTCTTTCCTTAGCTGTTTAGTTAGTGGCCACACCTATTGAGGGAGCCGGCAAAGTTCTTAGTTATTTTTTGGTGTATGGACCACCTTCAGTGAGATAGATAATTGCGGTGGCTTAAACTACTGAATGGTGAGCCCCATCATAAGGATTGTTATTTGCAACTGCAAATCTATATTAACCTAACAGAAAAGCTTTGTATGTAACCACAACAAATATTTGCAAGATCTACAATGATCATCCCACGGGCCCCTAGGTGGACCATCAATGTGAACTATTGGCTATTATATTCTAACTGATTTTTATTATGTTCCTATTGGCCCTCTGAATGAGTGGATTAATGGCTGAATTTTGTGGTAATCAATGTTCACTGTGTGGCTTGGTTGATTAATGTTCTGGTTCGCACAAATGCAACACATTAATTACTACACTTGTGTAAAATTGGACAGGCTCTTCAGGCAATCATTGCTGTTTAAATTATGTGCACATAAAAATCATGCAAATATGATAAGTAGGTGGCCGACACATGACAAACATTTACATACTTTCCAATCTCTTAATCATTTATTTAGTTTTTACAGCTGTGGTCCATCTAATGATCTCATAGGCTTGGTATCTATGTCGCTGAATTTCTAGTTGAGAGGGTCTAAACCCACATTCATCTGCCTCATTTTCCACTAGCGAGGAGGCCACTGCACATTCAAAGGGCACTTGAGCAACGATCCATCAGGCATGCATGTTACATTAAGTACTCCGTTGAAGCATAAGACTTCTCTCTTCAAAAATTGGGAGTGGGCATTTCCAAGCCATTCAACCCACATTAGCTCTCATGGATGGACCATGTCTCCAAATATCATACAAATCTTATGTGAATATTAAACAATCCTACTTGGTTGAATTGATTCCAATTAGATATGCCAGTAATGTGTGGATGAGCCTGATTTTTATTTTATGTGATTTTCATGGTAGGGCTCATTGTCTCCATGGTGCCGATGTCATGCACAAGCGGTGCCTATCAGCTAGAGAGATGACATTGGACCATAAATTGAGGAGTTTTATATTTAAAAGGGATTTAATTAACACTATTGTTTGTTCCACACCATTTAAAAACTGGTGGAGTATTCTTGAACGTATACATACTATTAATAAAAGGATAGCTTAAGAAATGCTAACCACTCATTTTATGTTCATTGGAAGCAAAGTAGAAAAGTATAGTCACTTAACAAGAAAAATCTTGTTTCACATCTCTTTGACTGCCTATCCTATTCTTAATGGAAGTCCTTATATTGTAATAGCTCAAGAAATTTTAATCACTCATTTAATATCAATTAGAAGTAAAGTCAAGAAGTATATTCCCTAAATAAGAAAAATCTCATTTTGCATCCCTTTCATTCTATCCTATTCTTTGGAAAAGTCATTGTATTGTAATAATTCAAGAAATGCTAACCATTTATTTAGTGTCCATAGGAAGAATAGTCACCAGATAAGAAAAAATCTTCTTTCATATTTCTTTTATTACCTGTCATGTTCTTCTAAAAAGTCCTTGTATTGTAATAGGTCAAGAAGTGCTCACCACTCATTTAGTGTCCATGATGAGGAGAAAAGTATGGTCATTGGAGCAAAAAGTCTCATTTCACATATCTTTTATTATGTCCTAATCTTCATAAAAGTCCTTGTATTGCGTGGAAGATTAAGTGGAACACGGAACTAGCTTATAATTCAAAGTTATGATTAAGATAATATAGCTTTCTAAGATATAGAGATGAGTCTTCCTACGCACCGATCTATAGCTCAAGTGGTAGACTAAGTGGAGATAACCTCATTTTAACACTGAGGTAATCAATTCCCAAGTGAGGTGCGGCTAACATTGGGGTGTGTATTAACCACATGTAAATTTTAAATCACATGCAAATCATTAACCACTTGGCTAATCACTTGGGTTCCATAAATCACAATTTCTATTTTAAAAAATCATCTTTTATATGACTATAAACTTCAGCTCTAGTACCAATTGTTCAGAATTCTCCAACTTGTCCATCATGTGTCCACATGGGCAAGTTCATTTTCTCATATCCATCTATATTGGCAGTTTCACTCCTTGGACCTATTGTTTTAATATTCTTCTGAGGTAGGTGCAACTGACGGGACCGGTGATGCAAGGCATCGAATTCTGTAACCATGCTCCTTGGCTGACACGTTAATGTTGGGAATGGACCCGTTTAAGAGACAAATATGAGCTGCCATCAATTCAGTGAACAAGGATTCTAAGTCATGAGGATAAAAACAATCCCATCTATTAATAATCAGGGCCAATGTGGAAAATTCTATGACAATGAGTGGTCAGTATCACCGCCATTTTTCCAAAGGCGGTGCGTAACGAAAGGTTTTTAAGTCTGATGTTGCATGTAGTCCGTCTCAATAATAGACAAGGCTTAGGTCAGTGGATCCCAAAGGTGATGTATATTTCTTATATCCAAGCTGTCCATCCATATAGGGAGATCATTTTAGGGTATTACCCTAAAAATGCAGAAGATTCAAATATCAGGTGGACCACGCCACAGGAAAAAGTAGTGATTGACCATTAAAAACTTACTAAGAACCACAAAAGTTTTGGACCAAGCTGATATTTGTGTGGTCCTTTCATGCACGTCGTTGTGACCTTACCAACCGGGTAGATGGAAAATAAATATTCTGGTGGACCCAAGAAGTTTTTAATGGTGGGCGTTTAATCACCATTGTTTCCTGTGGTGTGGTCCACTTGAGATTCGGATTTACTGTATTTTTGAGTTCCTAACATAAAATGATCTGAAGAAATAGATGGATGACGTAGATTTAAGAGGTGGACTAATAATATAGGATCCACGGAAGCCACGTCTGCAAGTAATGGACTTTAGATGGGCACGCAGTTAGCCTGCAACCACCGACCTCCGCGTTGGCCGGAGACTTAAGTCCACTGTGGTGGATGTGTTTTATCCACGCAGTTTATCCTTTTGCCAAACCCTTCAAAGGGTCCACAGCGATATTTATGACTCATCCAACTTATTCATAAAGTGACACTGACCTCAAGGGAAAACACAAATACGAGCTTACCCAAAACTTCTGGCCTTCACATAGGCCTGCCACCATAAAGTTCGGTGGTGTTGGGTGACCACGCAATCCAATCCGCCTCAATGGAAAACTTCAAAACAGTGAAGGCATGTAGATTAACGGTTATAGATGGAGTCACCACCACTGCATATGAGGTGGGATCTAATAGAGATACCTGCACATGAAAGTGGGGGTATTTTGGTATTTTTAAAAAATAGATTTAGGTAATCTTCCGGAGATTTAAGATCCCTTTGTGGCCAATCTTGATCCATGTGTCTTATATCAAGCCATCCCATCTGTTTCTCCTAATCATTTAGTATTAACCCAAGAACGCAGAAGATAAAAATAGAAGGTGGACCACACTATAGGAAACCGTTGTGATTAAGCAACCACCATTAAAAACTTATTGCGAGCCATAAAAGTTCTAGATCAAGCTGATATTTGTGTGGTCCCTTCATCCAGTCCTCTATGACCTTATTAACAGGTTTAATGGGTAAATAAACATTCTGATAGTCCTCAAGAAGTTTTTAATGGTGGGCATTCAATCACAACTATTTCCTATGGTAATTGTAGGTTTAATACAAATACACCAACATGGACCCACAGTCCGGGATTTGCCGTTGTCGGTCGTGGATCCAAAGATGCACTGAAGCCATATAATATCATGCAGAGTACACTATAATTGGTTTGATTTATACACATTGGATACAAGTATGTCAATCCGGTAGCGGATCGCGTCTACTCTGCCCGTCTCTAACTAGTAATGGAAAGATCTGTGTGGGGCCTACCGTGATGTATTTGTTTATCCACTTCGCCAATCCCTTTTCTCAGATATTTTCAGTTTTGAGCCTAAAAATAAGGTAGATCCAACGCTCAAGAGTCATCTTTGGTAAGCTTGGGTTGAATTAAATACAAGTCATCAAGAGTCATATGTGGTGTGGTCCACTTGGGCGTTGGATCTATCTTTATGTGGCTCGTGTGTACCTTACCATTAGAGATGCTCCTATTTATAGTTGAAGAGGGGCGGTAGCGTTAGAGGACAATTTTCCTGTTTAATAGCGGCATATTATAGAGAGATTCGTATCCCGAACATGTTACGGGTATCTCCCGAAATCCTCGACTGAGATCTCGGGCAAATCCCTGTCGCAATTATTTTTCGAGATCTTCGGCTGAGATCCCGGATAGATCTCTTTAATAAGACTTGCATAGTCAGAATCAAAGGAGATACCTAGTAGGAGGCCGAGCTTGAGAGTTTGAGGTGACGCACGTAGTCTTTCGACCCGAATTCTTTAGTGAGCCGTAGTCGAGTTTCGCCTTAGCACTGGGCAGATCATCGACCTGACGACCTGCCTTTGGGAGTTATGTTCGAGCACTGAGACCAAGCTCATTTCCTTAGTAAGAATATAAATGAAAATCGATAATGACCATCCTCTTCATCGTACTATACGAGGCAGAGTCCCTCTGAGTGTAGTGGCTCGGAGTTTTGCTTAGTGAAGGGTTGTACCTCGAGGGCCCTTAATAAGAGATGTTCCAAGCAGCATCTTGGAAATGGATAGGACCATGAAAAGGCTCGACATCTGATGGAAGTGGAGATACTTCATTTTCTGATGGCTGAGCTCGGGGAGTAGAGTTGTTTCCCTAGTAGTGGTCTATGAATTTTTGGCCGTTGAGGAGCTCCTTAGTCATGACTGACGCTGACTGGTCACACGACGAGCACATGTGTCCAAGCTGACTCCTTCTCCTTAGCCAATCCAGTTTTACCCATAATAGATGTTAATCTTCCTATTTAGTAGGTGTGTATTATAGAGGGAATCCTATCTCGAGCATGTCTCAGTTATCTTTCGAGATCTTCGGTAAAGATCTCAGACAGATCTTCGGCAAAGATCTTGGTATTACAGTTATCTTCCGAGATCTTCAGCAAAGATCTTGAATAGATCTCTTTGATAATATCTGAGGGGTTGGAACTAGAAGAAACATGTAGTAGGGGGCTAAGTTCTAGCATCCAAGGTGGCCTACATAGCCATCCCAAGGAGTTGTTTGCTGACCTGTATTCTCTAGTAAGCCGTGTTCGAGTTTTCTCTCAATATCGAGCAGATCACTAACCTGCCCTTGGACGTCGTATCCAAGCACTAAGACCGAGCTTCCTTCCTTAGTAGAATAAAGACGAAATTAGATATGACCATCCTCTTCATCTTATCGTATGGTATATGAGCCGTGGAGGAGCTCAACCTCGAGGTTGGCATCGCACAATAAAGTACAACATAAAACCATTTCTGGCCATTGATGAGCTCCTTGGTCATGATTGACATTGACTGATCACGCGACAATCACAAATATCCGAGCTGGCCTCTTCTCCTTGTTCAGTATATTTTCACCCATAACAATTATTTTATTTAAAATTAATTTTCAACTGTAAACAGATACATGATCTAGGTCACTAGATTAAGTTCTTCCTACCTTGACCAATCCCTGTCTTAAAAATTGTGCTACTTGTCCATCATGTGTCCCTGGGCAAGCTCATTTTCTCATAACCATCTACGCTTTCTTATACCCATCTCCAGGTTTAATGAATCGCAAGGATCTTAGACACATGTGCCAACAATCACCTCTTCTAAGGTGGCATTTTAAATTGTACGAAACGTGCTTCTCTCACTGTACTCTCCTTGGACCTATGGTTTTAATATTCTTCTCAGGCAGGTCCAACCCAATACCCGGGTGATGCACGGCATAGAATTCAGTAACCATGCTCAGTGGCAAACACGTTACTGTTTTAAATGGGGCCGTTTAAGAGACAAACATGATCTTCCATCAATTCAGTGAGCAAGAATTCTGAGTCACGAGGATAAAAACAATCCCATAAACAAGAGTCAGGGCCAATGTGGAAAATTCCACGACGATGAGTGGTCTGTATCAAGATCACGTTCCATGGAAATTTCAGTCCGTCCAAACGCACTACGTGAAAAATGAAAAAAAATGACGGATTTTGAGACGGTTATGGACCGTCTCTAAAATTCTTTGGTTTAAAGACGGTTTAGAGACGGCCGTAAAC
Source organism: Magnolia sinica (assembly GCF_029962835.1). NCBI lineage: Eukaryota > Viridiplantae > Streptophyta > Magnoliopsida > Magnoliales > Magnoliaceae > Magnolia > Magnolia sinica. The sequence continues at coordinate 80,002,865 of NC_080586.1, forward strand.
CGTCTCTAAATTTTTAGACGGCTCTTGACCGTCTCTAATGTTGTCTTAAAATGTTGAACGTCTACAAATCATTTAAGACGGTCGAAGTCCGTCTTATATGCAGTCATCTGAGACGGTCACTGGCCGTCTGCATTAGAGACGGTCATTGGCCGTCTTTTACTTATAATATGAGACGGTCAAAGACCGTCTCTAATAGAGACGGTCCTTAGCCGTCTTATAGCCCTGGTAAAGTCCGTCTCTATTAGAGACTGTCAAGGACCGTCTTTATCAGAGACTGTCAATGACCGTCTTTATTAGGGACTGTCAATGACCGTCTCTATTAGGGACTGTTCAGGACCGTCCCTATTAGAGACGGTCCTTAGCCGTCTTATAGCGGTCTTTCGAGACCGTCTAAGACCGTCTGCATTAGAGATGGTCCTTAACCGTCTCTAATGCTCAAAAAAATATAATTGAGAAGCTTAGAAAAAAAAATAATGAATTTCAAAAAAAAATGAAGTTGAGAAGGTTAGAAAAAATTATGAATTTCTAAAAACAAATATTTAAAAAGCTTAGAAAAAATAATTAACAATGTTTTTTAAAAAAAAAAAACCGATTTTATAAAAATCAGGATTTTTAAAAAAAAAAATTAAGAACTTTGAATAAGAAGCTTAGAAAAAATAATTAACAATGTTTTAAAAAAAATAATTAAGAACCAAAAAATTATGAATTTTAAAAAAAAATTTATGAATTTCGAAAAAAAATAGTTAAGAAGCTTAGAAAAAATAATTAAGAATCTAAAAATTAAACAAAATTGTGAAAAAATTAACAAAAAATAGTTAAGAAGCTTAGAAAAAATTAAACAAAAATAGTTAAAAAGCTTAGAAAAAATTAAACAGAAAATAGTTAAGAAGCTTAGAAAATAATTAAGAACCAAAAAATTAAACAAAAAATAGTTAAAAAGCTTAGAAAATAATTAAGAAAAAATTAAACAAAAAATAGTTAAGAAGTTTAGAAAATAATTAAGAAGCTTAGAAAATAATTAAGAACCAAAAATAGTTAAGAAGCTTAGAAAATAATTAAGAACCAAAAATAGTTAAGAAGCACCAAAAATAATTAAGAAGCTTGGAAAATAATTAAGAAGCTTAGAAAAATAGTTAAGAAGCTTAGAAAATAATTAAGAAAAAATTAAACAAAAAATAGTTAAGAAGCTTAGAAAATAATTAAGAACTAAAAATTAAACAAAAAATAGTTAAGCTTAGAAAAAATAATTAAGAACCAAAAAATTATGAATTTCGAAAAAAATAATTAACAATGTTAAATAAAAATTTAAATTTTTAAAAAAAAAAACTGTAATTTTATAAAAATCTAGATTTTGAAAAAAAAAAATTAATAAATTTGAATAATATTTATAATTTTGAAAAAAAAAAATTTGATAAAAAAATGATATTTTGAAAAAGAAAATTTAAAAAATTAAAAAAAATTGTTAAAAAATTGACAAATTGTAAAAAATATATATTTTAAAAAAGAAAACTAGATTTTGTATTTTGAGAAGAAAATTGAAAAGTTATATAACAAAAGTGAGATTTAAAAATGATATTTTGAAAAAGAAAATTTAAGAAATTAAACAAAATTGTGAAAAAATTGACAAATTGTAAAAAATATATATATTTTTAAAAAGAAAACTAGATTTTGTATTTTAACAAGAAAAATTGAAAAGTTATATAATAAAAGTGAGATTTAAAAAATGATATTTTGAAAAAGAAAATTGAAAAAATTAAACAAAATTGTGAAAAAATTGACAAATTGTAAAAAAATATATTTTTTAAAAATGAAAACTAGATTTTGTATTTTGACAAGAAAAATTGAAAAGTTATGTAACAAAAGTGAGATTTAAAAAATGATATTTTGAAAAAGAAAATTTAAAAAATCAAATAGAATTATGAAAAAATTGACAAATTGTAAAAAAAATATTTTTAAAAAAAGAAAACTAGATTTTGTATTTTGACAAGAAAAATTGTAAAGTTAGATAACAAAAGTGAGATTTTGATGATGTGTTGTATATCCTTGCCGCCCTATGTTTCTCCAACCCATTTTTAGGCCGGCTATAAAAAATTATGTAGATTTAAACATTAAGTGGACCACATCACTGGAAAGAATGAGAATATAGTACCTCGCCATTAAAAATTATAAAGAGCCTATCGTAAGGTTTTAGTAATGTTTATTTGCAATCCAACTTGTTAATAATGTAAAGAAGATCTAGATGAAGGTAAATTATAAAGATCAAATTGATCCAAAACTTTTGTGGCCTTCAAAAGGTTTTTAATAGTTATTTATCATTGTTTTGATTGGTATGACCCACTTGAGATTATTGAGTTCTTATGATTTGAAATCACATCCTAAAATATGATGGAAAAAATATGAGGACGGTTCAATTACATAAAACATATCAAGGTGGGCCCTACACGGTTAGAGTAACACCCATGAAAGAGTTACCTAAAATAGTAAAATGGTACTATAAGGTCACCTCGGGGGAACTTCCCATGAGTTTAATCTGTGTGTGCCCCACCATGATGTGTGTAGAACATCAACACCATGCATTTGATGTGTCCCCTTTAAGTCCAAAAATCAATCATATATGAAACTCAGGTGGGCCATAGCATCTAAAACTATGTGAAAACATCCTTAAAACATACAAAAGCATTTGGTGGGGCCCACATGAGTTTTGGATGTGTATGAAACTTGGTTTGACTCCTCATCCAAGTGGGACACACATAATGAATAGGCTGGATCTATGAACCACATCCAGGTGGGCCCAATAAATGATTGTTAATGTTTTAATGGGAGGGTAACCCTCTCAACTATAGTATGTAGTGTGGCCCACCTAAGTCATGGATTGACTTTATTTTTAAGCTTGTGGCCTACCATGGAATGGTGCATCTGATTGACGGGGCAGATCCAACGTTCAAGGTTGAAATCATTATTCCACACTGTTTTGTGTGGCATAGTCCACTTGAGTTTTGGATTTACCGAAAATTTGGGATCAACACACACCGTTCATCCATTTTTCGAGATCATTTTACAGAATTATTTAAAAAATGAATCATATTCAAAGATTAAATGGACCACACCACAAATAAGGGGAACAGATTGGCTACTCCCCCTACACCATCCAATGGCTGGTGGTTGGTGCTGTGTGGGCCCCACCATGATGTATGGCCCCATGACCATTTTTTATTTTTATTTTTACTTTTGAACCAGTTGGATTTCAAATAAACATTACGATATGCCTTAGGATAGTTTCAACGGTGGGAATCACCTTCCCGTTGTTTTTTGTGGTGAGGTCCACTACAGATTTTTATCTGTCTCATTCTTTGGCTCGTGACTTAAAATGATATTTCAAAATGGATGGACGGTGTGAATATAACAAATACATCATAAGTTTTTATATATATATGGAAAATGTTTTATTCGTCGAGCTCATGGGAACTCCCATAAGGTTGAGCTATGTGGGCCCCACCATGACGTGTGTCAAAAATCAACACCGTGCATTTGATGGGTCCCCTTTAAATTATAGGATATCCTAAAAATCAGCCATATACAGAACTCTGCTGGGCCATACCATCTAAAATCACATGTAGACATGCCTAAAACATATAAAAGCACTTAGTGGGGCCCCACCTAAAATTTGGATGCGTCTGAAACTTGGTATGACCCCTCATCCAAGTGGCACACATATAATGGATGGGCTAGATTTGTGAACCACATATATGTGTGCCCAAAAAATAATTATGAATGTTTTAATGGAGGGTAACCCCTCTCAACTTTTGTGTTCAGTGGTCTGTGGGCCCTACCATGATGTTTGTGTTTCATCCATGCCGTCCATCTATTTTTATAGATCATTTTATAATATTACAAAAAAATGAGTTATATCCCAATCTCAAGTGGACCACATTACAGGAAAAAGTGTTAAATGAATGTCGACCATTAAAAACTTTTTGGGAGCCGTAAAAGTACTGGATCAAGCTGATGTTTGTTTTCTCCCTTCATCTCGGCCTTTATGACCTAATCAACAGAATGGATGTCAGATAAACAGTACAGTGGGCCATAGGAGGATTTAAATGATGGATATCCAATCATTATTGTTTTCCTATGGTGTGGTCCACCTAAGATTTATATCCCTCTTATTTTTAGAATGAAGGCCTAAAATGATCTTTAAAAATGGATGAACGGTTTGGATGAAACACATACATCATGGTGGGGCCCACAGACCACAGGGGGAGTAGCTAATCCGTTCCACCCCAAAACCCACTCCCGCGCGCGCCCATCTCCAGCAACCCCAAATCCCTCTCGCGCGCCCGCCCCTCCCAAAACCCAAACCCTCTCTCGCGCCCGAAATCTCTCTCTCTCTCTCTCTGAAATCCGGCCATGGCTACTCGTCTCAACCGTCGATCAGCTGTGGGCCATCCTGAAAGATTCCATCACAGCTTACACAGGCCTCTCCCCGACTACCTTCTTCATGGTCCTAGCCCTAGCGATGGCCTTCTACTATGCCATCTCCAACTTCTTCGATTCTCCACCTCCTTCGCAGAGGTCGAGGGATTACGAGGAGAAGATGGAGCCTCTGCCGCCTCCGGTCCAGTTCAGGGAGATCACGGAGGAGGAGCTGAAGGTGTACGACGGATCGAACCCTAAGAAGCCACTGCTGATGGCGATCAAGGGCCTTCCGTTGCTTGTGAATCTTCGATTCTCAGGTATGATGTAAACCTTTTCCCTTCTTGCTGTTGCTTTCTGCAATTTAAAATACCTGATTAGGGATTTGCATTGAAAATGTTATACTGATGCTCAAGCAGAGGATTAAAATGGAATCCCCAATCTGATTCCAGATTGAAATCCCCAATCTGGCAACTGGATTTGGGGTTCGAATTCAAAATCCCTAATTGACTGATTCGAATCCAAAAAAAAAAATTCCTAATTTCAACTGGATTATGGGGTATATGACTGGAATCCCCAATATGGGACCTGGGATTCGAAATCCCTAATTTCTGATTTGGGGATTCAAATCAGAAAGCCCTAATTACTGGATTTGGGATTTGAAATCCCTAATTTCTGATTTGGGGATTCGAATCAGAAAACCCTAATTGCTGGATTTGGGATTCGAAATCCCTAATCAGCCTATATGGGATTCTTTTTTTCTTTTTTTTTTTTAATTTTTTACACACGCACACAACCCCACACTCTCATGCCACACGCACACTCGATATTCAGCTGTGATGATGATGTAATTTTATTTTTTTCCCATTTCTAACACCTTCAAATTTGGACCACTCACTATTTACTTTTGACCATCTACTTGATAGCCATCAATCAGATAGTAAGGATTGCTTGATCAGTGTGATTTTTGAGATGCTCCACTCATAATGAGTTATGAGACCCACAATTTCGATGATCTGGTTAAATCTACTAGATGTCTTTTCATTAGATTTTAAACGCCTGTGTATTGCTGAGCATTTTATAATAATAATTTTGATTTTGCTTAGTTGGGCAGTTTGAAATTTTCAATCTAAGAATATAGGCATCTCCTGTAGTAGGTCTTATGAAACTGCCTCAAATCGGAGATGCCTCAACTGTAGTAGGGGTGTTTTTGCCCTAGCCTTGGCTCGGATTTTGGGATGTTTATGGCTTAATCATGCCTTTTTTTTTTTCTTTTTTTTTTTTTTACTTTCATAGCTCTGATTTGGTCGAAATGTTAGGGTTTTAATTGTTGATTGTAGATCTGGTTTGTGTTTTTTTTTTTTTTTCCAGCCACAAGATTTGATTGTAAGAAGACTAGAAACAGAGAATACCTTCATGAGCAGCCACCTCAGGAAAATATGTTATACTGTGCCTTGTGTTATAATCAGGGTCTTTTGCATGGGAACTTCTTCTCTAGTTTTGTTGCAGGCAAGATAACCTTTCTACTAATCCAGAGGTTTAGGTTGATTTTACAAAACGGGATTGACTTTTTTTTTTGGTATATATGCATTGGATTAATTGTAAAATAAGGTCATAAAGGTTTTCAAGTTTAAGATTCAGATGTTGATCTATTAGAGCAATCGGTGAAACAAAATTATAAGTGATGTATCATCCATTGATTACAGGCAATAGGCAATTTTCAGATATATCACAAGCTCACGTGACACAATCTGGTGACTCTTAAAGCAGTAACCCATGACAATTTCCAGATTAGTACAACTCTTAGAGCAGTTACCCATGACAATTTCCAGATTGGTATTCTAAGTGTGATTGTGTATGCTTGCTTGCGAGGAATTTCAGGTTTAATTTGTAATAATTGTTTTCATCTCATTTTATCATTTGCAATCCTATTCCACTGATTTGGTATTGGAGCAGATAGCAACAACCATTTCAATGGACATGCATCTATTCCTCAGAATTTTAGAACTCCACTATTGTTACAAGTGGTTGCATCCTATTCCTCAGAATTTTAGAAAGAAACAAAACAATGTATAGAATTTGCATCTCATGTATGGTTTATGAACTTTCAACATGCCTAATTTCTTTTGAAGGTCAAGTGGTGGACATGAGACTAACAACTACATGCTTACTGAATTCTGAGAAGTTTCCTGTCATAGTCTCGAATTCATTATTTTCCAATCAGGTACATACTTTATTTCTTCCAAATTTGTATTCTTTGGCCCTTTCTGTAACCATTAGATATATGATAATCTATGAAGAACAGTATGTCAGGCACTGGCACTCTTAACAATTACATACTGCTGCACTTTACACACTGCATGGAGACAGATTGATGGCAAATACATCTGTTCAAAGATGGCACATGTGGGCATTCATGTCTTGTGGCTGCAAGTAGTATTCCTCTGTTATGTAACTTTTGTGTAACAGTAACATGTATTGGTAACTAATAACCAACTCCACCTAGCTAGTTGTCTAGTTGCCAACATGCTGCAAATGAGTAATCCTCATCTTGAAAATCAGTCTGATCCACTCAGTAGTGGACCACAACTGATGCTTATAAGAGATGACTGTCGAAAGCTTTATTCGAGTTTTGGTTCATTGTAAACTTTTCAAGTGACCTTTTTCCTGCATTTTTTGGCTTGGAATTACTCAACTAAGTTCCTGCTATAGCTGATAGATGGTGTGTTCATGGCTGTAGCTAATAGATGGTGTGTTTGTGCCTCATAGGTATCCATTTGGTCATGAGGAACTTGTTGTTTGTGAGGACATTGATCAGGTAAGTTTCTATGGAAATTGCATGAAAACATTGTGAGAAAGCACCATTGATTTTCTCATGTGTGGTTTAAGGTCGCAGACATAAACAGAGAACAATGGAATCACTCTACATGGAACCTGCTTATCTGGATTCTCCTCATCTAAATAATTCATAAAATTGTACTTTGAAGGATTTTGTTTCATATTTGTCATTGATGATGCTTCTCTCTGTTTCTTTAAAGACAGCTGTTAAGGACATTAGAGGTAATTCATTGAAATTATGCTACAATATTAGATGGTTTTTTTTTTCCTGATAACTGCTTCAGGCATTTTCACAGTTTACACTACTTGATGAATGGTCAGATCTTTGGCATGTGTACTATCTGATGGTGGGAATCATTTTTGCATTTTTGCTATCTGATGAATGGTCAAATTAGAACACAAATTGCATTTTTGCAGGTGATCGAGATTGCTTTCAAAGTTGAAATCATGCATTTTTGCCTTCTATTTTCAAGGTTTGCAAAGTGAAAATCTGGCCCTTTTGAACCTTCCCTAATTGCACAAGTGGCTGAACCGTCTCTGTAAGTTACACATAATTTGTCATCCACTAGTTTCTGTAAATGAAAATAAGAGGATTGATTTTAACAATATGGTCGTCATGCACATGGACAGAAAATGCTTGCAATGAATGTTTATGAGTACTTGGTAATTTTGGAGTCCTTGGTTAGGGTTTGGGCTGAAAGTACGAGTGCTGGAGCTGACGCTTTCGAAGTCCGAACTCATTCTTTTGAAAAATAGAAAAATGGAAATATTAGTAAATATGGATTTTCTTGTTAAGAAAAAAATGGAAGGTAAAGAAGAGACATAATTGAAACTTTGCCCTGTGAAAAGTAATATTAACCATGTTACTTTCCCCGTTGAATTTGACGTTCAGGAAATGGACCTTTTCTAGAAAACCATGGATTTAAAACCATTAAATCCTTCTTAGAAATCTGAGTTTATTGAACCAAATTGAATTATTACAATTCAATTTTGTTGAATATCCAAACGCAAGGTTTCCATGAATTAGGTAAATGAATTCATTCTAACCCATTTTGTTGAATAACCAAACGCAAGGATTTTTATTTATTTATTTATTTATTTATTTAATTATTATTGTTATTATTATTTTTTGTGATATGCAATAGCTTTTCAGAATTCTTATGTAGGTGCATACTTGTGCTCATTCACATGGACTTTGACTATCTTTCTTAAATTTCTTTGGTTTTTCTAATTTTTGTATCTAATTTTGACTTTCTAGGCCCTAAAACAAGATTCGAGGTGCCGTCAACAATGCTAATAAAATCCTCCAGGTCAGATTAATGATTGGAACTGATTTTATTTAAATGATCTTGATAATCCATTTTATTTAAATAAGCAGACCCGGATGTGCGTCGGAGCTATCCGGATGTTGAGCGGGGGTCCGTGAAAGGTGAGAATTGCTGTTATGACCATGATGAAGCTGTCCATTTCCTATGGACAACATTGGAGTGGCTTGGCCATTTGGACAGGCCATATTTATGTATTTACTCGAAATTGATGGAGTAGACCCGGATGTGCGTCGGAGCTATTCGGATGTTGAGCGGGGGTCCCTCAAAGATGGGAATCGCTGTTATGACCATGATGAAGCTGTCCATTTCCTATGGACAGCATTGGAGGGGTCTGGCCATTTGGACAGGCCGTGTTTATGTATTTGATCGAAATTAATGGAGCAGACCCGGATGTGCGTCGGAGCTATTCGGAAGAGCGGGGTTCCCTGGAAAGAGGGAACCGCTATTATGACCATGATGAAACTGTCCATTTTTTATGGACAGCATTGGAGGGGCCTGGCATTTGTGTCGGATGGCCGTCTTTATATCTGTATTTGCTTTGCAGGGACCATACCCTTAACCTAAACCAAAACCTATGACCTAAAACCTTAACCTATAACCTAAACCTCAACCTTACCTAAACCTAAACCTTAACTTAAAATCTAAACCTAAACCTACACTTAATCCTAATCTTAACTCCCTAACCTAAACCTATACCTAAACTTGAAAACCCAAACATAAACCCAATCTCGAACCCGAACCTAAACCTTAACCTTAACCTATTCTCAATTCCCTAAACCTATATCTTATAACCTAAACCTAAACCTAAACCTTAACCTATGCCTATAACCTTAACCTAAACCTAAACCTAAACCTATAACCTTAACCTAAAACCTAAACCTATAACCTAAACCTAAATCAAAACATATAACCAAAACCAAAACCAAAACCTATATCCTAAACCCAAATGCATTCTCAAATCCTATAACCCATAATCTAAACCTAAACCTAAACCTATAACCTATAACCAAAACCAAAACCTGTAACCTAAACCAAAGCCAAAACCTATAGCCTAAACCCGAACCCATTCTCAAATCCTAATACCTATAACCTAAACCGTTAACCTATAACCTAAATCAAAACCTAAAACCTAAACCAAACCTAAACCTAAAACCAAAACCTAAAACCTAAACCTATAATCTATAACTTAAATCAAAACATATAATCAAAACCAAATCCCAAAACCCAAACCTAAACCTAGAACCTAAACCTAAACCTATAACCTAAACTCAAATCCCTAAAACTAAAACTAAACCTAATCCTATAACCTAAACTCAAATCCCTAAACCTTAACTTATAACCCAACCTAAACATATACTTATAACCTAAAACTATTCTCAAATCCCAAAACCTATAACCTAAACCGAACCTTTCCCTAAACCTATAACCTAAACTCAATTCCCTAAACCTAAACCTAGACCTAAACCTAACCTATTCTTAATTCCCTAAACCTATATCTTATAACCTAAACCTAAACCTAAACCTATAACCTATAACTTTAACCTAAACCTAAACTTAAACCTGTAACCTATAACCTAAACCTAAACCGAAAACCTAAATGTATTCTCAAATCCCTAAACTTAAACCTACACCTAATCCTAATCTCAACTCGCTAACCTAAACCTAAACCTAAACTTGAAAATCCAAACCTAAATCCAATTTCGAACCCGAACCCGATTTCCTAAACCTAAACCTTAACCTATTCTCAATTCCACTAAACCTATAGCTTATAACCTAAACCGAAACCTAAACCTAAACCTATAACCTATAACCTAAACATAAACCTAAAACCTAAATGTATTCTCACATCCCTAAACCTAAACCTACACTTAATCCTAATCTCAACTCCCTAATCTAAACCTAAACCTAAACTTGAAAACCCAAACCTAAACTCGATCTCTCGAACCCGAACCCGATTTCCTAAACCTAAACCTCAACCTATTGTCAATTCCCTAAACCTTAACCTATAACCTAACCTAAACCTAAATCTATAACCTAAACCTAAACCTAAACCTATAACCTAAGTGTATTCTCAAATCCTTAAACCTAAACCTACATCTAATCCTAATCTCAACTCCTTAACCTAAACCTAAACCCGATCCCGATTTCCTAAACCTAAACATTAACCTATTATCAATTCCCTAAACCTAAACCATAACCTAAACCTAAACCTATAACCTATAACCTTAACCTAAACCTAAACTTAAACCCGTAACCTATAACCTAAACCTAAACCCAAAACCTAAATGTATTCTCAAATCCCTAAACCTAAACCTACACCTAATCCTAATCTCAACTCCCTAACCTAAACCTAAACCTAAACTTGAAAACCTAAACCTAAACTTGATCCTGAACCCGAACCCGATTTCCTAAACCTAAACCTCAACCTATAACCTAACCTAAACCTAAATCTATAACCTAAACCTACACCTAATCCTAATCTCAACTTCCTAACCTAAACCTAAACCCGATCTCGAACCCGAACTCGATTTTCTAAACCTAAACATTAACCTATTCTCAATTCTCTAAACCTATATCTTATAACCTAAACCTAAACCTAAACCTTAACCTTAACCTAAACCTAAACCTAAACCTATAACCTATAACTTTAACCTAAACCTAAACCTAAACCTAAACCTGTAACCTATAACCTAAACCTAAACCTAAAACCTAAATGTATTCTCAAATGTTTAAACCTAAACCTACACCTAATCCTAATCTCAACTCCCTAACCTAAACCTAAACTTAAACTTGAAAGCCCAAACTTAAACCCAATCCTGAACCCGAACCCGATTTCCTAAACTTAAACCTTAACCTTTTCTCAATTCCCTAACCTATATCTTATAACCTAAACCTAAGCCTAAACCTAAACCTTAACCTTAACCTAAACCTAAACCTAAACCTGTAACCTATAACCTAAACTTAAACCTAAAATCTAAATGTATTCTGAAATCCCTAAATCTAAACCTACACCTAATCCTAATCTTAACTCCCTAACCTAAACCTAAACCTAAACTTGAAAACCAAAACCTAAACCCGATCCCGAACCCTAACCCGATTTCCTAAACCTAAACCTTAACCTATTCTCAATTCCCTAAACCTATAGCTTATAACCTAAACCTAAACCTAAACCTAAACCTGTAACCTACACCTAAAACCTAAATGTATTCTTAAATCCCTAAACCTAAACCTACACCTAATCCTAATCTCAACTGCCTACCCTAAACCTAAACCCGATCCCAAACCCGAACCCGATTTCCTAAACCTAAACCTTAACTTATTCTCAATTCCCTAAACCTATTGCTTATAACCTAAACTGAAACCTAAACCTATACCTTAACCTAAACCTAAACCTATAACATATAACTTAAACATAAACTTAAAACTTAAATGTATTCTCAAATCCCTAAACCTAAACCTACACATAATCCTAATCTCAATTCCCTAACCTAAACCTAAACCCAAACTTGAAAACCCAAACTTAAACCTGATCCCGAACCCGAACCCGATTTCTTAAACCTAAACCTAAATGTATTCTCAAATCCCTAAACCTAAACCAACACCTAATCCTAATCTCAACTCCCTAACCTAAACCTAAACTTAAACTTGAAAACCCAAACCAAAACCTGATCCCGAATCCGAACCCGATTTCCTAATCCTAAACCTTAACCTATTCTCAATTTCCTAAACCTAAACCTATAACCTATAACCTTAACCTAAACCTAAACCTAAACCTGTAACCTATAACCTAAACCTAAACCTAACACCTAAATGTATTCTCAAATCCCTAAACCCAAACCTACACCTAATCCTAATCTCAACTCCCTATCCTAAACCTAAACTTGAAAACCCAAACCTAAACCCGATCTCGAACCCTCACCCGATGTCCTAAACCTAAACCTTAACCTATTCTCAATTCTCTAAACCTATAGCTTATAACCTATACCTAAACCTAAACCTAAACCTAAACCTATAACATATAACCCAAACCTAAACCTAAAACCTAATATATTCTTAAATCCCTAAATCTAAACCTACACCTAATCCTAATCTCAACTGCCTAACCTAAACCTAAACCTAAACTTGAAAATCCAAACCTAAACCCGATCCCAAACCCGAACTCGATTTCTGAAACTTAAACCTTAACCTATTCTCAATTCCCTAAACCTATAGCTTATAACCTAAACCTAAACCTAAACCTAAACCTAAACCTAAACTTAAACTTTAACCTAAACCAATAACCTATAACCTAAACCTAAACCTAAAACCTAAATGTATTCTCAAATCCCTAATCCTAAACTTACACCTAATCCTAATCTCAACTTCTTAACCTAAACCTAAACCTAAACTTGAAAATCCAAACGTAAACCCGATCCTGAACCCGTACCCAATTTCCTAAACCTAAACATTAACATATTCTCAATTCCCTAAACCTATAGCTTATGACCTTAACCTAAAGCTTAACCTAAACCTAAACCTATAACCTAGAACCTAAGCCTAAACCTAAAACCTAAATGTATTCTCAAATCCCTAAACCTAAACCTACACCTAATCCTAATCTCAACTCCCTAACCTAAACCTAAACCTAAACTTGAAAACCCAAACCCAAACCCGATCCCAAACCCGATTTCGTAAACCTAAACCTTAACCTATAACCTAACCTAAACCTAAACCTATAACCTAAACATAAGCCTAAAACCTAAACCTAAACTTAAAATCGAAATGTATTCTCAAATCCCTAAACCTAAACCCACACCTAATCCTAATCTCAACTCCCTAACCTAAACCTAAACCTAAACTTGAAAACCCAAACCTAAACCTAATCCCGAACCCGAACCCGATTTCCTAAACCCAAACCTTAACCTATAACCTAACATAAACCTAAACCTATTACCTGCACTTATAACCTAAACCTATAATCTAAACATAAGCCTAAAACCTAAACCTAAACTTGATAACCCAAACCTAAAACGATCCCGAACTCGGACCCGATTTCCTAAACCTAAACCTTAACCTTAACCTATTCTCAATTCCCTAAAGGTATAACCTATATACTATAACCTATAACTAAAACCTAAACCTTAACTTAAACCTATAACCTAAGCCTAAACCTAAACCTAAACCAAAACCTATAACCTTAATGTTAACCTATAACCTAAAACCTAAACCTAAAACTTAAAACCTAAACCTGTTTTAATGATCAGTTTTATTTTTAAAAAGTGCCCACTTTTTTGGAAGAAGTTTATGCAATTTTTCATGATTCTGAATTATAATGTTTTGTTGGTTTAATATTTTTTTTCAGGTGAAAGACACAAAAAGAAAATTGTTGTTGATTTTTTTTCTTTTTTTATTTATGATGTTAAACTTATATGTATTTATGTGTGGATGAATGTAATGTGGATAAGATTGCTTGTGTTTAGATGGATGTAGTTTATGTTTGGATGAATGTAGTTTATGTTGGATTTATGTGGTTTGGGTTGTTTAGATGGATGTGAATGTGAATATGATGAAATATATTATATAACAGGTGCATATTAGGAAGAATATGATGAAATATATTGTAACAGGTGTATATTGACCCTCATAAAAAGGACGGTCCATGACAGTCCTTGTAAAGGACGGTCTATGGCCGTCCTTTGAAGGCCCATAAGAGACGGTCCATAACAGTCCTTTTTAAGGACGGTCCATGACCGTCCTTTTAAAGGACGGTCTATGGCCGTCCTTTGAAGGCTTATCAGAGACGGTCTACGATAGTCCTTTTTAAGGACGGTCCATGACCGTCCTTTGAAGACTTATCAGAGACGGTCGACGACAGTCTTTTTTAAGGACGGTCCAAGACCGTCCTTTTAAAGGACGGTCGATGGCCGTCCTTTAAAATCTTATAGGAGACGGTCCGAGACTGTCCTTTTTAAGGACGGTTCAGGACCGTCCTTTTTTGGGACGGTCCATGACCGTCTTTTTTCATCAATAAAAATGACGGTTTTCGACCGTCCTTTAAGTAATACGACACGTCAAAATTTAACGGCCCTTGCGACGGTCCATGACCGTCCTTTTTGGCCATTTGAGACGGTTTTGGACCGTCCTTTTTTCGCAGTTTTGGCGTAGTGACGGTTGACCCAATTGTCAACGAGTCACCGCCATTTTTCTAAAGTTGGTTGCGTAACGCAAGGTTTTTGAGCCTTATGTTACATATAGTCCTAGCCAACAACGGACACCGCTCATGTAGGTGGATTCCTGAATGTGACTCACTGTGATGTATGTTTCATATATCCACGCGGTCCATCTATATAAAGAGATCATTTTAAGATATTGGCCTAAAAACACAGCAGATTCAAATCTAAATGGACCACGCCACAGGAAATAGTGGTGATTGACCATTAAAAACTTCCTAAGAACCATAAAAGTTTTGGATGAAATTGATATTTGTGTGGTACTTTCATCCACGTATATGTGACTTTACCAACCGGTTAGATGGAAAATAAATATTCCGGTGGACCCAAGAATTTTTTAATGGTGTCCCTTCAATCATCAGATGAATTTGGATTTGATGGAAGAAATAGATGGACGATGTCAATATAAGAGGTGGACCCATAATATGGGATGCTAGGAAGCCACGTCAGCCAGTAAATAACTTTAGATGGGCAAGCGGTTAGCCTGCAACCACCAACCTCCGCTTTGGCCGGAGACTCGAGTCCACCGTGGTGGATGTGTTTAATCCACGCGGACTATCCTTTCACTAAACCCTTCGAAGGGTCCACAGCGATGTTTTATGAATCATTCAACTTACTCATAAAGCGACACTGACCTGAAGGGAAAACACAAATACAGCTCACCGGAAACTTCGGTAGCTCCACATAGGCCTGACACCATGAATGTCAGTGGTGTTGGGTGACCACACAATCCACCTCCATGAAAAACTTCAAAACAGCCAAAGTATCAACGCCATCCATCTGTTTCTCCTGATCATTTAGTATTTACCCAAAAATGCAGCTTTTTATAAGGCTTGACCTGAAAATTAAAACAGATCAGAAAATCAAGTAGACTACACTGCAAAAAGCAGTGGGGGATTGGACGGGTGTGACCTTATGAACAGATTGGATGGAAAATAAATGTTATGGTGGGCCTACGAATTTTTAATGGTAAGAATCATTGTCCGCACTGTTATTTGTAGTGTGGTCTAATTAAGTTTTAGATATGACTCATTTTTTGGGTCATGCTCTAAAATGATCTAGCCAAATGAATGAACGGTATGGATATAATAATTATTAAATACATTATCATGGACCCCATGTAACTTTGATTGCCTTTGAACCGTTGGTATGACTGGGAGCTCGAGGAGCCTCAGCGCTTGTCTTCGCACGACACGCACCCACACCACCAGGTCGGTGGTTTGTGGTACACCAGCCAATCCCTTCTTTATATTATAAGGCGTGAACCGACAGAGATCATAATATTTTTTGAAAGCACTCAAATCCTGTGCAAAGGTGATACCTGCTGAGTCGCCCTTCAAATTACACTTACCAGTTCAACTATGGGGTTAAATCCCTCCAATTGAGATTTTATTATGCATTCAAAAAAATTTAAACCCTTAAAAGCTCAAGTGGGCAACAGATGAAAACAATGACATTTTATAATTATACATTCAACAAGTGGTGATCACCTTTAAGGTCATGACTATTTTACATATGTGACTCAATTGTTCTTGGACCGATCGTTTCATTGGTTTAGATTAATAGGAACTGGATCGCTTCCTACCCCACCCTTCTCTAGCTAGGAACAGACAGATCGATCTGTGTGAGGCCTACCATGATGTATTTGTTTATCCACACTGTTCATCCCTTTTCTAAGATATTTTTAGGTTCAAGCCTAAAAATAAGGCAGATCTAACGCTTAAGTGAACCACACCAAATAATAAGCTTGGGTTGCATTAAATACACAAGTCATCTTTGGTTGCATTAAATGCAAGATTCATATGTGATGTGGTCCGCTTGGGTTGGATCTATCTATTTTATTTTTGTGCTGATAATTTAAAATAATATGAGAAAAGGGATGGACGGTGGATAAACAAATATATGCCGGACTTTTTTTTTTTTTTTTTTTGGGTTAGCTTGTTAGTATACACCCATGTCAGTACACACACTCCATGTTAGCCACCCCCACTAGGGATCGATACTAAGACCTCAAGTGTTGAAACGAGGTATCTCCACTCAGTCCGCCAGTTGAGCTATGGATCTGAGTGTTATGCCGGACTTCTTGAGCAGTAAATGCCAGGCCCAAAAGCCCAAGGTAAATCCTACTCTCATGGCAACATAAAACTAAAGCATTTCACACTCATCTCCACTATTTTCTACATCACCACTAACAAGCCGACCTTGAGATCTATCATGGCCACCACATTTTTCAGTAGGTGGAAATCTGGAGTTGATGGTTGCCGATATAAATTGATGGATCGGCAAGTGTCTGGAGCTGGTCGTCCTATGGAATTCTCCCTGTCAATTTGTCATTCAACAAGTTCGAGTAACACTCAAATTAGATATGGTTGAGTCCCTACTAATGGTTCAATAGTAAACTGTGCGGTTGGACATCGAGGTCATGAGTTTGAGTGCCATGTTGAGTACTTACTCTAAGATTTTTATTTTACTTATTTATTTTGTCTTCTGTTTAATTTTCATGGTGATGAGATTCTTGAAACTTAAAAGGAATTGAGCCAGACAAACAAATTTTGCCACATCAAGGACTTGAAGTGAAGTTAGGTTTCAAAGTTGTGTCAACTCCCAAAATCAGCTGGGCATGATATCAGTAATGGATGAACTGGAGTTATCTAAGTAAATGCGCTTTTGTGTTGGTAGCAGGAGAGGAAATCGAGGAAATCATGTGAAAGATCTAGGATGGTCAACAGTCAGGTTCACTTGAAGATGTGTTGCAGCCAAAAAATCAAGTTGCCTCAGGCCCACCCATCAGGTGGGCCACACATGTGCCATGACTGTAAACTGCTGGCTACATTTTCCTATCCGTTTGACGTTCTATTCATATTTGGCTCAACAGATGAGTGAACAGTCTGGATTGTATGCCGAATAACACTCACCTTCGAGCCTGCTCGATGAGTGGCCAAGCCATTCAACCTGAAATGATTCATCAGTTCTCGAAGGCATGGCAAATGGAGTGGGCTTGGGTGAACATCCAGCCCATATCCACATACTACACTCCAGCCCAGCCCATGAGCTAAGTAATTTCTCTCTGGCCCGGCCAGGCACATAAGTGAAATACTCAGCCCAACCATGTAAAAATACTCTAATGTGGACCGTTCGTGTGGGCCTTACCTTCGAAGTGGCAGTCTAGCATGCTGGCTCACTTTGGATGTGGGTCATTCATCATTTCGGGCTGACCTTTAAAGTGGACCGTCCATTATGTGGGCAAGTTTATTCATTTCATAAGATTATTTTAGGGTACACAACAATGTTTAATAGTCATACAACGTGTTCATAAGGTGACACTAATTAGATAGAGGGAAAACACAAAATATCAGCTTATCTAAAACTACTGTGGCCTTGGGAAGTTTTCAATTGTAGGAATGTGGTGTACTCCATGGAACTTTGGATATACTTCATGGTTTAAAATGATATGGCAAAACAGATGAAGGGCAGGGATACAGCACAAACATCACAATAAGCAGCACAAGTCCTGCCACAGGAGAGATCGGTGATGTTTTGGCATCTTATTTTAGGGTGTGCTCCCAAAAATTTAAGAAAGTAAAAAATTTCATATGGACCACACCACAGGAAATAGTGCTCATTGGACGTCCATTATTAAAAATTTCCTAAGGTCCACCGTAATGTTTGTTGACCATCCAACCTGTTGATAAGGTCCAACAGACTTGGATGAAAGGAAAATATAAATATCAGCTTGATCCAAAACTTTTGTTGGCCACGAAAAGGTTTTTAATGAGTAATTGCCACTTTCCTGTGGTGTGGTCCATATGAAATTTGTATCTTCTTCATATTTGGGACCACACTATAAAATAAGACGCAATGGATATATAATACATAAATCAAGGTGGGCCCTACAGTCACCCACATTGCCCATTTTGGGTGGCAGCCAAGTCACACTCACCACCACCACCACACTTGTGGATCCAACAGAGGCCCACATGGAAGTTGGGCGATTTTGGTCCCATGAAAAATAAAAGGTCCAATTAGGTAGTCAGCCAGTTGTTTTAGGACATGGCTTTTTGGTGGATCCCTGTGCAGCCCACCTGGATGTATGCATCTTATATCCATGCTGTCCATCTCTTTCACCATATTATTATAGTCCACGCACTAAAATTTTAGCAGATACAAATATCAAGTAGACCACTCCACATGAAACAGAGGTAATTGACAGCCCGCGACTAAAAATGTCTTGCGGGCCAGACGTTTTGGATTAAGCAGATATTTGTGTGGTCCGTCTGTGTGATCTTATCAACAGATTAATATTAGATGAGAAGTAAATATTTTAGTGGCCCTCAAAAAAGATTTTAATGGTGGGCATTTAATCAACATTATTTCCTGTGGTGTGGTCCACTTGACATTTAAATCTGCTGAATTTTGGACCTAATGCCATAAAATGAGCTGAAAAAATGGATAGACACGATGAATATAATACAAATACTTCCTGTGGGACTCATTGGGTATGTTTTTCAAAAAGAAATTATGACCTCTGTCACCTTCCCAAAGGGATAATGGCAGTGCCCT
Source organism: Magnolia sinica (assembly GCF_029962835.1). Lineage (NCBI taxonomy): Eukaryota > Viridiplantae > Streptophyta > Magnoliopsida > Magnoliales > Magnoliaceae > Magnolia > Magnolia sinica. Next base: position 80,022,210 of record NC_080586.1, read on the forward strand.
CTAACCCCCTGTAATTACTATACAATGGAAGGACCCCACTGTCTTGGGTGAGCAACTCTCTACTGGACGGTGCTATGTGTCCCACCATCATTTATGTGTCTATCTGGTAGAAATGGGAGTGGATTAGGTAAGACCCCTGACTCACCCAAGACTCTACAGCACCTACCGGGGGTCATGTCCTAACAAGATCTGAAAAAAATGGATGGACGGGATGGATTTCTCACAGAAATCACAGTGGGCCCCACCTAGCTTCCCAGTGGCAGGGAAATCCTGTTAAAGGTTTTCGCTAATTTGTACGGTAGCGAAAATGGTATACCTTTCCTGTACGTACCTGATCAGTCTGATACACTATGGGTCATTTTTTATAAAACTTCCGAATGTGCATGGCTATCTATCAACAGTCTACAAGAAAAGCAATTACTTGAAATTCAGGCTGCGGCTGAACTTGGTACACAGGCACTCAGAAATTGTACACGTGGCATACATTAATTCAAATAAAATAATAGGATTATGCAGCTCACTGTGGTAAAGTTACGATCCCAAGGTCAGACTGGTTGAAACCATCCTAACCTCTGATTCCTGGACGCTTGTTGGTAGTTAGATAAACAAATAAGCTTAATTTTTGTTCAGTGTACATCTATATTGGATACCTAATTTGGACAGTTTATTATAGTAGATGCATTGTGTCCCGCCATCCATCCATATTGCCGGCTCATTTGAGGGCATGATCCGAAAAAAGAAGCAGATTCAAAGCTCAAGTGGAGCCCCCCACAAGAAACAAAGGTGATTGAATGCCTACCATTAGAAACTTTTTGTGGGCCATAAAAGTTTTGGATGAAGCTGATATTTGTGCTTTCCCTTCATCCGGTTATGTGTGACCTAATGAACAGGTTGGATGCAAATTAACATCTCAGCATGCACTACAAAGGTTTCAATGGCGGTGTCATCATCTCCAATGTTTCCTGCAGTGCAGTTCACTTCAGCTTTGGATCTGTTTCATTTTTAGGCTGAGCTAGCAAAATAGATGGACAGCAATGATATAAAACACACATCATGGTGAGTCCCACAGTGCCACAAATATGAGAGGTCACCACGAATCCTGCCACAAATAATACGGTGGGCAGGTTTTTGGAAGATTGGGTACTACCCTTACTTCTTCATCTCTTTTTTTATTTTTTTATTTTTTTTTTAATTTTATGTTAGCTTGTTAGTACACCCACTGTCAGTTCTGAAGTCCATATAGGCCTGACGATGACAGGATTTGATTAGATCATAGGGTTGTCATTGGAGAACGATCAATTAAAGCATGATTGAAAGTTATTTGATGGCATTCTCAACTGGGCCATCTTGGACAGTGGCCGCAGTCATACCCCGCTGGGTACTCAATCTATGTCCCTATGCAAATGGTGTGCCTTGCAAATAAAATAAATTAATGGGTCGAGGAGGTACTTAGTTGTCTAAACATTATAATCCAGCATCAATGAATCACACCGGTGTGATGGTTCACATACATCCATTCACATAGAATAAATGGTGTAAATAGAAAATACCCTAGGGCTGGGCATAATAGGACTTTGAGTGGATTTGTTGGCTCACAAATCTTGTAGTAAATATATAGTTTGTTAATTGCATAGAAAGATTCAGCATATGGGTCCGCATGATTCTATTATTGAGAGTAGTTGATAGAGTTCTCACCAAAATTGAGTTATTTGTGGTTAGGATGATGTCTGGTCAAGTCTGACTGTCAATTGGGAGATCTTTTTTTCAGAAATTCAAACATGGTTCAAAATTAAGGTGGCAATAGCTTTGCGCTAGGTCAGGCTAGGTCCTTGAACCCAAACACTTAAAAACTTGTAGCATATAATGCATTTACATAAAAGGTCAGGTATACTAAAATCAATTTAGCTTAGCCCCACCTGCAAAATTGATTGAGCCATGCATGGGAGGCCACATTTGGTCCATAAACTCAGATAGAAGTTCCAAGCTCAGTCATAGCTAGGTTAGGCTTGTTGGGTCGTGTCGAGTTACATCTGCTACCTAACCTGTTGCTACCCTTTGTTCAACATGGTATTTATATCCATTCTTTGGATATGGGAAAGGATAACACCATCAAAACATGCATATAAGTTGTCACAGTCTAGGCCTTGATTTTGAGTTGTTGCCGGGGCCTGTTTGCCCTGACAAATTTAGAACTTTTGGTTTTAGTTGGCCCATGTCGGCCTAGCCCATTGATTGCCTTATCAACGTATGAACTGGGTCATGAATCAGACCATGAATTAGAATTGGTTCTGGCTCAATATTCAATAGAAAGAATTAATGGCAAGGATGTTCTCTTTGATTGATTTTCAACTAAGAGCCATAAATGATTGATGAGTTTCCAAATTTCAGTTACTGGTGACAACACCCTTTTCATCAAGCATAGGTTTTTATTTTTTTCAAGAAGGTAATTGTATTGATATGCAACAAAAGCCCAAGGCTATACAGAAGACCATTCGGGAGGGCCAACAGACAAAAGGGGTTGGCCCCCTACCATGTACTAAAATCTAACAAGAAAAGATATTTTGGTCAGAACACCCTTTTCATCAAGCACAGGTTGTCCAAACTTGCTTAAATGGTCATAGATATTTTGGGGTCTTCAATTTGTGTAGAGGGGGTCGAAACCATTCATATAATGGGCCTCACAGATCCACCAAATCATGGGATTTGGGTTGCAGAATTTATGACCTTTTATGGTTAAGTATGAACCTGGCTATATTTTGTTTCCTTATTTGTTTAGTTGGTGGCCACACCTATTGAGGGAGTCGGCAAAGTTATTAGTTATTTTTTGGTGTATGGGCCACCTTTAGTAGGACAGATAATTTCGACGGCTTAAACTACTGAATGGTGAGCCCCAACATACGGATTGTTATTTGGAACTGCACATCTATATTCACCTAACAGAAAAGCTCCTTATGTAACCACATAACAAATATTTGCAAGATCTAGAATGATCATCCCATAGGCCCCTAGGTGGACCATCAATGTGAACTATTGGCTATTCCATTATAACTGATTTTTATTATGTTCTTACTGGTCCTCTAAATGAGTGGATTAATGGCTGAATTTTGTGGTAATCGATGTTCGCTGTGTGGCCTGGTCGATTAATGTTCTGGTTCGCACAAATGCAACACATTGTACATTTACTACACTTATGTAAGATTGGACAGGCTCGTCAAGCAATCAATGTTGTTTAAATTATGTGCACATAAAAATATGATAAGTAGGTGGCCAACACATGACAGACATTTACATACTTTCCAATTTCTTAATCATTTATTTAGTTTTTACAACTGTGGTCCATCTAATGATCTCATAGGCTTGGTATCTATGTCACAGGATTGCTAGTTGAGAGGCTCCGATCCCACATTTATGTGCCTTATTTTCCACCAACGAGGCGGCTGCGCATTCAAAGGGCACTTAAGCAAATATCCACCGGACATGCGTGTTACATTAAGTACACCATTGAAGCATAAGACTTCTCTCTTCAAGAATTGGAAGCGGGCATTTCCAAGCCATTTAACCCACATTAGCTCTCGTGGATGGGTCATGTCTCCAAATATCCCACAAATCTTACGTGAATGTTAAACAATCCTACCTGGTTAAATTGATTCTGATTGCATGTATATCTCATTAACATGTAGATGAGCCTAATTTTTATTTAATGTAATTTTTATGGTAGGGCGGCCCACTGTCTCCATGGTGCCGATGTTGTGCACAAGTGGCGCCTGTCAGTCAGAGAGATGGCACTGGACCGTAAATTGTGGTACCCTGATGTATCAGATCAATTTTGACAAACAACCAGTCATTTTTCTTATACTCCTGCACAACATGGCTCAACTGTCCTCATGTTAGCTTTCAATTGTGAAAATTTATGTTTAAAAGAGATTTACATTAACACTATTGTTTGTTCCACACCATTTAAAAACTGGTGGTGTATTCTCAAACATATACATGCTATTAATAAAAGCATAGCTTAAGAAATGCTAACCACTCATTTTAGGTCCATTGGAAGTAATGCAGAAAAGTATAGTCACTTGATAAGAAAAATCTTGTTTCACATCTCTTTAATTGTCTATCCTATTCTCAATAGAAAACCTTATATTGTAATAGCTCAAGAAATTCTAATCACTCATTTAGTATCAATTATATTAAAAGTAAAGTCAAGAAGCATATTCTCTAAATAAGAAAAATCTCATTTTGCATCCCTTTCATTATGTCATATTCTTTAGAAAAGTCATTGTAGTGTAATAATTCAAGAAATGTTAACCACTTATTTAGCGTCCATAGGAAGAATAGTCACTAGAAAAGAAAAAATCTTATTTCATATTTCTTTTATTAGCTGTTATGTTCTTCCAAAAGGTCTTTGTATTGTAATAGGTCAAGAAGTGCTAACCACTCATTTAGTGTCCATGGTGAGTAGAAAAGTATGGTCATCAGAGCAAAAGTCTTATTTCACATCTCCTTTTTTATGTCCTAATCTTCATAGAAGTCCTTGTATTGCATGGAAGATCAAGTGGAACACGGAACTAGCTTATAATTCTAAGTTATGACTAAGATAATATAGCTTTCTAAGATATAAATATGACTCTTCCTATGCACCGATTTATAGCTCAAGTGGCAGACTAAATGAAGATAACCTCATTTCAACACAAAGGTCTTGTCATCAATTCCCAAGTGAGGTGCGGCTAACATTGGGGTGACCATATGTAAATTTCAAATCACATGCAAATCAATAACCACTTAGGTTCCAGAAATCACAATTTCTATTTTAAGAAATCACTATCTTTTATATGACTATAACCTTCAGCTTTAATATCAATTTGTTAATCGAAAAATGATAACTAAAGCATGTACAACAAAGTATAAAAAATAAAAATAAAATTGCATATGCATGGCCTTAGCTATGTGAAGCTCCTTCATTAGAAGGGACCTTTTATCAAAAAAAAAACTTTTATACTTTATTGAAATATACTTCTTACCACTTTCACAACAAATGTTAATCCTACACTTTCTCTTTTCTACTTTACTTTCACCTATACTTATAAACAACCTATTTATTATAAGAAGAAAAATATTAATTACGAATATACATTTTTCTATAATTCTTTTTATATCAATCCCCATGCATATAAAGTTATCTTTTCATATTCCTAAAATTTTTAAATACCTGAGTCAACATAATTATTTTATTTAAAATTAATTTTCAACAGAACTAAATGTTGTAAACATATGCAAGATCTAGATGATTGGATTAATTATGTTCTGCCTATATTGACCAATCCCTGCATTAAGAATTCTGCAACTTGTCCATCATGTGTCCACATGAGCAAGTTCATTTTCTCATACCCATCTACACTTTCTTATACCCATCTATAGGTTTAATGAAGTACAGCAAGGATCTTAGACACATGTGCCAACAATCACCTCTTCTAAGGTGGCATTTTAAGTAGTGTGAAACCCTCCTCTCACTACTTTCCTTGGACCCATGGTTATAATATTCTTTTGAGGCAGATGCAACCCAATGAATTGACTTGAAACTGACAGGACCCTGGTGATGCACGGCGTAGAATTCTGTGACCACGCTCCAGACACGTCAATGTTTCAAATGTACCCATTTAAGAGACAAACATCAATTCAGTGAGCATGGATTCCAAGTCACGGAGATAATTAAAAACGATCCCCAAGAATCAGGGCCAATGTGGAAAATTCTATGACGATGAGTGGTGTGTATCATGTTCATGTTCCGAGGAAATTTCAGTCCGTCCAGACGGTTGACCCAATTGTCAATGAGTCACCACCCCTTTTCCAAAGGTGCATGGTTGCGTAACAAAAGGTTTTTAAAGTATGATGTCGGTGGATCCCTGAATGTAATTCACTGTGATGTATATTTCTTATATCCAAGCCGTCCATCCATATTGAGAGATCATTTTAGGGTATAAGCCTAAAAATGCAGTAGATTCAAATATCAGGTGGACCACGCCACAGGAAACAGTGGTGATTGACCATTAAAAACTTACTAAGAGCCACAAAAGTTTTGGACCAAGCTGATATTTGTATGGTCCTCTCCTCCACGTCTTTGTGACCTTACCAACCGGGTAGATGGTAAATAAATATTCTGGTTGACCTAAGAAGTTTTTAATGGTGCGCGGTTAATCACCACTATTTCTTGTGGTGTGGCCCACTTGGTATTTAGATTTACTGTATTATTGAGCTCCTAACATAAAATGATCGACGTGGATATAAGAGGTGGACCCATAATATAGGAACCACGGAAGCCACGTCTGCAGGTAATGGACTTTAGATGGGCACGCAGTTAACCTGCAACCACCGATCTCCGCGTTGGCCGGATACTCGAGTCCACCGTGGTGGATGTGTGTTATCCACGCTGTCTATCTCTCGCCAAACCCTTCAAAGGTCCACAGCGGTGTTTACTACTCATCCAACTTATTCATGAAGTGACACCGACCTCAAGGCAAAACACAAATACCGGCTTACCCGAAACTTCTGTGGCTTCACATAGGCTTGCACATGAAAATGGGGGTATTCTGGTCTTTACAAAAATAGATTTAGATAATTTACCAAAGAGTTAAGATCCCTTTGTGGCCAATCTTGATCATGTGTCTTATATCAGTGCCACACATCCGTTTCTCTTGATCATTTAGTATTAACCCACGAACACAGAATATAAAAATATAAGGTGGACCACAACATAGGAAACCGTTGTGATTAAGCAACCACCATTAAAAACTTCGTGGGACACATGAAAGTTTTGGATCAAGCTGATATTTGTGTGGTCCCTTCATCCAGTCATGTATGACCCTATCAACAGGTTCGATGGTAAAAAAACATTCTAGTAGCCCTTAAAAAGTTTTTAATGGTGGGCGTTCAATCACCACTATTTCCTGTGGTGCACACTGCCTGACATTTGAATCTGCTAAATTTTTGGCTGGCTCATTTTATTAATGATCTGGAAAAACAGATGGACATTGTAGGTTTAATACAAATACACCAACGTGGCCCACACACCAGGTAGAGCTGGGCATCGGACCGAGTCGGATCGGGTTAGGTCCAACTCGATTCAGTCTGAAATCTACATTGCATGACCTGAACTCAATCTGACCCGGGACCGAGTCCGGGACATCTGATTCGAACCGATTCGGTGCACGGTTGGCCTGACCCGAACCGAGTCCGACTCGGTCAGGGAAACCGAGTCGGATCGGGTTGGGTACGATTCAGATCGAATTTTTTAACGGTGAAAATCATTATCCCTGCTACTATTTTTGGTGTGGTCCATTTGAGCTTTAGATATGATTTAAATTTTGTTTTCAAATGCTTGAAAATGATCACGAAAAAACAGATAAACGTTATGGATATAATAAATAGATCATTGTGGGGCCCATGTAATTTTGATCTCATTTGAGTCGTTTGTACAACTTGGAGCTCGATGCGTGTCTCCGCTCGTCTTTGCACGACACGTATTCACATAGCTGTGTTGACGTGTTGTGCATGAAAGTGTAGCTATGTTGACATGTTGTGCACGAAAGTGCAGTTGTGCATCATTGTATTGATGTTAGCAAGTTTTGTGGGTCTGATCATGGGGCATGTATTATATCCAAACCGTCTATCCATTTGGCGAGCTCCTCTTAAGGCTTGAGATGAAAAATAAGATAGATCTAACTATCAAGTGGACCACACTGAAAAAAGCAGTGGGGGATTGAACGTCTACCATCAAAACCCTTTTTGGGGTCACAGAAGTTTTGGATCAATTTGAAATTTATTTTTCCTCTTAATTCAGGTCTTTGTGACTTTATGAACAGATTGGATGGAAAATAAACGTTATGGTGGGCCCTATGAATTGTTTAACGGTGAAAATCATTATCTCTGCTGCTATTTGTAGTGTGGTCCAAATGATCTTTGGATATGATTCATTTTTTGGATAATGCTCTATAATGATCTCTAAAAATATATGAACGGTGTAGATATAATAAATGCATCACTATGGGGCCCATATAACTTTGATATCCTTTGAATCGTTCGTACAACTCAGAGCTCGAGGAATGTCAGTACTAGTACTCATCTTCGCACAACATGTACCTACAACAACTATATAGCAAGTGTGTGGTGCACCTGCAAATCCGCTTCCGTAACTCAGTGGGCTCTTTTATCATACTGAGTAAACTCTATTGGGGCCCACTGTGAATGCATGTGGTTTATCCACGCTGTCCATTCGTTTTTCCAGAACATTTTAGTAGTTAAACCCAAAATTGATGCATATCCAAAGATCAAGAGGACCATACCACAAGAAAAAGTAGAAGTATTGATTTTCACCATTGAAAGTTTTGTAAGGCCTCAGTGATGTTTATTTGTCATCCAACCTATTCATAAGATAAATATATATGATAAATATTCATAAGAATCACTCCGGATCGAATGATCCGATCCATTCGGTTTGGATTTCAATTCGAATCGGTCCGGATTTACCACGATTCGAACTCAATCCAAAAAACTGTCAGATCTAAATGACCCTACTTGATCCGCATCAATCCAGGCCGTCAGTTCGGTTCTGATCGGGTCGAATCTGGTCGAATCCACTGGATCAGGTCAGACATGCCCAGTTCTAACATAAGGATCTGTTATCTTGGTCGTGGATCCAGAGATCCACTGAAGCCATATAATATCATGCAGAGTACATGAGACAATTATATACACTATAATTGGTTCCATTTATACACATGGGATCCAGGTATGTCAATCCAGAAGCTGCATCCTATCCCCAACATCTCTAGCCAAGAACAGACAGATCTGTGTGGGGCCTACCATGATTTATTTGTTTATCCACGTAGTCCATCCCTTTTCTCAAATATTTTCAGGCTGGGGCCTAAAAATAAGGTAGATCCAATGCTCAAGTAAACCACACCAAATGGTAAGCTTGGGTTGCATTAAATGCAATAGTCATCTGCAGTGTGGTCCACTTGGGTGTTGGATTTATCTATTTTTGTGCTTATAATTTGAAATGATCTGAAAAAGGATGAAAGGTGTGGACAAACAAATACATCACAGTAGGCCCCAAACAAATGTGTCCATTCTTGGCTAGAGACGGACAGGTGGAAAGTGATCCACTTACTATCAATACAAACCGATGAAATGAAAGAACAATTGAGTCATATATGTAGAATAGTCATAACCTTAAGGGTGGTCCACGCACACTTGTTGAATGTATAATTTATAAAATGGCATTGTGTTGAGGGTCAAATATTACATATTCGACCCCATTGATTGCATGGATTTACGATTATGTTATCGCTTAACGGCCTGAATTAATCGTGTTTGTAATGCAGGGTGTGTTTAAGAGCCTGGACTAAAAAGAGAGCCTAAAGTATGGATTTAATGCTCTGATGACACTAAAGGCAAGGGACGGACTCCAGGGGACCAAGATCGACGGAATTACACGCCAGGGATCCGCGAAAATCGAGAAACTGAAGCTTAAGCGGCCTGAAAGTTAGCCAGAATGCAAGATCACAGGGTTCTCACCATCTGTTCAGCTTGAAACTTTATACATGGCTCGAGGACCAAAAACTAACTGTACATGTCAAATTTCAGCCATTGGATCCTTCTAGAAGTGGCCCAACGGACAGATCAGCCCATAAATCAGTGATTTGGGGCCCGCCTGGTATCTGGAAATGCGTCAATTTTGGCTTCAACTCCTTAAATGAGGTAGCAAAATAGATGGATGGAGCAGATTCCTCTCGAACATCACTATGGACACCACGTGTGTATTGCATGTACACAGGTACATGAGCACGAGAGGTACGCCATATTAGGGAGCCGGTCAAAACTCGGTTTGACCGAGTCCCCTGTTCAAAATAGGAAACTACGTCCTGGCGTGAAACAGAGTCCCGGTTGGACTCTTGTGGGCCACCACCATGCGTCGAAGGTCCGATCCGGACCGTCTATCAAAAGTCTACAAGTCCAATTGCCCTAACCTAGGTGGAATTTTTCTAGGAAGCAGCGTGTAGCGGATTTCGACCGTCGAAACTCAGGATGGACGGCGGAATACAATATCCAGTGGGCCACACAAGAACTTTCCAAAACCACTCGTTCCTGACCGGATTTTCCCGAGGATTTCAATAGTCGGTTTAGATTTCTCATAAAACATCACTATGGGGCCTATCGATCACGTCAGCAGGTCTGCGTGAGCCTTACGCGTGTCCGGGAAATTCAGAATTTTTGGATGGCAGTGGGCCACCGTCCTTGATCGGATGAATGATCTGAGCCATTCATGTGGAGCCCAGGCCAGTCTTTACCCCAGCCATGGAAGCAACGTTAGAGTTTGGGACGATCTTTGGCCCCAAAACTCAGTCCAAACGCAAGTCAGTGCGTTGGTCTTCTGCTGCGAATGCGGACGCATGTCCTCCGTGAGGACGATGTGGGCCCACCATCATGGACCATATGTCTAATCCACACCGTCCATCTGATTGGCCATCAAAAATAGACCGTAGGGACGTTCTCCCTTTTTGACGGAACATCCTTGTGCATTGAATATGCTAGCAGGATTCCTGTCTCTTCAGTTACGCAACGCAAGACGCAACCAACTAACGAGCTGCATAAGGTTGATTCGTAGAGGGATTTCACAGAGGCTCTGCATGAAGATTTTAGTGGGATAGGAAAAATGATTAATGATCCAAACCATTCGAGAGAACAGATCGAATGCAAGAAACGCTGGGAGCCAATTTGCTGTTAAAAACAGAGTCAAATTGCTGTTAAAAGCAGAGACTTGGCTGCTGATTGAACACCGAATCTTGGGACTATTAGGGATAGAATGATGATCCATCATGAGATCAACCTACAGCCAACAACGTGAATGGTGCAGATGGAATGATCTCCAAGACAAATCCAGATCAAAAGCCTTCCAGCGGAGCAGTTGCGCACCTGTTAAATAGCTGTCGACTTCATGTTGCGCATATTCTCACTGCCTATTGTGCATAAGCAAGGTCGGTTCCTTGCAACTGACCTCTCCACCGCCTCCATCAGCCTATAAAAGAAGACGTGAGAGAGAGAAGAGGGGGGGCGGGAGAGAGAAAACAGAAGAAAAGAAGAAAAAGCTGTGGAGATTGGAAGAACGAGGTTTCCTTTTTCTTTTCCTTTTATTTTATTTCTTTCCTTTGATGTTTTTTTCCTCTTTGGATCTAGCATGATCATGCTAGGCTAAACCTCTTAGCTAGGGCTAAGAGGTGAAGCCTGTAGCGAGATGGGAGATTATATTTTGTGCTTTTAATTCATAAACTGAATGTGATTTTAGTTGATTATTAAAGGAATATTTTTCTTAGTCTTTAATGGTCTGTTGTGACTAAAATTACAATGGGTTTACAATGGCTTTGAGTATTTCTTTCCCCTTTTTATGTTATGAAGTCGGGAAGCCCTGTTGTTCATCATTGTTCCATGGGCATGGTAGGATGACAACACCCTTCCCGATCTTCATACATTGTTGGTTGGTTGGTAATTAGTTTAATTCTGTTGTTTATTTTGTCTCCTGGGCATGGTTTGGTGATGGAATCCATTCTAATTCATATACCTTTCATCTCTTTGAAAATTATATCAGAGGAAGTTCAGTTTAAGTTCCATGATTTTTGAAGCAGGCATAAAGATCTTCCTGATCTCTACAAGTGGATCCTCTGAATCCCTAGTTTATTATTCCCTGAATTATTAAGTTTTCGATAATTACCCCATAATTATTCCTTAAATTCTATTTGATTTAGATCACATCTTAGTCTAGTTCTAGTTCTACTTGGTTTCAAATAACGTACAGGTATCAGTCCCTTGGGATTCGACCTCGGTCTCACCGAGTTTATTACTACATCACAACCCTACACTTGGGGAGTGAACACATTGTTTTCATCCGTTGCCCACTTGAGCTTTTAAGGGATTAAAATTTTGTGAATGCATAGTAAAATCTTAACATGAGGGATTTAACCCCATAGTTGAACGGGTTGCTGCACAAAAGTGTGTAAGCTCAGTTTAAGCATAATTGGAACAGGGACTCATTAGGTATCACCTTTGCAAATGATGTAGGTGAAGACGTGATGAGGTCGATCACCTTCTTCCTCAATCGATAAATACCTTGAACGCACAAGGCACTCTTGAATTCATAAGAAGTTTCTCAAATTTATGAGAGAATAAAAAATTTCTAAGAAGTTTATTGATTGAATGATTAATTGTCTTAAAAAATGATTTAACATAATTAAATAAACCTAAACAAACTCTAAAACGTAATATATATATATATATATATATATATATATATATATAGTCTAATCGAGTAAGGAAATAAATTTCCAAAAACGTATAGATTTCTTTCATATGTCGACCTGTTGTCAACCAGTCGAGTAGATTGGTTGAACAGGCTCAAAATTGTCTAAAAGATTAAAACAAAAAATTTAGTGAATTTCAACCTGTCAAAACTAGCAGAAATTATTCAGCAACCAATTAGGAATTTCTAGCTGAATTTCAACATGTTGATTAGATCTATCGATTAGTTGAACTACGCTAACTTTTGTTGATTTCTCTTTGAGCTTCTTCTGGTACATGTGTATTATGAATGTGACTGGTCCACATCCTACATCAACAGAGGATTTGAGTGCTTTGGAAAACATATTATGACCTCTGTGAGTTCATGCCTTATAATATAAAGGGTTAATGATGGGTTTCTCCCCAACCCTTACCATACAATAGATGTGTACCCACGAGCAAGCGATGAGTTGGTGGAAATGAAATTGTACATCTTGTGAACAGTACGTTCTAAAAACCATCTGTGCGACAAACCATGCACGCCTATGGAGTAAGGGGAACATTTTGATAAGAATTTTTATAAAGCAGTAGCTCTCTAATTAAGTTCTTGCATTCTGTTACTTTGGTTAATCGACTTCATAAGGACGTTTCTGGCATTTCAGTTTTTTCACAACATGATACCTTTCATCAAATTTCTCTAACAGCTATTAAATTGGAAGAATCTTTTCTTGTAATTATGAAAATACCCCCAAGGGCAGGGCATGATAGGAGGACTTTGTGTGGATTTGTTGGCTTACAGACCCTATGGTAAGTGTATAGTTTGTTAATGGCATGGCAAGATTGTGCACATGAGCCTACGTGATTCCGATATTGAGTGGAGTTGATAGAGTTCCGGCCAGGTTACGTCAGGACGTATGATGCCTAGTCGAGTCGACTCCCGATTGTGAGTTCCTTCTAGTAGGTTTGCGCCGGGCCAAGTTAGGCCAGCGGTCCAGGCACCACCCACTTTAGAACTTAGGCCCAAGCCTGATCATTTATTTTTTATTTTTTTTTTTTAAAAAAAAAGGCTCAAGCATAACCTGACCCAAAAATTGATAAAATCTCTATTATCCATTTAAATGTTCTAATCTATCTGTAGATCAAGTGGACTACACATGCACAGAAATAGACAGTTTAGAGGAATGAAACCATCTACATTTTAAATAGATAGGTTGACTAACCAAGAGGTGGAATGATATATTTGTAGGATATAACACATACATGAAAAGTCTTTTCAGGTAGGAAACCCAGGCTAAAATCACTTGAGCCCAGCCCAACCCACAAAACTCATTGGGCTATGAGCCTGGTCCATGATCCCATACGGTAATTCCAACCTCGCCCTAGAGTGAAGTTAGGCTTGTCGGGTTGGGTCGGGCGGGCTACCCAGACTATTGTCCCCCTTTGTTCAAAATGGTATTTATACTCATTCATTTGAGCAAGGGAAAGGCTGACACCATCTGAACCATCCACATAGGCTGTCACGTTCTCGGCGTACGTTGATTTCGAATTGTTACACGGCCTGTTTGCCTTGCTCTATTTAAAACTTTTGAGTTTGTTTGGCCTATGTCAGCCTAATCCATTGATTGCCCTGTCAACATATATAGACGACGTCATGAAAAAACGAGAAAAATTGGTGGTAAGGATGTTCCCTTTAATTGATTTTCCAACTAAGATCCATCAATGATTGTTAAGTATCACTGCCCCGTCTGCTGTATTTCAGGTATTGGAGGATCAACACCCTTCTTATTAGAGATGTTTTATTGGGATTTCTACGGATATAGAACATCCAATGAGAGCTTACTCAAGAGAGTTGTATGAAGGATACATTGGGTGCAGAGCTCACAATGGCACGAACATGATCAGCTCTTGATTTTGGCCCAAACCATGAGTTAGGTTGGTGCAGAGTGGTCAGTTGGGAGGGTCGTATGCTGGGAGTGGTGGAGTAGCTGCATTGTTAGAAAGAGTTCTTGACTTTGGTTTGAACAGGGAAGGACATGAGGTTGAGCACCGTCTTCCTCGAGAATGATAAGGACATGAGGTCAAGCACTGTCTTCCTCAAGAATGATAACTATTCTGAATCCACAGAACTTCTCTGGACTCCTCACAACTCCTCACAAAGACTTCTCAAATCCACGAGGAAAGAAAGCAGGAAAATATAAATAAAGTTTAATAAATTCGAAATTGATTGATGAAAAAAAAAAAAACGAGTTCACAACCCTTGAAATAGGGATACCAAGCAATGTGAAAGAAATCAAAATCAAACTACAACTAAAATTCATAGAATTCGCGACTTACTATAAATAGTAAACTTACTATTTATAGACGGTCGTGATGTCTACTAATACGCAAGGTTTCGGCCAAAAATAGTATGTCTACTAATGCGCAAGGTTTTCGGCCAAAAATAGTGTCTTACTTGGCTTCACCAAGCTGTTCTCTTAATTTTTCTAAGCTCTTTTCGCGTTGGGCGCAACTCTTAAAGCCCAACGGTTGAAGAGTTATAATCAACTAAAATTTACTATTTATAGTAAAAATAGAATTAAAATAGGGAAACAACTGTCGATCTGGTAGTATTTTGCAAATCCGGCTTGGGCAACCTGGCGTAGCGGGGTTGGATGGCTAAAGTAGCTCATTCTACCCCAAAATCATATATTTTACGTCCGATAACTCATTCTGAATTGCGAGATACACCTGATTTAAGGTCCAACGGTCCGGATCACTTCTGTCGTCGACCGGGCCTTTTCTGATCCATCTTGGCCATGTAACTGTCAGTGACCCTTTCTACATCAGTACCGTGAGTTTGGTTGGTGCTAATATATAGGTCAGTCTCAGGAACTGAATTGTAACAAACGTGCACGCAATCAGTAGGTGGGGTGGATCATAGCTTCCGTGGGGATTACAAGAAAGCAGTGTCCGAAGGATTGTTGGAAAACCACGCTTAATGCGGTACAATAGGAAGGGACTTTTAACCTTTGAATCTGGTATTAGAACGATCCAAACTCTTTATACAACAAGTCTCACTTTCTATAGTGGTAAGAGGACAAATATAAGCTCTTGGTGGGATTATTCGAATCCTTTCGTAATTTTGCTCTTTGCTGTTAACATGAATGATCACCAACCTGTGTATGATCAAAGTCTTGAAACATTTGATTTATAATATCTTTTCTAGGATCCCCTACTCAAGAGGAACCCTATCAAATAAACAGTTCGGATCATTGAAATAGGAGCATATTGAATACCTACAGTCCTGATGCGTGGGATGTATTTGATCAAACCCCAATTCACAATGTGTCTATCATCAAACCCTAACACGCTTGGACACATGAACTTGGATGTTTTAGAAGCATTCTTGTAGCTGAAGTACATTGAGATCCAAATCATTTGGTAAATGGAATCGCTGTGAATTGAAATATTTAGTTGTGGATGGGTTCCGTAATTAGAATATACAAGAATCTAAAATTTGTATTTAGATGCCTTTAATTGGAATGCATTAAGCAAGTGTGTAGGTGTGTGGAGGTGTAAGTGCATGTGCTAATAATAATAATAATAATAATAATAAGCCCATTCAAATATATACTTTGGTAAAAAGTAAGTAAACTCGAGCCTTAGTTAGGCATAAAAGCGAACCTAGTTTAAAAAGTCCAACTATTTTTGGTATTTGCAATTTACACAAATTTGTAATTCCATTTTACATTGATTCTCCAATTGTTTGCCATCGACCAAATGATCCTTTTTGTACATGTGCATATTGTTCCGCTGGGTGATCTCTCCGAGTCCATTTGCGGTCTGTTCTTCATGGAAAAAGTGGGCTGGTCAACTTGAGGAAAATCTAGCTTCCTTCTTGGCCACTACCTATTTGTGTTTTTTGTCCTCTTTTTTTGTCTCATTATAGGTGGGCCCCCCATTTTGTCGGGCAGGTAAAGTTTTCAGCTCTTGATGAATGAAAAAACTTTCTTTAAAAAAAAAAAAAAAAAAAAGTGCATACATTTACCATTGATAACAATCATTTACCATCGACCAATCAGTAAAAGTATTTTATAGGTCTGATCTTCTGTATGTACAATTCATATAAAGGGTTCCTACCTAAAGAACCGAGTGGATTTACATTTACAACATGCTGGGGCCCCCAGCTGGTGTAGACAATTCCAGTCCTACACTTAACAAACGTCGACTCAAATTAAACCTTAGAAACTTGTGGAATGGCCTGTTTTCTGTGAAGTGCCTTCATGCTAGTGAGGCCGTCAAATAAAGGGAGCTGATGTGATTCTCTCAAAGCCTTTAAGTGGGACCAGCTTGGATTGCTTCAAAATCATATATTGTCATAAAGTTTGATTACCTTCATATATATATATATATATATATATATATATATATATATATATATATATATATATATATATATATATATATAACATGTGTGTGTGTGTATAAAAGAGTGCGGATCCTCTGTTTCCTGGAGGCAGGAACTCCCTGCCTCCAGCGTTTCAATTGGTCAACATCACTATAAGTTCCACGTCATCAGATTTTTAAAATATATTTAAAAAAGTACATTTAATAAGAAGTATATCGAAGACGTTAAACGGAAGCGGTTTGCGGTGCTGAGTAAATCAGTATGGTAAGCGTACTGAGTAAAGTCTATGGAGCCCACCGTCATTGTGCATTGTGTCAACTTCATTCATATCTTTTATCATCTAATTTTAGGGTTTTACAAGAAAAAATAATCATATCCAAATATCAAGTGGACCACACCACCTCAAACAATGTGAATTGAAAAGTTGTTGGGGGACCACAGAAGTTTTATATCAAGACGATATTTGTTTTTTCCATTCATCAATGTCTTTGTGATCTTATGAACAATTTAGATGAAAAATAAAGATCATTGGGGGCTTAGAAACATTTTAATGGTGAAAATCAATATTTCCACTGTTTCCTTTGGTATGGTCTACTTGAGCTTTTGATATACTTTAGTTTTCGACTCAACCCGTAAAATAATCTGAAAAAACGGATGGATGGTGTGGATAAACCACATGAATTCACAGTGGCCCAACAGAGTTTAATTAGTACCATAAGACTCGGTATGCAATCCGATTTCATGTGTATAACGGGGATGCAGATTTCCTGCCAAAGCCTTTTGCAGTAAGATCTTGCGCAAGGATTCCGGATGGGCCCACTGTGACGTTTGTAATAAATCCAACCCATACATCCATTTTTAGATATCATTTTAGGACATAGTACCAAAACTAAGGTGTATACAAAACTCAAATGGGCCACACGAGAGGAAATAGTGGGGATTTAGTGTCCACCATTGAAATATTTATATGGCCACAAAAGTTTTGCATCGGTCTAATATTTCGGTGTTTTCACTTCATCCTAGTAAAAATGACCTTATAAACAGTTTGGATGGCATATAAACATCAAGACGCTTAGGAAGGTTTCAACGGTAGGAATTTCTTTCTCCACTGTTTCATCTTGTATGGCCCAGTTGAGTTTCTGATCATCCTAATTTTGGGTTACATCTCTTAAAATGAGCTCTAAAAATGGATGAATGGATTGGAATTCTTATAAACATCACGGTGGACCCCACCATACATCCCAGCGCCGGAACTTCATGGAAAAGGCTTTCCCCAGTGAATCCGCATCCACGATTTCTATTGCAAACGAACTGGCTACTCCCCTATCACTCGGTGCTATATGGGCCCACCATGATGTATGTGTTTCATCTATGCCGTCCATTTATCTTTCTAGATCATTTTATGGTCTGAGACTAAAAATGAGGTATAACCCAATCTCAAGTGGACCACATTACATGAAACAATGTTGAATGAATGTTAACCATTAAAAACTTTTTGAGGGCCATAAAAGTTTTGGATCAAGCTGATCTTTTTTTTTCCTTTCATCTGGGTCTTTCCTGTGGTGTGGTCCATATGAGATTTAGATCCCTCTCATTTTTGGGATCAACCACTAAAATTATATGTAAAAATAGATTAATGAAATGGATGAAACACATACATCATGGTGGGACCCACAGAGTACCGACCACCACCACCATCGGGCTGGTGGTAGGGGGAGTAGCCAATTGATTGCTTGCCTCCAAGTGTAGAAGTTCATAAGTAATATCCTGTGAATATAGGGTCGATCCCACTGGGAGATGAATTGCGAGAAGAAAAAAAAATCAAATGCAAAACAAACTAAGTAATAAAAATTAATCTGATGATTTGATTTTGGGATTTTTGAATGGATGTAATTCAACTGAATAAAAAAACACCTAAGCTTCAAAGTTCCATACATAGGTTAATGTTCCAAAATCATGATGGCTTGGATAACACAACTAGGATCTGAGCACTATGGTCAGCCTAATCGGAAAATAAAACACTTTAAATATTTTAATAAATGATATAAAAGATTAGAAAATAATGGATTTGCACCATTGACATATATTCTCAAGCGCCAGTGATTTTAAGTATTCAATATCTATAGGATAATGAATATCAAAGAAATATAACAGGTTGAGAACATCTACTATCTAGGAAATCTGATTAATCTAGGGTAAGCCTATCCATGAATGTGGATCTCACATGATGGAAACATATGAATCTTACAAGAGGATAAAAAACAAAACCTAAATAATAGATAACATGCATACACCATTATTTTCATCATTAAAACAATCAATCATCATAATCTTAAAGAAATAATAAACCCATGTGCTTCCCTTCTAGCTTGGGCTAAAAGGAACTTAGAAAAACATAATTAAATTGTAGAAATAAAAAGCAACAAGAAAGAAAGAAGAAAAAAATACAAATAGAAAGGATCTAAAAAAAAAAAAAAAAAAAAAACAACTTATAAAGCTTTAATAAAATTAAAAACTCTTTAAAAAAAACCTCAAATATTGCTCTTGAATGCTTTGAATGATGTTTAAGAATGCCCTAGGAGGCCCTATTTATAAGTAGGGAACTCCAATTTTCGTACAAAGTTGAAAACCCTAGAAAACGCCTCAAATACACATATTTTTTCAAAATAGACTTCTCGCTGCATAGTTCGTTTAAAACAGACTTCCTGCTGCGCAGTTTTCTAAAATAAACTTCACAGCTTCATAATACACTTTTTCAAGACGATTTCAGGATTCTTCACTTCAAATCTTCGATTCTCTTCATTCCTCGCTTGGTTTTCTTGGATCTTTGGCATGTGAATTCTTCAATCTTGATCTCCTAAGATCCATCCCTTGCCTTAGTGATTTTTGAGCATCAAATTCTTACTTTTTAACACCCTTTTTTCAATCCAAGCTCTTAAATTCACCTTGCAACACATACATGAGTAAAATAGAATATTAAGATGATTTATGTTCATAAAATCAAGATATAAATAGGGAAAATTAAGTAATATTTGAGTCTCAACACACCCCCCAACCAGCATTTTGCTAGTCCCGAGCAAAATAAGCGAAGAAAAATAAAAATAAAAATAAAAAATAATTCTAGAAACAAAAATAAAATGAAAATAAAATTCTAACTACACCACTTTCGCAAGTAATCTCGATTGCATTTAGCATATGCAACAAGCCTTTAAACCTCTAGGTTTCCCCTAGTGGACGAGTTATAGTCTTGTGAGGGTTTCCAGAAATGTTACCCACAAACATTGAAAATAAGAAAAATATTTCAACACTATAAAATTTATACAATTATGCCTCCATTCATCATATAAATTCCAAAACAAAACAATACTTACCCTAGATATGAAGTTAGCTAGAATCTTAATTTTTTTAATCCATTACATTCTTGAGTTCAGAGACCTAATCAAAATTTAGAATAGTTATAACCCAATATCCTTAGGTGCTTCGTAACACTAGTCTAACTTTGAGAAATATGCATGTTCCTTATCCTAACTCCTTTCAATCATCCCAAGAATATGAAATCTCTAGTTATCTCATTTTTTTATGACATTTCTTCTTTTATCATCATATCCTCATTATTATATACCACCCTTAGATGAAGATTCCCATCGGGTTTACTTCATAACCTAAGGTATCGTACTTGTAATGGTAACAGTAATGGATACTTAGGTATTCTTACTCCGGATTACTGACACGATTGTTGTGGTCATTGCATTCATGCTCTATAATAAAAATTTCTTTTTTCCATCACTCTTTTTTTTTCCTTTAATATTCTCTCTTTTAAACACATATCAATGGTACTAGTTCATTCAACCTTGTTTGAATCAAAAGTTGTTATTGTAGTTCACATATCATATTCCTCACTTAGTTAGCTAGGGTGTATTGTGAATTCAGTACATTAAATTACAACTCACTTTAAACTAGTGAATAGATAATTGAACTCAAGTTTATAATTTTCAGTTGTTAGATTTTTGACTACTATCAACCTAGACTAAGTATTAAATTTGCCTTTAGAATTCGCAAAATATCATGTTCACATTCTTGTATATAAAAATATTATTTTAAAATGTTGAAATTTTTTTTTTCATAAACCTAAAAAAAATAAACTTAAACCTAACTGAAACCTAAAAATAATAAAAATAATAATAAAAAAAACTTAACCCACCCCCCCCCCCCCCCCAAAAAAAAAAAAAAAAAACTTTCACATGGATGACTATCCACACACCCCCCAACCAGCATTTTGCTAGTCCCGAGCAAAATAAGCGAAGAAAAATAAAAATAAGAATAAAAAATAATTCTAGAGACATAATTAAAATGAAAATAAAATTCTAACTACACCACTTTCGCAAGTAATCTCGATTGCATTTAGCATATGCAACAAGCCTTTAAACCCCTAGGTTTCCCCTAGTGGACGAGTTATAGTCTCGTGAGGGTTTCCAGAAATGTTACCCACAAACATTGAAAATAAGAAAAATATTTCAACACTATAAAATTTATACAATTATGCCTCCATTCATCATATGAATTCCAAAACAAAACAATACTTACCCTAAATATGAAGTTAGCTAGAATCTTAATTTTTTTAATCCATTACATCCTTGAGTTCAGAGACCTAATCAAAATTTAAAATAGTTATAACCCAATATCCTTAGGTGCTTTGTGACACTAGTCTAACTTTGAGAAATATGCATGTTCCCTATCCTAACTCCTTTCAATCATCCCAAGAATATGAAATCTCTAGTTATCTCATTTTTTTTATGACATTTCTTCTTTTATCATCATATCCTCATTATTATAGACCACCCTTAGATGAAGATTCCCATCGGGTTTGCTTCATAACCTAAGGTATCGTACTTGTAATGGTAACAGTAATGGATACTTAGGTATTCTTACTCCGGATTACTGACACGGTTGTTGTGGTCATTGCATTCATGCTCTATAATAAAAATTTCTTTTTTCCATCACTCTTTTTTTTTCCTTTAATATTCTCTCTTTTAAACACATATCAATGGTACTAGTTCATTCAACCTTGTTTGAATCAAAAGTTGTTATTGTAGTTCATATATCATATTCCTCACTTAGTTAGCTAGGGTGTATTGTGAATTCAGTACATTAAATTACAACTCACTTTAAACTAGTGATTAGATAATTGAATTCAAGTTTATAATTTTCAGTTGTTAGATTTCTGACTACTATCAACCTAGACTAAGTATTAAATTTGCCTTTGGAATTCGCAAAATATCATGTTCACATTCTTGTATATAAAAATATTATTTTAAAATGTTGAAATTTTTTTTTTCATAAACCTAAAAAAAAATAAACTTAAACCTAACTAAAACCTAAAAATAATAAAAATAATAATAAAATAAACTGAAAACTCCCCCCCCCCCAAAAAAAAAAAAAAAACTTTCACATGGATGACTATCCACACCCCCAACCTAAAATCTACATTGTCCCCAATGTAATGATAATGTAATGTAGAGAACAATAAAAATAAAAGAAAGGGTGGATAGTACCTGCCATGAAAAACTCACCTGCTATGTGACACTAAAAAAATTGAATATGATATAAATCATACACAAATGCTCCGTCAGACCAGGAGCATCATTCTGAATATTCTGGCTCATGAAGAGGGACGGACTCCTCTCTCAAATGAAAGTTTTCCACATAAGGCTTCAATCTCTGACCATTATCCTTATACACATTGCCATTACGTGGATTCTCAATTTCAATAGCCCCATGAGTATAAACATTCTTCACAATGAAGGGGCCTGTTCATCTTGATCTTAATTTTCCCGGAAAGAACTGGAGACGGGAATTGTACAATAGGACCTTTTGCTGAGGTTCAAAATTCTTCCCCAAGATATTTTTGTCATGAAAAGCTTTGGTCCTCTCTTTGTAGATTTTAGAATTTTCATAGGAGTCTCTCCTCAACTCCTCTAATTCATTTAACTCTAATTTCCTCTGTCCACTTGCTTGATCCATATCAAAGTTTAATTTCTTTATTGCCCAGTAGGCTCTATGTTCCAATTCCATAGGCAAGTGACAAGCCTTCCCATACACCAATCTGTATGGAGACATTCCAATCGGGGTCTTATAAGCAGTCCTATAAGCCCATAAAGCGTCGGATAGTCTAAGGGACCAATCCTTCCTATCTGGCCTTATAGTTTTCTCTAAAATATGTTTGATTTCCCGATTAAAAATCTCAGCTTGCCCACTTGTTTGTGGGTGGTATGGGGTGCTCACTTTATGCTTGATCCATATTTCTTCATCAAAGCCTCAAATGTTCTATTGCAAAAGTGAGACCCGCCATCACTAATGATGGCCTTTGGAGTTTCAAATCTAGCAAAAGTATTTTCCTTGAGGAATCGTATGACCACTTTGTTGTCATTGGTCCTACTTGGAACTGCCTCAATCCACTTTGAAGCATAGTCCACACCAACCAATATATAAAGAAATTCAAAAGAAGATGGAAATGGACCCATAAAATCAATACCCCAACAATCAAAAATCTCCAATGGTAAAATTGGGGATAAAGGCATCATGTTGCACCGGGACACTCTTCCCAACCTTTGACATCTATCACAAACAACATAGAAACCATGGGTGTCTTTAAACATGGTAGGCCAGTAAAAACCACATTGCAAGATTTTTACAGTGGTTTTCTTAGTAGAAAAATGGCCACCACATGCTTCCATGTGACAAAAAGAAATAACACTTCGAACTTCATCCTCTCGGACACAACGTCTAAAAATTTGATCAGTCCCATATATATATATAAATACGGGTCATCCCAGAAGAAGTTCCTAACCTCGGTTTCAAAACGCTTCCTATCTTGTGACTTCCAATGATATGGCATTTTTCCCGTTACAAGATAGTTCACTATATCCGCATACCAAGGTAATTTAGAGATCGCAAATAATTGTTCATTAGGAAAAGTGTCCTGAAAATGTATCTCCTCAGTAGAATCATCTAACATCAATATAGAAAGGTGATCGGCCACTACGTTTTCTACTCCTTTCTTATCTTTTATCTCTAATTCAAATTCTTGGAGTAGGAGGATCCATCTCAAAAGTCTTGCCTTTGCATCCTTCTTAGATAACAAATATTTCAAAGCTGAGTGGTCCGTGAAAATGACCACTTTGGATCCTAGTAAGTAGGACCTAAACTTATCCAAAGCAAAAACTACTGCAAGTAACTCTTTTTCAGTTGTTGAGTAGTTCACTTGGGCCGAGTTTAGAGTTCTACTCACATAGTGAATAACGTAGGGCCGTTTATCTTTCCTTTGGCCCAAAACAGTCCCTATGGCATAATCACTTGCATCGCACATTAGTTCGAAAGGAAGTGTCCAATCTAGTGGACGCATGATAGGTGCAGTGGTAAGGGATGATTTAATTTTATTAAAAGCACTTGCACACTCATCTGTCCACTTAAATGAAACATCCTTTTGAAGAAGATTAGTCAAGGGTCTAGTAATGGCACTAAGGTCCTTGATGAATCTTCTATAAAAACCAGCATGCCCTATAAGTGATCTAATATCTCTAACAGTTCAGGGGACAGGTAGATTAGCTATAATATTGAGTTTTGAGCGATCTACCTCGATTCCATTTTTAGAGATAACATGGCCCAAAACAATTTCCTTTTGAACCATGAAATGACATTTCTCCCAATTTAAAATAAGGTGTTTCTCTTCACACCTAGACAAGACAAGAGATAAATTATTGAGGCATTCCTCAAAACTACTCCCAAATACAGAGAAGTCGTCTATGAAAACCTCAAGAAACTTCCCAACCATATTTGAAAAAATACTTAACATACACCGTTGGAAAGTTGCTGGGGCGTTACACAATCCAAATGGCATCCGTTTGAAAGCAAACGTGCCAAATGGACAAGTGAACGTGGTTTTCTCTTGGTCTTCCAGGGCTATCTCTATTTGGTTATATCCAGAATATCCATCAAAAAAACTATAAAAAGAGTGACTTGTTACCCTCTCTAAAACTTGATCAATGAATGGTAGAGGGAAATGGTCCTTCTTTGTGACTTGGTTCAATTTTCTATAGTCAATGCAAACACGCCAACCAGTGGTGACACGTGTTGGTATGAGTTCATTATTAGAATTCTGCACAATAGTTATTCTAGATTTCTTTGGGACTACTTGAGTTGGACTCACCCAAACACTATCGGATATTGGGTAGATGATTCCCACATCCAATAATTTGATCACCTCATTTTTTACAACTTCCATCATGTTTGGATTGAGACGCCTTTGAGGTTGTCTAATTGGTTTGGCATCATCATCGAGGTAAATCCGATGGGTGCATATGGAAGGGCTTATACCTTTGATGTCAGAAATGGTCCAGCCCAAGGCTCCTTTGTGGTCCCTTATAACTTTTAACAATTTAATCTCTTGATCTTTCTCTAAAAATGAAGAGATCACCACAGGATAAGTTTTATTTTCACCTAAGTATACATACTTAAGCTCATTTGGTAGTGGTTTTAAATCAAGTATTGGATCATTGGTTGGTGATGGCAGAGGTCGCAAGTCCTCGATAGATAGGATTTGAGTACGCAGTCTCCATTAGTACATACCAATGTCCTGGGGGGTAGTGCTCTCATTATCATCAGAAATTTCAGCGAGCACTTTTTCTAAATCAGAAATTTTCAAGTCTCCAATGACTTGAATCAATTCATCAGTCAGACTAGGTTCTAATTCCTCTTCTTCTATCAAGCAGTCCATGAAATTCAACTCATGGATCTCATTATTATCAATGGGCTGCTTACATAGATTGAAAATATTTAGCTCTAGAGTCATGTTACCAAAAGACAAGTTCATCATTCCATTCCTGCAATTTATGATTGCATTTGAAGTTGCTAGGAATGGGCGGCCTAAAATGATGGGAACTTGAGTGCTAGCATTTACACATGGTTCAGTGTCTAGTATAATAAAATCCACGGGGAAGTAGAATTTCTCCACTTGGACTAGCACGTCCTCTAAAATTTCCCTTGGTACCTTAATAGAGCGGTCAGCGAGTTGGAGTGTAATCGTGGTTGGTTTAAGCTCGCCTAACCCCATTTGTTTGTAAACCGAATAAGGTACTAAGTTAACACTTGCACCCAAATCTAGCAAAGCATGCTCAATTTGAAAATTCCCAATAATACAAGGAATAGTGGGACTTCTCGGGTCTTTGTATTTGGGTACAACCCTTTGTTGAATGATAGCGCTCACTTTCTCAGTAAGGAAGGCCTTTTTGTGCACATTTAATTTCCTCTTTATAGTGCACAAGTCCTTGAGATATTTAGCATATGATGGAATTTGTCTAATGGCATCAAGTAGAGGAATATTGACAGTAACCTTTTGGAGCACATCCAACACCTCTTGATATTTCATGGGGACAGTTGGATTCCGAAGTTTAGATGTGAACGGAACTAGAGGCTCATATGACTTAGTCTCTTTATCCTTTTGTTGTTGCGGCTCTTGAACCATAGCCTGTTCATCATTTTCTTGAGACAGTGGCTCATCCTCCGGTATTTTTACCGGTTGCATTATCTTGTTATCGACCTCTTTTCTACTTCTCAAGGTAATGATGGCCTTAGCTTGTTCATGATGTCGTAGTTCACTTGGATTTGAGTCTCCAATGAAATGTGTGTTTCGAGGGTTTGGCACAGGTTGAGAAGGAAGGGTGCTTTTTTCCCTAGCATTTAGTTGAGTCTCAATCCTAGCCACAGCTGTCTTTAATTCCTGATTTGATTGGATTAGAGACTGATTCATTTGAGCTTGAGAGTTCATGAATGTGGTCAATGCATCCTCCACAGATGATCGCTTTGGTGGGGGCACATATGGTGCATTGTTAGGTGCCCCAAAGAAGTTATTTTGTGGAGGCATTTGAGGTGCATTGGGCACATTAATTTGTGGTCCATTCCTCCAACTAAGATTAGGATGGTTACGCCAATTTGGATTATACGTGTTTCCCAATGGTTGCATAACTGACCTTTGGTAATTATTTATAGCATTTGCTTGATCATGCTCATGCGTGATATTTTGTACAACTGAGATTATTGGACAATCCTTTGTGTCATGGTCTGTACCACCACAAATGCTACAAAAATTACCTAAGGAAGTGTTTGCTTTAACCATATCAACCTTCCTAATTTCCAAGGCTTCGACCTTTCTAGCCAATGCAGTGAATTTTGCATTAAGGTCGTCTTCCTCTCTTAGGACATACATTCCCGCTTTCTCTCTAGGAATGGGTTTAGTTTGGCCTGATTTAGCAAAGACATCCCATGTCTGCGTATTCTCTGCTAACATATCTAAAAAATCCCAAGCCTCATTATGATCTTTGTCAAGAAAGGTTCCACCACACATCATCTCTATGAACTGACGGGTATCCATGGTGAGCCCCTTTCGGAAAGCATCAATCACGTGCCATGGTTCATAACCATGATGTGGACAAGTAATTAGAATGTCTTTGAAGCGCTCCCAAGCTTGAAAAAATAGTTCATTCCCCTTTTGGGAGAATGACATGATTTCTTGTTTTAATGCATTTGTTTTGTGCTCGGGAAAGAACTTTTTCAAAAATTCTCTACTTAAGGCTTGCCATGAAGTGATGATATTAGGTCTTAGAGAGTTGAGTCATGCTTTGGCCCGATCCTTTAGAGAAAATGAGAATAACCTAAGCTTAAGTACATCCCTATTGCCATTGTTTACTTGTAACATTACAATTACTTCCTCAAAGTCCTTGAGGTGCAAGTAGGGGCTTTTAGAATCTAAGCCATGAAATTTAGGAATTAATTGAATCACACCTGGTTTAAAATCAATGTTCCCTGTGTGAGCAGGGAACACTATACAAGATGGTAAAGTTGATCTCTCAGGGTGTAAATGTTCACGTAAAGTCCATGGTTGATTTAACACATTCCTATGAACTTCATTTTCATCCTCAAGAGGAGGATTATTTTGATTTATAGTTGGATCTGGCAGATTTGGATTTGGATTATCAACTAGGTCTACCATGGAATCCAAGTGATGTTGAGTGCCTCTTTTAAGTGAATGATCAAGGCCTGGAACTAGTCCCCCTTCAGAGGAGAGTCGATTGTTTTGATCCCTACTCCAACGGGACATAAACCATCCACACCACACAACAAATACCACTAATCCAAATAGCAAGTATGATACTTAAAATAAAAATAAAAACTTAAATCAACAACCCAAGTGGCAGGGCCAACCATGAGGGTTCAGTCCATAAAGCAAAATAAATAAATAAATAAATAAAAGTAAAACTAATGCATAAATTAAACTATGCTAATCTGGAAAATAGATTCAGTGGATGATCTTTGTGATCAAACAACAACTATAGGACAACCATAGCACTTGGGTGATAAAATCCCAAGCAGGGCAACCTTATGTCATAGTTAGTGCTTGAAAGACCCAACTGAATTTATTTTCAAAGAAAAAGAAAAGAAGAAAGAAAAATAAATAAAATAAAATCTACAGAAAATCTGGAGGGTTTAGAAGAAAACTTACCTTAGCTATCTTGCACAGATCTGATCTATCTCAGTCTCTCCCCGGCAACGGCGCCAAAAACTTGATTGCTTGCCTCCAAGTGCAGAGGTTCATAAGTAATATCTTGTGAATACAAGGTCGATCCCACAGGGAGATGAATTGCGAGAAGAAAAAAAATCAAATGCAAAACAAACTAAGTAATAAAAATTAATCTGATGATTTGATTTTGGGATTTTTGAATGGATGTAATTCAACTGAATAAAAAAACACCCAAGCTTCAAAGTTCCACACATAGGTTAATGTTCCAAAATCATGATGGCTTGGATAACACAACTAGGATCTGAGCACTATGGTCAGCCTAATCGAAAAATAAAACACTTTAAATATTTTAATAAATGATATACAAGATTAGAAAATAATGGATTTGCACCATTGACATATATTCTCAAGCGCCAGTGATTTTAAGTATTCAATATCTATAGGATAATGAATATCAAAGAAATATAACAGGTTGAGAACATCTCCTATCTAGGAAATTTGATTAATCTAGGGTAAGCCTATCCATCAATGTGGATCTCATATGATGGAAGCATATGGATCTTACAAGAGGATAAAAAATAAAACCTAAATAATAGATAACATGCATACACCATTATTTTCATCATTAAAATAATCAATCATCATAATCTTAAAGAAATAATAAACCTATGTGCTTCCCTTCTAGCTTGGGCTAGAAGGAACTTAGAAAAACATAATTAAATTGTAGAAATAAAAAGCAACAAGAAAGAAAGAAGAAAAAAAATACAAATAGAAAGGATCTAAAATAAAAAAACAACTTATAAAGCTTTAATAAAACTAAAAACTCTTAAAAAACCCCCAAATATTGCTCTTGAATGCTTTGAATGATGTTTAAGAATGCCCTAGGAGGCCCTATTTATAAGTAGGGAACTCCAATTTTCGTACAAATTTGAAAACCCTAGAAAATGCCTCAAATACACGTATTTTTTTAAAATAGACTTCTCGCTGCATAGTTCATTTAAAACAGACTTCTTGCTGCGCAGTTTTCTAAAATAAACTTCACAGCTTTATAATACACTTTTTCAGGACGATTTCAGGATTCTTCGCTTCAAATCTTCGATTCTCTTCATTCCTCACTGGGTTTTCTTGGATCTTTGGCATGTGAATTCTTCAATCTTGATCTCCTAAGATCCATCCCTTGACTTAGTGATTTTTGAGCATCAAATTCTTACTTTTTAATACCCTTTTTCAATCCAAGCTCTTAAATTCACCTTGCAACACATACATGAGTAAAATAGAATATTAAGATGATTTATGTTCATAAAACCAAGATATAAATGGGGAAAATTAAGCAATATTTGAGTCTCAACACCAATCCGCTTTCATTTTCATTTGGGATTCAGTGCCACATTGAGCAGTGAGACTCACTACTGAAGTGATGTCACCTATTTATATGAGTCTCACTATGATGTATATTTTGTATCCACACCGTTCATCCATTTGGAGAGATCATTTTAGGGCATGAGCTAAAGAATGAATCAGATCCAAAACTCAGGTGGACCCCACTACAGAAAACGGTGGAGAGAGTCACGCCCACCATTTGTTACGACTGAATCCAATCCAAGCCTCGTCACTTTGTCCACTGAACCCCGTCACTTTATCTACTGAACCCTGTCACTTTGCACTGCAACCTCGTCACTTTGTCTAGTGAACCCCGTCACTTTGTACTGCAACCCCGTCACTTTGTACTACAACCCTGTCACTTTATCTACTGAACCTCGTCACTTTGTACTGCAACCCTGTCACTTTATCTACCGAACCCGGTCACTTTGTGCTACAACTCCGTCACTTTGTTTACTGAACCCCGTAACTTTGCACTCCAACATCATCACTTTGTCTATTGTACCCCGTCACTTTATGCTATAACCCCGTCACTTTGTCTACTATACCCTATCACACTGTGCTATAACCCCGTCACTTTGTCTACTGTACCCCATCACTTTGTGCTGCAACCTCGTCACTTTATCTACTGCACCTCGTCACTTTGTACTACAACCTCGTCACTTTGTCTACTGTACCCCGTCACTTTGTACCGCAACCCCATCACTTTACTTTGTCTACTAAACCCCGTCACTTTGTACTTCAACCCCATCACTTTGTCTACTGAACCCTGTCACTTTGTGCTGCAACCTCGTCACTTTGTTTACTGTACCTCGTCACTTTGTACTGCAACCCCTTCACTTTATCTACTGAACCCGTCACTTTGTACTGCAACCCCGTCATTTTGTCTACTGAACCCCATCACTTTGTACTGCAACATCATCACTTTGTCTACTGTACCCCGTTACTTTGTGCTGCAACCC
This sequence comes from Magnolia sinica, assembly GCF_029962835.1. Taxonomy (NCBI): domain Eukaryota; kingdom Viridiplantae; phylum Streptophyta; class Magnoliopsida; order Magnoliales; family Magnoliaceae; genus Magnolia; species Magnolia sinica. The sequence continues at coordinate 80,052,835 of NC_080586.1, forward strand.
CGTCACTTTGTCTACTGTACCCTGTCACTTTGTGCTGCAAGCTCGTCACTTTGTCTACTGTACCCTGTTACTTTGTACTGTAACCCCGTCACTTTGTCTACTGAACCCCGCCACTTTGTACTACAACCTCATCACTTTGTCTATTGAACCCCGTCACTTTGTTCTGCAACTCCGTCACTTTGTCTACTGAACCCCGTTACTTTGTACTGCAATATCATCACTTTGTCTACTATACCCCGTCACTTTGTGTTGCAATCCCATCACTTTGTCTACTGTACCCCGTCACTTTGTATTGCAACCTCGTTACTTTGTCTACTATACCCCGTTACTTTGTACTGCAACCCCGACACTTTGTCTACTGAACCCCGTCACTTTGTACTGCAACATCATCACTTTGTCTGTTGTACCCCGTCACTTTGTCTACTGTACCCCGTCACTTTGTGCTACAATCTCGTCACTTTGTCTAGTGAACTCCGTCACTTTGTACTACAACCTCGTCACTTTGTCTACTGAACCCCATTACTTTGTACTGCAACCTCGTCACTTTGTCTACTGTACCCCTTCACTTTGTACTGCAACCCTGTTACTTTGTCTAACGAACCCCATCACTTTGTACTGCAACCTCGTCACTTTGTCTACTATACCCCATCACTTTGTGCTACAACCTCATCACTTTGTCTACTGAACCCCGTCACTTTATACTGCAACCTCATCATTTTGTGCTACAACCCGGTCACTTTGTGCTGCAACCTATCACTTTGTCAAATGAACCCCTCACTTTGTATATTGAAACTCCGCCATTTTATTTGACAAGCCGCTACTTTATCTAGTGAAATCATCTCACTTTGCACAGTAGTATCGTCACTTTGTCTAGTGGAATCAAGTCACTTTATTCAAAAACTCATCATTTTATCAAGCAAAACCCTATTTTCCGAGAATCTGTAACTTTATCTAATGGAACCCTATTTTCTTTGTCTCATTTAACTTTATTACTTTGTCTAGTGGAATCATGTTGCTTTGTCGGGTAACCTCGTCACTTTGTTTAATATAACCCTGTCACTTCGTCTAATAACCTCATCACTTTGTCCAATGAATCCCGTCATTTTGTCGGTGGCCCTACATGATTTATGGTCCACGTTGAATTGTGCCCTATATAATGTCGGTTAGAGGTGGGCATCGAGTCAATTCAAACCGAGTTAGGGCCGATCCGACTCGATTCAGTTTTGAAATAGGCCTGACCCGAACTCGACCTGACTCGGTACGGAGTCTAAAATGCCTAACCGGATCCAAGTCCGGGTCTATCCTAGACTAATTCGGACTGAATCTGACCCGATCACAAGTACCGATTTAGGTCAAGTCTTAAAATAATATGAGAGAATGGATGAATGGAGTAGATATACAACGCATAGATCAAGGTGGGCCCACGGTGAGGATCCTATCAACATCACTTATCCTGAGCCGCAACTAATATTCATTGCTAATCAAGGAGATTTTGTAAATATATTTTTTTATCTTATAAAATTGTCGTGAGATGACATGACCTAATTAAATTTTAGAAGAAAGAAATTAGAGGCGGATTAGCTACCGACACATTGAGTAGCTAGACTCGCTACTAAAGTGACACCACCAAGTTCTGTGGGGCCCACCATGATGTACGTGTTGTATCCACATTGAACATCCATTTGGAGAGATCATTTTAGGGCATGATCAGAAGAATGAGGTAGATCCAAAGCTGGAGGGAACCCCACCATAGAAAATAGTGAGGAGAGTGACGTCCACCGTTGAAGCCTTCCTAAGGTCCACCATGATTTTTATTTGAGATATAACCTGTTCATAAGTTAACATAAATATTAAAGAAGTGGAAACACAAATATCAGCTTGATCTTAAACTTTTGTGGCCCTTCGAAGTTTTTAATGGTGAACGTACTCTCTTCACTGTTTTTTGTGGAGGGGTCCACTCGAGTTTTGGATCTGATTCATTCTTTGGCTCATGCCTTAAAATGATCTCTCCCAATGAATGGGCAGTGTGGATACAAAACATACATCATGGTGGGACCGACATAACTACGTGACATCACTTTAATAGCGAGTCTCGCTACTCAACCTGTGCACTGAATCCCTAAATGAAAACTTAAATAAAAATCACAATGGACCTTAAGTTAACATAGACATTAAAGAAGGGAAAACACAAATATCAGCTTGATGGAAAACTTTTGTGACCCTTTGAAGTTTTTAATGGCGAGCATGACTCTCTCCACTGTTTCTGTGTTAGGGTCCACTTGAGTTTTGGATCCGATTCATTTTATGGCTCATGCCCTAAAACGATTTCTCTAAATGGATGGATGGTGTGGATACAAAACATACATCATGGTGGGTCCCACATAACTAGGTGACATCACTTTAGTAGCAGTCTCGCTACTTAATCTGTGCGTTGAATCCTTAAATAGAAGGTAGCTGATTGCGGGAACGGATTGGCTACTCCCCCTGCCACCGGCCCGGTGGCTAGTGGTTATCCATTTTTACATATAATTTTAGTGCTTTATCCAAAAAATAAAATTAGAGGTATATAAATCTCAGATGAACCACACCATACGAAAACAATAGTGATTGGATATCCACCATTAAAATCCTCCTAACGCCCACTGTACTGTATATATGACATCCAATCTTTTAATTAGGTCATACAAGCCTAGATGAAAGGAAAAAACAAAGATCAGCTTGATTCAAAACTTTTATGGCCCTAAAATGGTTTTTTATGGTCGACGCTCATTCAACATTGTTTCCTGTAATGTGGTCCACTTGAGATTGTGATATACCTCGTTCTTTTTCTCAGACCATAAAATGATCTGGAAAAATAGATGAACGGCATGGATGAAACACATACATCATGTTGGGGGCCACGAAGCACCGACCACCAGCCATTGGCTGGTGGCAGGGGGAATAGCCAATCTATTTCCGCTGATTGCGTGGTAACTTACTGTATCAGCGTACTCCATGGAGTCCACCATGATTTTATGTATTTTATCCGCTCCGTCCATAAATTTTACCAGATAATTTTAGGGCTTGAGACTAAAAATAAAGCATATACAATTTTCAAGTGGACCACACCATAGGAAACAATTGAATTGAATGTTTACCATTGAAAATTTCTCAGGGCTACAAAATTTTTGGATCAAGCTTATATTTGTGTTTTCTCTTCATCCATGCCTTTATGATCTTATGAATTGGTTGGATGACAAATAAACATCACTGTGAGGCCTAGCAAGGTTTCAACAGTGGAAATCATTATCCCCACTGTTTACAGCGGTATGATCCACCCCTTAAATTAGATGGAAAAATGGATGGACGGCCTGGATAGACAACATACATACAAGATGGACCCAACTACGGTGAGAGCAAGAGCTTACCGTAATCAGTATGCAATCCAATTTCCAAGCGAAACCGTTTTAATATATTTAACAGCGTTATACTTTTTTTGAAATATATTTTTTTAATATATTTAAAAAATCTGATGACGTGGCACTTATAGTGACGTTGACCAATGAAAACGCTGGAGGCGGGGAGTTCCTGCCTCCAGGAAACAGCCGCACCCTATATATAAATGCTCACTTGATTTAGTCTTACTTTAATTATTTTAATCTTTGAAATGTGGCCCCATAAAATGTTATGGACATTGAATTTGGATGGTGGAGAAACCATCTTAAAATTGTTAGTTCTGGTTTTAGGCGGAGTAGACTCATTTTTTGGCCACTTGATGATTTAACTTGCCTAGTTTTTGAGCAAGACTATCCTACCATGGGGTCTAATGTAATGATTGTCTTACACCTCACTAATATGTGTGTGATGATGGCATAGTTGATATCATTTTCCTTTTCAACTTCACCCTTACATGAATATACACAATAGAAGTTCTAACAAATTTTCCCAACATTTGCTTGTGGATTCCAGAGAATGAAATTCCAGGTTTGAAAAATATTATTGGCAGAATCAATTTCTCAAGGAATTCAATTTTGTGATTGAATCTTTGTGGTGTTGGAATACTCTACAACACATGTTTTAATTAGCAAGTGTGTGAGACACTCGATCTCTATTCGGCCCACCGTAATGTCTATAGAAAATCTACTCTGCATGTCAATCTAATTACTTCATTTTCACCGTACATAACAAAAATAGACTATTCCAAGGCTCTGGTAGGTCACATCATATGATAATATAAAATGAGTGTGATGTGGCCTAATTGAAATTTGGATGAGACTGAGTTTTGCATCATCTCTTCGTCCATGTTAGGATCACCAGATGAACGGGTTTGATGGAATATTAAAAATATGGTGGCCAAAGGAAGGCTGCTATGGTGGGTGTCCTCACCCCCTCATTTTGTGTGGTGCGGCCAACCAGTTTTTTATTTTACCTGGTTATTGGGCTCAGGTCCAATAAGAAGCGTAGAAATTGATGGACACACGGACATCTTGATGGGCTCATAGAGCCCAAGTTGCGTGCTATGTTGTAGAGGATTTTAGTTCCATGACATGGAAGAACTAGTAGAGTATGAATATTGGTGCAGCCATCTCTCTCTCTCCATATGGGAGGGTGATGTATAAATCTAGAACATCCATGTAGTTAAAAGCATTGTAGATTTAAGATATTTCTGAAATATATGTAATTGAATCTAGTTTCTTACAAGTGGCCTTCAAATAGATTGTAAGAGGAGAAAAAGATTAACCATCAAGATATAGGCATGCAGGAAAGTGATGATAAGGGCTTAGTTGGATATCACCAAATAAGTTATTTTTTGTACTTAACAGTAGTAGATAAGTAATTTATTTGAGAAAAATAAATTTGGTTTATGATTAATTATAAATTACTTACTCCCTTTAGTTCAATAAGTAGAAATCAAGATAAGCTATTTGAGGCACCCCCTAAGGGACTGACCTTATTGTTTAATCTCTAATATATATGACAAGACTATCAAAGCATGCGTGTGTATTCCACAGAATTAGTTTTTGGAGAGTTCTAAACTTCATATTTTCTTCAGTTGGTAGCTTCCAAAATGCAAATTTCTTCTCTAGTTTCCCATATCCAGTTCTGGTCCCAACCGCATATGGGTCTAGATCGGGCCTAAAAAAGATCTCCAAGTCGGGTAGGGGCCTTATTTTAAAGTGGACCCAGGCCTACAAAAATTTCTATTGCCCAAGCAGAGGTTGCAATGGGCGAGGCTTGTGTGGGCGCGGATTGGATACTGACAAGGTCAGTAGCCAAATCGGCACACCCACGTGACATCACCAAGCTCTGTGGACCCCACCATGATGAATGTGTTGTATCCATACCATCCAACCATTTGTAGAGATCTTTTTATGGCATTACAAAGAGAATGAGATAGATCTAAATTTCAAGCGGACCCCACCATAGAAAATAGTGAGGACAGTGACATCCACCATTCAAAACTTCTTAGGGGCCACAGTATTTTCCAATCAAGCTGATATTTTTGTTTTCACTTCATCTATCTCTATGTTAACTTATGAATAGGTTGGATCTCAAAAATACATCACGGTGGGCCCTATAAATGTTTCAACGGTGGGTGTGACTGCTCCCACAGTTTTCTGTGGTGGGTCCACTTGAAATTTAGATCTATCTCATTCTCTTTGTAAGGCCATAAAACGATCTCTACAAATGGTTGGACGGTATGGATACAACGCATGCATCATGGCGAGGTCCACAGAGCTTGGTGACGTCACTTCAGTAGCAATTTGGCTACTGACCTTGTCAGTATCCAATCCGGCGCCCGGTTTATGTCAGGCCAAGCTAGGCCCAGCCAACCCAACACGTAAGACCCAGAGCTTGTCTTGCATGGGCCTATTACATGCACCCATTTAAGCCCAGAAGAATTGGTTGCCCGAGCCTGCCCAGACTCGCCCCGCCCGACCAGAAATTGATAAAATCCTTATTTCTCACTTGAATATTTTGTATCCATCCGCTGATCAAGTGGGCCACACATGCACAAAGAAGTAGACATTTTAAAGGAATGAAACCAATGGTCTATATTTAAGATGGATCCATGCCATATTTGTAATATATATATATATATATATATATATATATATATATATATATATATATATATATAGATATTTGTAATATATATATTAATACATGTACGTACGGTGGAAGTCTTAATTGGGGCCTACTTGATGAACTGATTGAATCTTGAACACGTATGACACGTTGACACATGTGCCACCCCATCATAATCATAGATGAATAACTAGCATTTTGATTTATTCACTTCTTTCCATGCTCCGCAGGAGTAGATGAAATAGACATAGAAATGAAAACACAGGAGGTTACCGTAAGAGCCATGGCCATCCGTCGGACTGGGAAGGCAGCCGAGCCATGGCCATTCCCAGCTTACTCCCATTATTCATCATTTTATAAATACCCGGCCCACATAGCTAACCACTGTTACGAACGGTCCAGCAACGATGTGGCGAGTATACACACTTTCTTTCATACTCCAGCGACCAACTCAGTGGCTGTGGCATCTGATGAAGCTGTGGCATCCCTTTTCAGCTATGAAAATCCACATGCGTGCACCATCATGTGATCATGTGGTTTTATTTTATTTTTAATTTTTAATTTTTATTAAATGTTCAATGGATAAGGTTGTATTGTTTTGTTATTGAGAAGTGATCCAGTGGTTCGTATCATTATAAGTTACCGTGCTCCTTGTATTGGAAGATGTTGATAGTCTGACTGATCGATCAATCTATGCTGTCCGTTAGTCTAGTATTCATTTCAAGGTCTACAATGCAAAAAAATCACACTTGTTGGATGATTCAATCCATACTTGCCCTTTTTTCAATTTATATCCATCTGTTTGCAGGCCATTGGTGCAATGGTTAGGATTGATTGATAATAGTGATTGTTTAGAAAAATAAGCAATCTAAATTGTTGATTAGACCTATTCTTATGTAAACAATCACAACTGTCCATTTTTTAAGTTGTTGATGGATGCTTAGAATTGTCTGAACATTATGAAATTTCTATGGTAGCCTGCAAAATTTGTGATGGGCCTGATGGATGGTACAGATCGAGTATTCAAATTATACAAGGGTCCCAACACAACTAGGAGCACTATAATTTATAGCGCTCGGGATTATTCGTCTTTTGTTACTCCATGGGCTTTGTACATTTGGCTTTAGCAATAAAGTTGGGGAGTGAGGGTATTTGCGAGGTTGTGTAGGGGTATTTTTGTCATTAATGAACTATCAACGTCTCTATTCAGATGACAGCTCGATCAATGATTCCTGACTGTCCATCAGGTCCAACACACATTTTCATGAGATACAATCAACCACTCCTGACCATAGACTCGTCCGAGTCGACTCCGGCTCGGCCTCGAGTCACCACCGATTCAGCCAGTTTGGCTGATTTACCACCGAATTGCCACATGACTCAAGACCGTACGAGTCAGGTTGAATCGTCGAGTCTTTGAGAAGTTTAAGTGGTTTGAAAGAGGAAGCTCTCGTGACAAGAAGAAAGTCAAATGAACGTGGTAGCAAACTAAACAATTACCTAAGAAGCAAATCTTGAGGCTGATCAACATCAAGGGGTGACAAATTTGCTGGTTGGGTATGCAGTAAGACATAGGTCACTTAAAGAAAGATTGTTAGAAAATGAAAAATAAAAATTTGAAGGATTTGGATTTGAGCAATGACAGGCAACTTTCTGAATCCAAGAATGAAACCAATTAGGTAGAGGTGTTAACATCAGCGTCGATTAAAGATGATGCGTTGATGATAGGCTCTAACTTAACTTTTTATCAAAATTAGATACTTGATAGTGGAAACACTCATCACAAGTGTTCTCATTAGTACGTATGAAATCACATGAGGGTGGTGTTGTATCGATAGGAAATGACTTAATTAGTAAAACGGTTGGAATTGGTTTGGTTGCATTGAAGATGTATATTTGATGGAAATGACTTAATATAGAGCTTTCAGGGTAAGTTGTATTAGGGTCAAACGGGAGTTATGAATTTTGAAAAGAGGATTGTTCTTACAAAGAGGGTTTCAAAAGAGGAGTTTTCTTCTTGAAGGCTTGAATTTAGGGAATTTTGTTGTATTCTTGAAGATTTATTAATAGCATTGTAATGTTTATCTTTTTAACCTTTGAATACATGGGATTTTGTTATATTCTTAAAGAAGTTACTTGATTTTTATTTTTTTTGTAATCTCTCCTTAATATAGTGGATTATTTTTTCGCCAAATTGTCCATGAATGTATCTCAAGTGGTGAACCATGTATGTGTGGTTATGTTTTAAAATTTTTTCTATTATCGTCATTTTATTTATTACACACATGATTGTCACATATTCCGTGTGCCATTATAATCAAATAGGCGCTTGATTTTAGTAATGTGTTGCTTGGGTGGTGATTTTAGTTGCATTAAGTGATCAGTGATGATTTAAATTGCGTCATTTTACATCAAAATCATTAACACAAAAGAAAAATAAATATTAAAAAAACTTAATAATAATAATAAGTTTGGAAGTAAAATTGACCTTTGACTGGGAAACAACTTTCCTTTTCGTGAAATCTGCTGGGACTAACCAACTCCCTCATTGAAATGTCATAAGACCTGTCATACAGTCACATGTATATCAATAACGGGTGGCAGAGATATGATCATCGGAACTTGCAGTCCGTGTTTTGGCCATCTTATTCTAAATTAGCCATTCTGGCCCAAAATCTCTACTTCTTCACCGTCCGTGATTTCTTTCACGACCTGCACCACATCAACTACTAGCCAACCACACAGAAAATAGCCTTAGATTGGTCTAGCTCAGGACATCATGTGATCCATCCAGATTGATTATTCGGCCTAAAAATTCATGCATGGCCCACTCACAAGGCCTATAGGATGCCCAGCCACTTGCAATCCTACTCATGCTGCGTCCATCAGCTGAGGAGCCTATATCATATGAGCGGCCAATGGTCCACATTCAAATCACATGCTGGTCCACTGGAGGATTGGACCTATGTGAATCTTAGGTGAGACCATCTACACGGGTCCCACATGATGAACAGGCTGGAGCTTCCACGTGCCATGTCAGCAAATTGACATTCACTACTATTCATAATATGGGCCAACCCATGAGTTTGCGATGGATGAGATATAGGATGGTCTGATTATCGGGTGGGCCACGCATTTACGAAATTGCGGATGGTCAAAAGATATGGGCTAAAGTCTACATTGGGTGTAGATTGTGGCCACCCAGACTGCATGTCCTGATTTTTGGGCTAGGCACCCACCTGATGAACGACCTACATTTTGCACACGTGTACACGTGTGGCACCGACTGGCCTTAGGCCTTAGCAAGGTTCTTATCAGTTTGGGAGATGGTGTAATTTCCACATAACCGGATATAAGTGAGAAGTTAATGATGTCATCGGCCATGTTCATGAAAAGCATGACGTGAATGGTCATGATCAAAGGGACCCACCAAGCTTCATCACCCAGACCTTCCTTTTAAAATGGATGTGACTCATTGACTATAAACTAAAAGCACGGTAATCAGGATCGTCTAATCCGTGACCCACCTGATGGATGGGACTAACTGACCGTCCCGTCCTAACCACCCGAGTGGGGGATGAATCGTTAGAAGTAGAATGGGCAGATTTCCAAATTCAACGGGTGAAATCAGATGGCTAGCATTACTCGATTAGTGTGATTTTTACTTTTATTTTTTATTTTTTATTTATTATTAATATTTTTTTTTTTACATATGCACAACCCACAATGGGAATCATAGTTTGGACGGTCTAGAATACAATAATGTAACCATGTCGTTATTGGTTAAATCACCTTCTAAAATGCTGGTAAACCATCATCACAGTATAGCTCCCCACTCACGCAGGAGGGTGGGCTAGGCAAGCGCACTTACTATCCGTGGGATCCAAGCCACTCACTAGGTGTCCCCAAAACCATCCAAAAAAGAAAAAGAAAAAAATGTCCACTCATTTTGGTGGGCCACCCCATGCACGAGAAAATAGAGAGTTAGAAAAGATTTCCATTTTAATATACAAGTACTGACCACCAAGCAGGTGGGCCAGCCTGATTTTTGGGCGGGAGAACCCACATGGTGGGCCCCACCTAGTGACCAGCTTGGGTAAAACTGGCACATGTGTCCGGGAGTGCACCAACATCTCCCAGCCTTCCAAACCAGCTTTCTCATTGCAAGGGACATAAAACAAAAAAAGTGCTTTTGTAGGGCCGAAAAGTCTCCTTTCTTTTTACCATTGCACGCCTTGGCCCACTTCTCTCTCAAATTTTCAAAATCCAACGCTCCAAAAAGCCTCCCCACAATTTCCTCATAGGATACTTCTAGCCGTTCATTCCATTGGAGATCCAACCTTCAAATGCCTCTCTATAAATAGGCTCCCAAACACACTTCTATTTCTACGTAAGAATCCTCCTACACATACATTTTGTTCTATCATATTAAACTACAAAAGCATGTCTGTAAGTATGCATTTTGGTTTTAGGTAGTGATTATATTGTAATTAGTAACTAATCACATGCTAACGTCTGATTGATGCCGTGACCCGGTTGCAGGTGATACAGGTGAGGGTCCCCAACCTCGACTGTGAGGGCTGCGCCACAAAGATTCGAAAAGCTCTCTTCAAGCTCGAAGGTATATACATGATCAATCTCTTATTAAGGCTTTGTTTGGTTGCACCAAATATCAAAAAATTTCATGATATCGTGCAGCCAAACACGGCCTAAGAGTTTGTATTAGTATTGCTTGTGCTGGTCACAGCTTGTTTGGATTAGCTGCAACATTATATGATTTGCAATTCCAAGCTGTCCATCTTGATCGTCTAACATAAATGGACGTTGTTCTTAGAACACGGTCATTTGGAATGGGGCCCACCAGATGGATCGTTTGGATTGTTGAGCCAAGCAGCTATATGAGCCCCATCCAGTAATGCACATTTTCTAATCCTAAGCATGCTTCTTGTACACTAGTGGCGTGTTTGTTTGCACCAAATACCATGATATTTCATGATTAGTCAGTCTAATTTGGTGCAACATATCATGAAATTTCATGATATTTGGTGCAACCAAACGCACCATGAACAAACTCAATATTCAAAGCCTTGTTATCTGTTAGCAGATTCAGTTGCTAGCTTCCAAAATGCAAATCCCATATCGGGTTCGAGTTCGGGTTCCCAGCCAGTTATGGGTCGAGATCGGGCCTACAAAAGACCAGAAGTCGGGTATAGGCCTTATTTGAAAATGGACTCAGGCCTACAAAAATTTATGTTACCCAAGCTCAGGTGGCAATGGACGAGGCTTGTGTCAGGCCAAGCTAGGCCCTGGTCAACCCAACAGTTAAGACCCAGGACCTGATAGTGGCCTGAACTTGCATGGGCCTACCACACAGGCCCGGTTTAAGCCTAGAAGAATTGGTTGCCCGAGCCTGATCAGAAATTGATAAAATTCTTATTTCCCACTTGAACATTTTCTATCCATCCGCTCATCAAGTGGGCCACACATGCACAAAGAAATAGACATTTTAAAGGAATGAAACTAATTAATGGTCTATATTTAAGATGGATCCGTGGCATATTTGTAAGATATAATATGTACACACGGTGGAAGTCTTAAGTGGGGCCTACTTGATGAACTGATTGAGTCTTGAACACGTATGACACATTGGCACATGTGCCACCCCATGATAAGCATAGATGAATAACTAGTATGTTGGTTTATTCAGTTCTTTCTATGCTCCGCAGGAGTAGATGAAATAGACATAGAAATGGAAACACAGAAGGTTACCGTAAGAGGGCATGCAGTGGAGGAGAAGAAGGTAATCAAGACCGTCCGTCGGACTGGGAAGGCTGCCGAGCCATGGCCATTCCCAGCTTACTCCCATTATTCATCATTTTATAAATACCCAGCCCATATAGCGAACCACTACTACGAACGGTCCAGCGACGACGTGGGGAATGTACACACTTTCTTCCATACTCCCGCAACATACTCAGTGGCTGTGGCATCTGATGAAGCTATGGCATCCCTTTTCAGCGATGAAAATCCACATGCATGCACCATCATGTGATCATGTGGTTTTATTTAATTTTTGATTTTTAATTTTTATTAAATGTTCAATGGATAAGGTTGTATTGTTTAGTTATTGAGAAATGATCCAGTGGTTCATATCATTATAAGTTACGGAATGATCCAGTGGTTCAATGAAAATCCACATGCATGCACTATCATCCTTTTTGTATTGGAAGATGTTGATAGTCTGACTGATCGATCAATCTATGCTGTCCTTTAGTCCAGTATTCATTTCAAGGTCTACAATGCACAAAATCACACTTGTTGGATGATTCAATCCATACTTACCCTTTTTTCAATTTATATCCATTTGTTTGCAGGCCATTGGTGCAATGGTTAGGATTGACTGATAATAGTGATCGTTTAGAAACATAAGCCATCCAATCAGACCTATTCTTATGTAAACAATCGCAGCCGTCCATTTTGTATGCTGTCGATGGATGCTTAGAATTGTCTGAACAGTGTGAGTTTTCTACGGTAGCCCACAAAATTTGTAATGGATCTGATGGATGGTACAGATCAAGCAATCAAATTATCCAAGGATCCCAAGACAATGAGGAGCACTATAATTTGTACTGCTCGGGATTATTCGTCTTTGTTACTCGCTTTGTAGGCTTTGTACATCCTCGTTCTATGAAATTGGGGAGTGAGGGTATTTGTGAAGTTGTGTAAGGGTATTTTTGTCATTAATGAAATATTAACATCTCTTTTAAGATGACAGAGAATTCATGTCCTAGCTGCACGGAACACATTTTCATGAAATACAATAAACCACTCCTGACCACGGACTCGTCCCAGTCGACTCGATCTCAGCCACGAGTCACCACCGACTCAGATCTCAGCCACGAGTCACCACCGACTCAGGTGAGTTAGGCTGATATACCAGTATACCACCGAATCGCCACACGACTCAAGACCGTATGAGTCATGTCGAATTGTCGAGTCTTAAATCCATGCCCCTGACCAACCATTAGCAAAAAAGCTTTCATGAGCCACCTTGTAAAAATTACGTAGATGGAATGATCAGATCCATCCAAAAGTTTCCCTTCTTTTTCAGTAGCCTTCCATTCCTTGCGCCGTTTGACTGAATGGTTTGGATCATTTGATTGAAGTACTTCTTTTGATCCACTGACCGATCCCAAAAAATAGATGGCCCAAATTGTAGAATGGACTTATTTTTGCACGAGGAATCTTACCGTCCATTTTGTAGTTGAATGATTGTATGACCAGAATCATTAGATCCGGTTAAGATTTACATGGTAGCCATTGAAATATGTCATCAGCCTAGTGGATGGTCCAATTAATTGATTGGACCTTCTAAGTGCTCTTCAGAGCACTGGACCATTACTCGTATTAACCTTGGCCCACCTATTCATGATCTTTGCAGGGATGTCACTTGTGCGGCCGAGATGGAGGGACTGTGAGTGTGACATGGCACTATGATACTGTCTACGTTTATAGTTCTTTTCTTTTTAATTATTAATCACCTTCTTATCCTGGTCCTGGTCGACCCAACAGTTAAGACCCAGAGCCTGATCCTGGCCTGAACTTGCATGGGCCTACCACACAGGCCCCGTTAAAGCCCAGAAGAATTGGTTGCCCGAGCCTGCCTAGAGTCGACCCGGCCTAACCAGAAATTGATAAAATTCTTATTTCCCACTTGAATATTTTTTATCCATCCACTGATCAAGTGGGCCACACATGCACAAAGAAATAGACATTTTAAAGGAATGAAACCAATTGTCTATATTTAATAATACATGTACATATGGTGCAAGTCTTAAGTGGGGCCTGCTTGATGAACTGATTGAATCTTAAACACGTATGACACATTGACACATGTGTCTCCCCATGATATTCATAGATGAATAACTAGTATGTTGATTTATTCAGTTCTTTCCATGCACCGCAGGAGTAGATGAAATAGACATAGAAATGGAAACACAAAAGGTTACCGCAAGAGGGCATGCAGTGGAGGAGAAGAAGGTAATCAAGACCGTCCGTCGGACTGGGAAGGCTGCCGAGCCATGGCCATTCCCAGCTTACTCCCATTATTCATCATTTTATAAATACCCGGCCCACATAGCGAACCACTGTTACGAACGGTCCAGCAACGATGTGGCGAGTGTACACACTTTCTTTCATACTCCAGCGACCTACTCAGTGGCTGTGGCATCTGATGAAGCTGTGGCATCCCTTTTCAGCGATGAAAATCCACATGCATGCACCATCATGTGATCATGTGGTTTTTTTAAAAAAAAAAAAAAAATTAAATGTTCGATGGATAAGGTTGTATTGTTTTGTTATTGAGAAATGATCCAGTGGTTCAGATCATTATAAGTTACAGTGCTCCTTGTTCTATCCGGAGGCTTTGATTGTCTGACTGATCGATCAATCTGTGCCGTCCATTAGTCCAGTATTCATTTCAGGGTCTACAATGCAAAAAATCACATTTGTTGAACGATTCAATCCATGCTTACCGTTTTTTCAATTTATATCCATCTGTTTGTAGGCCATTGGTGCAATGGTTAGGATTGACAGATAATAGTGATCGTTTAGAAACATAAGCCATCCGATCAGACCTATTCTTATGTAAACAATCGTAGCTGTCCATTTTGTAAGCTGTTGATGGATGCTTAGAATTGTCTGAACAGTGAATTTTCTATGGTAGCCTGTAAAATTTGTGACGGGCCTGATGAATGGTACAGATCGAGCAATCAAATTATCCAAGGGTCCCAACACAACTAGGAGCACTTATAGTGCTCGGGATTATTAGTCTTTGTTACTCTATGGGCTTAGTACATCCTTTAGCAATGAAGTTGGAGAGTGAGTGTATATGTAAAGTTCTGGAAGAGTATTTTTGTCATTAATGAAATAACGCCACATGACTCAAAGTCCCTATAAGTCACATCGAATCGTGAGTTTTAAATCCATGCTCCTGACCAACCATTAACTAAAATGCTTTCGTGAGCCACCTTGTAAAAATTACAGAGATCAGATAATCAGATCCATCCAAAAGTTTCCCTTCTTTTTCCGTAGCCTTCCATTTCCTGAGCCATTTGATTGGATGGTTTGGATCATTTGATAGAAATACTTCTTTTGTTCCACTAACTGGTCCATTTTGTAGTTGATTGATCGTATTACCAGAATCATTTGATCTGGTTAAG
Source organism: Magnolia sinica (assembly GCF_029962835.1). Classification (NCBI taxonomy): domain Eukaryota; kingdom Viridiplantae; phylum Streptophyta; class Magnoliopsida; order Magnoliales; family Magnoliaceae; genus Magnolia; species Magnolia sinica. Next base: position 80,068,125 of record NC_080586.1, read on the forward strand.
ATTTGCATGGTAGCCATTGAAATATGTCATTAGCCGTCCAATTAATTGACCTGGTAAGAAAGGCTTTCGCAGGCAATAGGCATCAGTTTCTCTTATTGGCGTGCCCCAATTGATGAGGAGAGCAACTGGCTTATACGAAGTAGGAATATTTATTATTTTTAATTTTTTAAAAAAAAGAAATGTGGGAGCACACCAATTGTGATTTTAATGATAATTATTATATACATTAGAGGGGGCTATACTGACCGATTCTCTCCCCAAATTCATCACTAAAGCGGTCTATTACAACTCTCATTACAAGTACTCAAAAAAAAAAAAAAAAAAACACACCAGGAAGCATCCAACCTAGATTTCTATCAAACTTTTTCAATATAACATCATGTAACAATTATTAAAAGAGTCTATCTTTCATCTCATCAAAGAAGCGGTAATAGGCAATCCTCCAAGATCTCTTGAACACTAAAATGCCACATAAGGCCCAAAACCCAACTGCAAATCCTGGTCCCAACCCAGAGTAAAACCAAGGCATCTCATCATCTCCTTCATCTTTTTCAACGTCACCAGGACCTGGAGGAGTCTCATCACTAACACATTTATCTAGAAGAGGAGGTCCACTAAGTCCGTTGTTGCCCATATAAATAGAAGGATCTTGGAATGTCTGGAGCTGATTTCCAAATGGAATTCTCTCCCACAAGTTGTTAAATAACAAGTTCAACCAACTTAGAAAAGTTAAATTTGACATGCTTAGAGGAATTATACCTGAAAGTAGATTTTTTGATAAATCAAGAGACTCCAGCGATGCCAATTTACCAATCTTATTTGGGATCCTTCCAATCAAATGGTTTCCAGATAAGTTTAAGACATGCAATCCCAAAAGACTTGTAAGTCCTTCAGGGATCTCTCCTGATAAGTTATTTCTTGAAAGGTCCATGCATGTAACCAGCGAAACTGTTCTTGTATATTCAAGCATTTGCCCCTTTACTGACACAAGCAAGTTTTCCTTGTAATATAATGATCGCACACCTCCATAGGAAGAACATGGTTTATCTTCTGCTCATTCTTCATCGCCAAGAGATTTTCAAGACTTGGAGGAATTAAACCAGATAAACTATTTTGTGCCACATCAATGAGCTGAAGAGAAGTTAGGTTTGACAGTTGTGGTGGGATGTTGCTAGTAAACATATTGGATCGTAAGCGCAGAATTCTTAAAGCTGGAAAGCTTTTGGGAATCCAAGCGGGAATATGACCCGAGAAATTGTTATATCCAAGGTCAAGAGTCTCCAAACTAGCACATTTCTTCAAGGACAAAGGGATTTTTTCCAATAGGCTATTGTTGCTCAAGTGCATTGTTCGGAGTCGACGCGAGTGACCCAAAGACTTGGGTATTTCTCCTGATAACCTGTTGTTGCTCAAATCAAGTGCCTCAAGAGCTGCACAATTACCCAAACTCGGTGGAATGATACCACCAATATTGTTTCGAGAAAGGTCAAGGGCAATCAAGGAATTCATTCCTTCCATGCATGAGGGAATCGTGCCATTGATTTGGTTACCTTTGGCACAAAAGTATTCTAAATACTGCATTGTGGATGTAAAATTGGGTGGGATTGGGGCTGAAAATTGATTGTTGGAGAGATCAAGTACTCTGGCTCCATTCAATATGCAGGGTATGGGACCACTGAAATGATTCGAACTCAAATCAATGTAGGATTGAGGCTGCATTTTTAAAGGGTTGGGCAATTGGCCAAAAATCTGGTTATTTGAAAGGTTCAGTTGAAGAAGTTGGGGTGTTAAATCCCAAAACCAGCTGGGGATGATGCCAGAGATGGTTGTGTTAGGGAGATCCAACTCCAAAACATATTTTTGTGTTCGTAGCCAGAGAGGAAATCGAGGACCTAAATGACACGATCCTAGCTTAATTATAAAAAGCTGAAATGGAGGGGCCCAATCAGAGTGTGGATCAAAAACCAAAGAATTGGAAGACAAATCCAAGGACCTCAACTTTTTGAGGTTTTCAAAAACACTTTCAGACACGTTTCCTGTCAAGGAGTTGTAAGAGAAGTCAAGCCAAGACAAGTTAGAAAGTTGTCCTAAAGTTGTTGGGATTGTCCCATTCAACTGATTCCCACGGAGAGATAAATCTCGCAAGGAAGACAATCCTCCAAGAGCTGCAGGGATATTCCCACTCAACTGATTCCATGAGAGATCTAGTTCCTCTAAGGAAGACAATCCTCCAAGACGAGCTGCAGGGATATTCCCACTCAACTGATTCCATGAGAGATCTAGTTCCTCTAAGGAAGACAATCCTCCAAGACGAGCTGCAGGGATTGGGCCTGTCAGCATGCAATCTTGGAGAGTAAGGCTTTTAAGATGTTTTAGCTCATATAAGCAATCAGGAATGGCCGCATGCATTTGGTATCGGTACAATGACAGGCTCTCTAAATTGATAAGCTTAGTTATGGCTCTTGGAATGCTACCTGTTATATTCTCACTGAATGACAAATAGAGAGACTCAAGTGATGTCATATTCCAAATAGAGTTGGGGATTCCTCCAAGCAGCTGACTGAAAGATAGATGAAGTATCTTCAGCTTCCTCCAGCTGCCTTCAAGGAACTCTCTGACCAATCAACCCTGAGGTTATCTTTAATTGATCCCAACCCCAGCTCTTCCAAGTTAGGAAGTAGTGAAAATTGATAAGGAACCTCACCATGAAAGTTGTTGTATGAGAGATCCAAGGACACGAGGCTACTAATGTTAGCTATCCAGTTTGGAATGCTAGAATTGAAGTTGTTGTAACTGAGATCGAGGACACGGAGAGATGTGAAATTAACAGAAGGAAGAGTTGGAGAAATATATGAAAGACCACAATCGAATAAGCTTAGCTCAACAAGGGAAGGAGACATGTTCATTACGTGCACCCAATCATGGCTTGCCATGGAAAGGTTCACAAAAGACATGTGGAGGTAATTGAGAGAAGGTAGGCTTGTCAACCACCAAAGGTTTTTGGCACTCAAAGAAAATGAAGAAAGCTTAAGGGAAATGAGTTTAGAGAGGTTTCCAAGCTGATGAGGGATTCTTCCCCTGAATCCTGCCCATGACAAGTTCAAATGCCTCAACTCCTTCATTGAACCCAGGGAATCTGGAATTGGTGCGCCATTAAAAGCATTATAACTCAAGTCCAACAACTGAAGATGCTTCAGTTGAACCAGAGCTGGATCAATTCTGCCACCTAGTCCCAAACCGAAGAGGTCGAGTTTAAGAACAAACCCAGTTATGTTGTGGCAGGTAATACCTCTCCAATTGCAGCAGTCAGAGGCATCATCATCCCAAGAAGAGAGAAGATTGAAGGAATCGTTGAGAGCCTTACGAAAGGTGGTGAGAGCTTTTCTCTCGGAATCGAAGCAACCACTCACCTTCCAATATCCTCCCCAATATATTAATACATTTAAAACAAAGACAGAAATAAGAAAGCTTCTCTGCTGAGAATAACAACTCTCCACTCCTTTTCTCTCTGCTCTAGAAAAGGGAAATTGATTCTTTGCTGATTTCTCCTTCCGCTCTCCTTGATTTATAAGATCTGAAGACCGCACACATCAATCATGCTAGTTCACCACCATTTTCTCTTAACACTGATCAAGCAATCCTAACCAATCCGTTTCCGCTCATGACAAGGCAAGTCTCTGGCATCTTGATCGTATACGACATCCAAACCGTTTATCAAGTTCCTTAGCACATCTTGGGGACAAGGATCATCGTCCATCCATTTTGGGGTCCATAGTACGGAAAGGTGGACAGCCGTATGTACGATTTCTGAGAAACAGTGGAGGGAAGTGCCAGTCTGGTCCTCAAAACGAGGAAATACAGAGTCTCCTTACGCCTTTGTCTGTACAACTGGGGCCATGCCTTCTTCATCCAAACCGTTGATCTAAATAGTACGTCTGCCTAATTAGTGGAGCGGATTGATTTTTATTATTTTTATTTTTTTCAGGTGATCTTGTGGACTAGCTGGCGTCAAAGTTTTGGATCAAGGTGATATTTGTGTAGCCTCTTCATCCAGGTCTTTGTGACCTTATCAACAGGTTGGATCCACAATAAGCATTTTGGTGGACCCTACGAAGCTTTTAATGGTGGGGATTCAATCAAGATTATTTCATGTGGTGTGTTCCGCATGAGATTTGGATCTACTTCATTTTTTGTACCATTTTATAAAATGAGCTTTCAACATGGATGGGCAGAGTGGATGTAATGAAAATACATCATACTCATGGGGCCCTACAGTGGGATTCACCAGGGCCCACCTCAAATGGGCAGAGTGGACGGGATTGATTTTTTTTTATTTTTTTTAAATTAGGTGATCTTCATGGTACGGCCCACCATCTCAACGGTCTAGAAGGAGAGAAATTACATGAAACTCAGGCTGCGGTTGAGCTTGATACATGAGCACTCAAAAATTGTACACGTGGCATACATTAAATCAAATAAAATAACAGGATTATGCAGCCTACTGTAGCAAAGTTACAATCCCAAGATTAGATTAGTTGAACCATCCTAACCTCTGATTCCTGGAGGCTTGTTTGTGAAAATTAATAAGATTGATAATTATTTTTTTTTTCTTTTTTTTTAATCAAATAAGAATAATTTTTGTTAAGAGTACATCTACATTGGATACCCTAATTTGGATAGTTTAATTTGACTACTTGTATGGCACGTGTGTAATGTATACATTTTCTTTCCTTAATTGTCTACGTATTGAAGGGGCTGGAAAAGTTCTTAGTGATTTTTTTTTGTGCATGGGCCCCATGAAGCTTTTAATGGTGGGGATTCATCGCGTGATTCGGTGGCTTTTTCCTAGTTAGGTCAGCTGGCTCAATACTCTTATCTGTTTTTTAAACTAGGTGTTAGTGTGTTGTTTTTTTGGCTCATTGGGTTCATCTGCCATAGGCGACCATAGTACCAGTGGGTTGGTTTAGTAAAGCATGGGCTCCACTTGCACAATCTAACCAGTCTAGTAGTATTGGAAACTCAAATTACCATCGCTGCAAAGGATCCATAGGCTATTCTTGGTGGGACGACTGTAATCCAAGGATCAGATTGTATGGCTTTCTTACTGTCACTAGAATAGTGGGTGGGATTGGATGGATGGTCTGGATTGATTCATTTGATTAGCATTGTAACTTAAAAACTGAGGGAAGCAGATTGCCTTCCCAGTAACTCTTAGCGTACTGATTAAACTCTGTGGGGCCCACGACGATTCATATATTTTATCTACCATATCTATCCATTTTACCATATAATTTTGGGCTTAAGCCCAAAAATAAAGCATATCTAAAGCTCACGCGGACCGCACCACGAGAAACGGTGTGATTTGAACATCTACCATTGAAAAAATCATGGGTGCCATAGAAGTTTTGGATCAAGCTGATATTTGTGTTTTTCCTTTATTCATGTTTGTGTGATCTTATGAATAGGTTGAATGACAAATAAACATCACTTTGGGCCCTAGGAAGGTTTCAACATGGAAATCATTATTCCCACTATTTCCATATGCAGTTGTGGTTCACTTGAGTTTTGTATATACTTCAATTTTGGGCTCAATCCTAAAATGAACTGGAAAAATTGATGGACAGCATGGATAAACCACAAACATTCATGGTGGGCCCAACAGTGTTGGCTAGTACAATAAAGCCTACTAAGTTACTCGGTACTCAATCCCATTTCAAAACTACCAATGTTTTTGTTTGTATTTTCATTTAGAGATTATTATTATTATAATGAGAAATTATGCATGCGAAATATCTAAGATGGTCAACAGTCAGGTTCCCTCCAAGATGTGGTTCAGCCAAAAACTCGACTTGGCTCAGGCCCATCCATTAGGTGGGCCACATGTACCATGACTCTGAACTGCTGGATATGGTTCATGGTTTAAAATGATTCATGTTTTGGCATCTTATTTTAGGGTGTGGTCCCAAAAAATTAAGAAGGTAAAAATTTTAGATGGACCACACCACAGGAAGTAGTGCTCATTGGATGTTTATTATTAAAATTTTTCTTAAGGTCTACTGTATTGTTTGTTGACCATCCAACCTGTTGATCAGGTCCAACAAACTTGGATAGAAGGAAATTATAAATATCAGCTTGATCCAAAACTTTTCTGGACCACAAAAATTAAGCTGATATTTGAGTGGTCGGTCTGTATGACCTTATCAACAGATTACATGAGAAGTAAACATTTCAGTGGCCTTCAAAATTTTTTTAATGGTGGACATTTAATCAACATTATTTCTTGTGGTGTTGTCCACCTGATATTTGAATCTACTGAATTTTGGACTCAATGACACGTGAATATAATAGAAATTAATACTTTATGGTGGGCCGTTAGCCAACGATCTACCGACCCAGGTGGATGTGGGACTCATTGGGTATGTTTTTCAAAAGAAAATATGACCTCCGTCACCTTCACAAAGGGATAATAACAGTGCCCTCTAACCCCTTGTAATTACCATACAGTGGGAGTCTGCAGACCCACTAGTAATTTCCATTAAAGTGTCCCAATGAAAGGACCGCACGCTCTTGGGTGAGCGACTCTCTATTGGATGGTGCTGTGTCGCCACCATCATTTATGTGTTTATACGGCATGGATGGGAGTGGATTAGGTAAGACCCTCAACTCACCCAAGACGCTACAGCATGCACTTACCATGGGCCATATCCTAACGTGATCTGAAAAAAAAATAAAAATGGATGGACGGGATGGATTTCTCACAGAAATCACAGTGGGCTCCATCTAGCTTCCCATTGGCAGGAAAATCCTGTCAAAGGCTTTCGCTAATTGAAATATACTTGTTACCACTTTCACAACAAATGCTAATCCTACATTCTCTCTTTTCTACTCTACTTTCACCTATACTTATAAACAACCTATTTATTATAAGAAGTAAAATATTAATTAGGAGTATACATTTTTCTATAATTCTTTTTATATCCTCATGTATATAAAGTTATCATTTCACATTCCTAAATTTTTTTAATACACGAGTCGACATAATTAGTTTATTTAAAATTAATTTTCAACAAAACTAAATGTGGTAAACATATGCAAGATCTAGGTAATTGGATTATGTTCTGCCTACATTGACCAATCCCTGTGTTAAGAATTCTGCCACCTGTCCATCATGTGTCCACATGGGCAAGTTCATTTTCTCATACGCATCCATACTTTCTTATACCCATCTACAGGTTTAATGAACTGCAAGGATCTTATACACATGTGCCAACAATCACCTCTTCTAAGGTTAAATTCTTGAGACCCTTTGGACCCTTGAAGTTTAGATTGGAGTCAATCTGTCCATTGGATCCATATGAATCAACAAAAAAATAACATGAAATCACTTGGTATGCCCCACCTGAGTTTTATGCCAGCCTCATTATTAGACTCATGGCCCTATATAAATCAACAAATCTAAAGGCTAGAGTGGATTTCACAAAACATCTCTATGGGCCCCACGCTTATAGTCCATGTGCACGGCCTGTGCACAGCTACGATGCACTGAACCGGCAATCTCTATCAAACTGTGTTTGAACCGATATTTTTAAAGAAGGAAATCTTCTCCTTCTCTTTCCTTTTCCGCCAGTGACAAACAACCATTCGTTGTTTCGAATTGTGGCCCACCATCTGAGATCAGATGACTAATCTAAACCGTTCATCACATTAAACCGTTGGTTCCGACCAACGTATCAATTAGTATTGATGATTTCTTGGTGATATGGGCCACCAGCTGGACGTTTCTAATTAGTAAACGGGGCCCACCACAAAAAGATGGGTTTCTTGGATTGTCTGGAAAGATGATCGAGTGATCATGACAAAACCCCATCAGATAGCTTATCTAACGGTTTGATACTTCTGGACGGACCAGATTGGTCTCTCAAAGCTTGTGGGACACACCAATCATCAAGGTATTCTAAAAAACTCGGTGGGTTCTGAGTTTTTGGGCCGCACACAATAACTCGCACCATAACCAGTTATCTCTTGATAATCTCAAAATGAAGCAAAAGGGCTATTAGGGACGTTTTGGAAAGCTTTTAAAATGAATTAGAGAACTCAGATTGCATCCAAATCTCTCTCTCCTCTAATAGACTCCAAATGAAAAATATTCCCGAACACCTCAACAATCCTCGTGAAACATAACGGAGGATTGGGATCTCCCCATTCTAACGACTAAGAGAGTGAAGACAATCCCCACCTAGATTATTATTGCCAGCTCACTAATCCAGGACAAAATGTAGCACATTTGAGCCTAAGTCCGAGCCTACACACGTGCATTGTAATGTGAAATTTGCCTCGGAAGAATATTAAAACCATGGTCCAAGGAAAGTAGTGAGAGGGTTTCACACAACTTAAAATTAGGAAATGCACTTATTGTCCACATCCAACTTAAAATTTCACAAAATTGTCACCAAGATCATTCGGTCTGGGTTATTTTTTGGGGGAACGGTGCATCGATATTCTGTAAAGAACAAAATTCTCTACAACCCCTCTTAGGATGTTCTTTCAACCCCTGAGCTCTGTGAGCTTAACGTTTTATGTGTGTGAAATATGCTTCATTCATCTGTTGCGATCCGAAAGAAAAAATAAAATCAGGTTGTCTTCTTGGTAGTCCTCAATAGCCTCCATGTTTAAGGCTTGTCTACATGATAGGTGTGGTCCGGGTTTTTTGTTGGCCTCACCTGAATGGCTGTAAAAATTTTGTTTCCTTAAATTATACAAGTAGAAGATTTCCAAAAAAAAAAAAAAAAAACAAAACCAGGGAAAAGTTGGAATTGGGATCTCCACCGAGCCTTTCTAGGTCCACCCACAATGTTTCTATGCTATCAAACCAATTCATTGTGTTAGCTCTCCCAGATTGCATGGGATAAAATTTATCTAAAATTCAGCTGGCCGAATTCTCATGAAATTCAAAATTTTATATTGTTAGAATTTGATTCGAACTTCACTCGGGTTGGCCAAACTTCAAGTTAGGCCAACCGAACCAAAAGTTACACTAGCCGAATTTTCAACAGATTTTGAATTTTAACTTGAACCTGAAGTTAGGTTAGCTAAGAAAGTTAGTTGGCCAAACTCCAGAACACATACACCAAAAATAATCCAAAATATATGATTTTTTGAAAGCATATGACCTAAGGTCTTTCTAAGATTATATCACCTATTGGTTAGCAGATATAACGATCATCTGGTCTTGAAATCGAGCGACGTCTTTTTGAGATGATAAGCTGATCTTGAGCTGATCTTCAGATATGTAAAGTAGTTGTGATCTAACTGTACTTATGATCTGACTGATATCACTTTGTCTCACAAAATTTGACAACCTTATGTGTGCTAAACATATAAGCACTTACACGTTCTAATTTAATCCTCACCATTAAAAATTCATGGATCCCACTTAAATGTTTATTTTCCATCTAACCTGTTGATAAGGTCACAAACATATAGATGAAGAGACAACACAAATATCACGTTGATCCAAAGTTTTTGTGGCCTCATACTACTGAAACATTAAGGTGTGCCCTCAGTAGTTTTTAACAGTAGGGCATTCATTCATTCACCACTGTTTCTAAAGTAAGGTCCACGTGACAGTTAGATCTAATTCAATCTGAAAAAATGGATGGAGAGCGCATGTGGTTACATAATACATACATCAAGGTAAGCCCCATGGTAAGGGCCGCAATGTCTTGGGTGTGTCTAGGTCTCAGCTAATCCCCTCGCCATATATGATAGCATTTAGAATGGGATGCCAAGCTAAGTGGTGTTTGGCACTACGGGACCAACTTTGAGGAATGTGTTTTATCCACCTGCATTCATAAGTTTTGTTAGCTTACTTTGGGGCATGAACTAAAAAATGAATTAGATTAAAAGCTCAAGCCGACCATACCACAAGAAACAATCATGATTTAATGCCCATCATTCAAAACTTCCCAAGGACCACAAAAGCTTCGGATGAATTTGATATCTGTGTTTTCCCTTCAACTAGGTTAGTGTGACCTTATCCACAGATTGCATGGAAAATAAACATTACTTTGGGCCCTATGAAGGTTTCAATAGTGGGTGTCATTATTCCCATTATTTCCCGTGGCATGGTCCACTTGAACCGGTTATCTAGTTCATTTTTGGGTTTATACTATAAAATGAGCAGACAAAATGAATAGACAACATGGAGCCCATCGTGAGACGTGTTTTATCCACACGGTCCATCCACTTTGCAAGTTCATTTTCGACCATGGGCTCAAATTTGAAGTATACTCAAAGCTGATCAAGTGAACCACACCATAGGAAATAGTGGGGATAATGATGTCCACCGTTGAAACTTTTCCGGGGTTCAGTGATGTTTATGTGTCTTACATCTTGCAGGTGACACATACTTGATGAGGAGAAAACACAAATATCAGCTTATCAAAAACTTCCATCCTCAAAAAAATTTCAATGGTATAGGTCTACTTGGATCCCATTGTTTATTGCCGTGTGCTCCACTTTAACTTTGGATATACTTTGTGTTTACTCGGAATTTATATATGTTTTTTCATAATTCATTTTACATTCTTGCGTATAAAAGGTTATCTTTTTGTATTCCTATACTTTTTAAATACATGAGCTTTATTTAAAATTAATTTCCAACAGATTTAAATGTGGTAAACATATGCAAGATCTAATTCATTGGATTAAGTTCCACCTACCTTGAACAATCCATGCCTTAAGAATTCTGCAGCTTGTCCAACATGTGTGCCAAACTGGCCGGGTCATTTTCTTATACAATCTACAACCTTGATGAATTGTCAGAATATGAGAAACGTGTGCCAACAATCATCTCTTCTAAGGGTGGCATTTTAAGCTGTGTGAAACTTTCAGCTCACTGCTCTCCTTGGAAACCATGGTTTTAATATTCTTCTGAGGCAGGTGCAACCTAATGAATCAAACTTGGACCTGACAAGACCCTGTCTGGTTCGACATGATGGGTCATCCCCTTAATTCAACTCCAAGTTAGGTGAATAGAGGCTTGACTTAGGGTCAACCAATCGATTCATAAGCTTTTCATTTTGTTTTGATCCACTTTCAACTCAAAGGACCTACAAGTCAGGATTTTGGTGAAATTTTCTTTTCCAAAGGTTAGTGCAGGCCATCGTGCACGACTTAGAAACATGTAAACCAAGCTCAGGTAGACACGTTAATGTCAGGAATGGACCCATTTAAGAGAAAAACATGGCCTTTCATCAATTCAGTGAACAAGGATTGTAAGTCACGGGGGAGAAAAACAATCCCGTCAACGAAAAATCAATGCCAATGTGGAGAATCCTTTGATGATGAGTGGTATGTATCATTTCCACATTCTGATGGAAATTCATCCATTCAAATGGTTGATCCAATTGTCAATGAGTCACCGCCATTTTTCCAATGGTGGTTGCATGCCTAGCTACTTATGCACCACAAAATTAAACATATGGCATATAATATAGAATTGGTGTATTAGTCTAAAAATGAAGTAGATCAAAATCCCAGGTGGACTACACCATGGAAACAAAAAACTACTTATGCACCACAAAAGTTTTCCATTAAGTTGATATTTGTGTAGTCTTTTTATCCATGCCTTAGTGACCTTAGCAACCAGTTAGATGGAAAATAAATATTCTGGTGCAACTTGACTAGTTTTTATTAAGGGTGGTTATCTAATCACTGCTGTTCCTATGGTGTGGTTCATTTGAGATTTAGATCTACTTTATTTTTAGGCCTATATTGTAAAATGACCTGGAGAAATAGATAGACGGCATGGATATAAGACAAAGATATCAAGTTGGGCCCAAAGCGTGGGATGCACGGAAGCCACGTTTGTCAATAATGGCGTTTAGACCGGGACGCGGTTAGTCGTGGTGAGTACGTCTGTCTTTTTTACGAATCTTTCCTAGGGTCAACACAATGATTATTGCTCATAAAATGACACTGACGTGAAGGATGGGAAAACACAAATATCGTAAGATGGAAACGGATTAGCTACTAATCCTGCCACTAGCCAATGGTTAGTGGTCGGTGCTCTGTGAGCTAGGATTGCAAGTATGTGTTTCATCCATGCCGTCCACCCATGCTTCTGATAAATTTATAGTATAGGCCCTAAAATGATTTTGATCCAAATCTCAAGTGTACCGTGTAGTGTTGATCGAACGCCATCATTAAAACCGTCTTGCGGCCACAAAAGTTTTGGATCAAGCTGATATATATTTTTTCCCTTCATCTAAGTCTATATGATATAATCAACGGGTTAGATGTCAAATAAACATTACAGTGGGTACTATGAGGTCTTTAATGGTGGATATTCAATCACTATTTTTTTTCGGATAGCGTGGTCCACCTGAGATTTAGATCTACATAAATTTTGGAATCAAGCCCTAAAATTATCTTTCAAAATAGATAGACAACATGGATAAAACACACACATCATGTGGGTCCACATAGCACCAGCACCGACCACTAGCCACCTGGCTAGTCGCAGCATCGGTGGCCAAACCACTTTTTAGTCAGGGACCCGTACTAGCCAAGTTCTGTGGGCCACATCATGATGTATGGGTTATATCTCCATTGTCCATCCATTTGGAGATATCATTTTAGGGCATGAGAAGAAGAATAAGGCAGATTCAAAGCTGGAATAGATCCCACCGTAGAAAACAGTCGGAAGAGTGAGGGCCACCGTTTACACCTTCTTAAGGTTCACCGTGATGTTTATTTAAAATCTAACCCGTTCATAAGTTAACACATAACACAGACATTAAAGAGAAAACCCAAATATCAGCTTGATGGAAAACTTTTGTTTCCTTAGAAGATTTTAACGGTGGTTTCACTCCCTTCACTGTTTTCTGTGGGAGGGCTCACTTGAGCTTTGGATCTGACCCTTTTTTTTTTTTTGGCTCATGCCTTAAAATGATCACTCCAAATGAATGGACGGTGTGGATACAAAGCATATATAATAGTGGAACCCACGGAACTAGGTGACCAGGTGACGTAATATGCGTCCATTAGCTGGGGTTCAACCTTTAAATGCATGTTGTCGGTGCGTTCGTATAGTACTGAGTAAAATCAGTTAGGCCCACTTTAAATGTATGTTGTATCCACGTCGTCCATATGGTACTATGAGGTCAACCTCCTAGTAAACTTCCCACGAGGTTGAGCTATGTGAGCCCACAGTGATGTGTGTCGATCATCTATCCCATTACTTGGATGGACAATTCCATGGTATGCCACGTGCTTAAAAATCGCATCAATCCATGACCGGGTCGGCCACACCACATACAACAATTGAGAGGGGTTACTCTCCCATTAAAATATTCATAATCATTTATTGGAACCGCCGAGATGTAATTTCCAAATCCAAACCATCCATTGTGTGTGTCCCACTTGGATGAGGAGTCAAACCAAGTTTCAGCGACATCCAAAACTCAGGTGGACCCCACCAAGTATTTTTATATGTTTATGTTAGGAAAACTACTTTTAGATACACCGAAAATAAATAATAAAATAAAATTATCACTAGGCTGAATCACGTATAAAATACGCTATCCTTAAAGCGTGATTCGCCCCTTTATCAACTGCTGATGGGTTACAGGCGAATTGCTTCCAGGATAAAACAAGCCTTATCTGGATCTAGCGTGCAGCAATCACGATAGGTTCACTATGGAACAATTCTAACGCAGTCGATTTATTCTGGCAGACTTAGACTATGGAGATGACAAAGTATTCTAATATGAAGCTATGGACCGCATTTGATTTGATGGGGAGATGGTGTGTTGAGATGATGAAATTGGACTGGAATGGTCCAGTTTATATAGGCCTCAGGTTTAGACCCGTTGCTGTGTGGTATTCAATAGTCCAGAACGTTTGAAAAATGTTTCTGGCCGTTGTCCATTAATCTTAGACATTTCTGGTCATTAGATCTGTAGATCTGACTGTTGGATCATTCTGGCCCGTCCGTTTTCGGACCGTTGTGGCTTTTAAGGTAGCTATCCGTTTAAGAAATGGCTGGACGTTTCGAATTTAAGATCCGACCGTTCTCAGTCACCTATAAAACCCAGGCTCATTTTCAACATTTGCGCCATCTAGTGCCACTACAACCACACTGCCTCACTGCCCATGCCCACGCCCTCGCTCGTGCCCGTGCCCGAGCGCGAGCGTGCGCGCGCGTGCGTGCGTGTGTTCCAGTGCGAAGGTTTCATCTCTTCCAAAAAAGCTCCAAGTAAGAATACCCTTCTCAACATCTCATATAAACCACAAAAGTTTTCTCTGTATTTCCGATGTGAGACAAAGCACACACACTGCACTTTTTAATTTGAAAATTCAAAAAAGTATTTTGGCGGAAAAATCCCGAAATTTTGAAATTTTGAATTTTTATTTTTTTAATTATTTTTTAAACCACAAAAAAGCAACAGTTTAAGCATATATTCACATGGTTTTAGATGGTATGTCCCACTTGAGTTCCGTATATTGCTGATTTGTGGGATATACAATAACCTAAATGGGACCCATCAAATGCATGGTGTTGATGTTCGACACACATCACAATGGGGCCCACACATCTTGACCTCATGGGAAGTTCCAATGAGGTCGACTTCATATATATATAGATATATATATATATATATATATATATATATATATATATATATATATATATATAGTATCTTGTACCTGAACCCCGAGCCCGAGTGCGCACAAGAACCCATATATGGACATCAGGCGGTGTGGGACTACTTCCTCCTGCATTTAGGTTTATAGTAATATAATATCATGCGCAGGAAACATCTGTATACTTCATTTGATTTATACACATGGCATCGAAATGTGTTAATCTAAACCGATGAAATGACAGTCTAAGAATAAGTGGTACATATTCGTAAAAATAATAATGATCTTAAAGGTGGACAGCAGTTATTGAGTTTTTAAGTTAATTTTTTTAATGTATAGTCAATCTCAATTCACTACAAGAAAAGTGAGTTTTAGCCTCGGTTTAAAACTGTGGCTAAAAAGGTTAAAAACTGAGGCTAAAGCCTTTAGCTTCAGTTTTGCCTCAGTTATCCAAACCGAGGTTCAAACCCCTGTGGCTAAAGGCTTTAGCCTCAGTTTTAACAACTGAGGTTAAAATGACTTTTATAGCCTCGGTTCTTCAAGTGAGGCTAAAAACCTTTTTAGCTTCAATTTTCTTGAAATGAGGCTAAATCAAAATTTTAGCCTCCATTGTTTTCAACTGAGATTAAATCCGAATTTTAGCCTCAATTGCCTTCAACCGAAGCTAAATCTATTTTTAACCTCAGTTCTCAACAACCGAGGCTAAAGCCTTTAACCACTGGAATTTCAACCTTGGTTATCAACAACCGAGGCTAAATTCAAGCCTCAGTTACAAATTGAGGCTAAAAATGTTTTTTAATTTTTTAATATTTATTTAAACTACTAATTCATTCATTCAATCCACTCATGAAACAATCAATCATGAAAGCCACATTACCAACAAAACAATTAACAACAGTCTATTTAAAGTTTAACTCAATCAAACTGTTACACAACACTAGGTTCTACAAATAATACAAAGTCATGGTTACGCCCGTCATCACCGGTGCCGTCGTGCTTGGCGAACCCTGAGATAACACTACCCGTCCATCTTCTGCTGCTTCCAGGCCAACGTCATCATTGCCTCCACTAGCATTCTCCATTCGAATTGTGTGTAGCAGGCCCTGCAACCTCAACAGGTAGCTCTGGCCTGCTGGCTGCAACACATGAAATGAAACTCTCAAACAAGAAATTAAATGCAGATGGATGTGTGTAGGGCAAGGAAAGAGAGTAGAATTGAGAGTTGGAAGTGCTGGAAAGGAAACCCAAAAAGAGGATCCGATAATGAATGAGAAAACAAACAAGATGTGGATTATAGTACATTCTCACTGACCCGGATTTGCTTAATGCAGCGGACCTCATCAGGTCCATGTTGCAGACTCTCAGCCTGTAGAAATTGATAAAAACCAAGATGAGGCAGGGGAAATAAACTTATGCATTGTAACATATGACTTTTACCCTATGAAAGACAATGCATCATAAGATATTCATTCTTCAAAAGCAATTGATATGACCTTTTTCTGATCCAAGCTATGCTTTTCACAATAAGCCTTGTGCTGAAAAAACTTGCCTCCACCAGTCTTCACATCCATGATACTTATTATTTACAGTATCAGGAGTTAAACACTCACAAACTTCACTCATATCCAATGAGAATCCAAAAATTAACTCAGGAATGTCAGGGTTAGACAGATGCAGTGCCACAATTGGCTCAGCCATAACAAATTACAATTTTTTTAAAAAGAAGAATTTAGAAATAATTATTATTCAAATAAAATAGCACATTACCTCAGTCTTCATATCTATCCCATATATACAGAAAATGTTTTTCAATGGAGGTCTATACCAAGGTGTAAGAGGATTTAGCACTGGATCACCACGATACAACCTGAAATTTATAGCATTAAAAAACATAAGCTTGCTGGAAATGATATGACTCCAAAAATGCAAAACATTAGTACAGCACATGCAATCAAATAAAATAGCTTTTCCACCATCTACCTCGGGTAACAAGCCAATCCGCATTTGTAAAATCAAAGGCCAGAGGAGAACTTTAATCAGGCATGAAAGTGGAAGGGTCAAAACCTACAAGCCATAGAAAAGCATTTACAGGCAATTTTCAGCATCCAAACACAAACTATAAACCATTTACCTGTAAATCATTTACAGTTAACCCCATTTACAAGCATCATCCAAACACATCCTAACCATACCTATAAATAATAAAACTTGTCACCTTCTTCTCTGGCAAAAGAATAAAACTTGTCACCTTCTTCTTCTCTGGCAAAAGAATAAAACTTGTCTCCTTCTTTTTCTTCTTCTTTGGCAAAAGATTTCAAAGTTACCAACACATCCATAGGCAATTCAATGGCTCAGTAGCAAATTGGTGAAGTAAGCCAAAGAAAAGTTCTTACCACTGCTAAATCACATGTATGACTATCTTCTTGGAGAAAATTGTATAAAAATACAGTACCTGAGTATGGATACAGCAAGGATCAGGTACGGCAGATCCCCTAAATCCAAATTTTCATGACAGATACAGCAAGGGATTGGTCAGAACGCATAAGATAATCATGTTATGGATTGCACCATGTTTGATTGATGCTTTCGACCTTGCCTAGAACAGATGAAAGAAAGGCAAAAGGAAAACATTTATATGGAGTCTCTCCTTTCTAGCAGTGCTGTGGTCAATCTAGAAAGGAAGAAACAACAGGTACTTCAGCAATTGCTTGGAATCTGTGGAAGAGATCTTTCATAAGCTAAACAGTTGGATCCGTCTTGGGCAATGGGTTTGCCTACAGTTTAGAAGTAAAAAGGAGGAATTATTGGGTTGTTGGGTCTTTTTCTTCCTTAATGCCATCTTTAGGGGTGAATGCAATGATCTCTCTTCATCCCACATTGCTTATTCTCATTTTTCCCTCTTTTCAGTGGTTCTAATAAAATTTTCTTGTGTTACTGTTCAAAAAAGATAGCCAGGTTCAAATGATGCCCCAACAATATCAAGCAAGCTGGACTTGCAACCCAATTGGTAATATTCATTTAAAATTCTAAATAACTGATAGCTCAACAGTTTAAAAACAGAATGGATCTGGATTTCAAGTCTTGTGAAGGCAGGTCTCTTATCCATACCTTATCCTGCTGTTTGAGTATCCAACTCAGATATTCCACCTTTGAAGGACCCACATAACATGGGTAGAAACTATTTATTAAAAAAAGTCAATTTAAATATTTGAGATACCAATGAGTCAAGATGAATTGTAATAGTGGTGCAAGAACAGAAATTGGGCTGTTAATACAAATTCAAGCGGTAGTGGTTCACTGAATATGCTGAACATTGATTCTAAACCCCATCCGTAAATCTGGGGACCTTGCGTCCACCCAAAAAAAGAAGAAGAAGAAGATACCTTTCCTTTTCCCTTATGCTAATTTGGAAAGAGCAAACCAACAAAATAGTCTTTCTTTTCCCTAATGCTCATTTGGAAAGAGCAGACCAACAAAATAGTCTCACAAAAGGAACATGTGCATGTGTAACTTTAAGCAATTCTAATCCAGGTGAATCATTACTTTGAGCAATGCAATATTTGATGTTGACAAAAAGATTTTTATTTTTTGAGGTAATCCTAGCCTAAATTTATTCTCCTCCTCTAACCAAATGTGGGCCATTGACCATTTTTCTTTTGGGGACTGTTAGTTTAGAATTATTATATGGCTACAAGCACAACTTATGGGGATATTTATCGAATCAGTACTGGGTCTGTAAACAAAATATGTGGCATTTGTAATGTTTTCTAGACAACTAAGATTGCCTGAATGTATTTGAGCCAAGAATGACAAGGGAAAAGCATGTACATACATACCTACTGCTTCTGCTTCTTCTTCTACTGCTTCGGTGACACCTTTAAGAAGCAAGCCTAAAAAGGTAGAAAAAAAGGTAGAAAAAGATGAAAGTGAGGTTAGAAAAGTCTTCACAGGCTATTCTGGATCAACATCAAGCAAACAAAGAACCTGTTGTTTCATAGGTTTCCTGAAGTTGAGAAGCAAACAGTAGTTAACAAGACTTTTTAGCTTTTGACTGTAGCGGTCATTACAGATATAAATGATAGGAATTTTGGAAATCTTAATACTAGCAGACATACCATCAACCTCGTCCATAATCAACACAGATTTTGGATGCTTTGACCTGATTCAGAGATAGATAGCATTAGAAAAATGTCAATTATTCTTCGGAACATTAGAATAAGTAGAACAAAGTAAAGACCAGCCAGTTCATGTTAGAACTCAGAGCTTCGTCTGAGAGAGAGTTGGCAGCATTTAAATTCCCACTAAGGTAGTTTGCCTCCCTCCTCCAACCAAAGCCTAATGAATGGTGCTCTGATGTCCTCATCAAAATCTTCCCACTAACTTAAAATGTTTTAGCTTTTGGCAAATTAGAAAATACATATGAATAAATCTCCCCTAGAATGAAGAAAAAACCCCAAAATTTTTCATATTACCAGCAAACATAACTTTTCAAACAAATGTGGGTGTTTCATTTTGGGTCCTTTATTTGGGGTTGGTTTTACATTATTTTTCAAGAAGACTATGAATCTTTAGTGAGAATTTACATCTAAAAACAACAGTGTTTAGTGCCCAAAAAAAAAAAAAAAAAACATATAAAGCTCACCCTCGTAATGCGTTTTCTTTGATGTAAATCACGTATGGGCATAAATTTTGGGGCTCAAGCCTAGCTTTTGGTCTGGTATCTAATGGTTGGAGTGGATTTCACATTCTCATTTTGCTGGGCCTTGTAAAAATCAAAGGTGTGTTTCTCTCTCCCAACTGTTTCTACTAATCAAAGGTGTAAACTATTTATTTTATTTAAATAGTTTTTCAAACTCCATATCCCAACAGGTTGGACGTTCGGTCACCGACCATGTTTACGCACGCCATTTCGCACATCTGTTTGCGCAGCAAAACACAACCTGCTGAAGTTGATCTGATTTTGAGCGAACTGATTAACCTATTCAAGCACTATGACTTCATGGACAGGGTAAAAACCCTCCTATATGGATTTTGGACAGTCTGGATCATTTATCCGATCATGGTCTGGATCATTTATCTGATCACGTCCTTGATCACGGAATGGCCTACCGTGGCCGGTTTTCACAGACGCACGTTTCTGCGTAAACAGGGTACGCTGTGATGATCGGTGGGTCCCACAGTATTATTTTCAGAGACATCTACCCCTTTCATTGAATTCCTGGCGAAAAAATCCAGTCCGGAAGGGGTGGTTTTGGTAAGTTCTGGCGTGGCCCACGTATAAAATCAATTTTCCGTCCATCCTGCTTTTTTCGACGATCCACTTGTGCGTGTGTGCACGGGGCCAAAATTCAACCTAATCGAGTGTCATGCCCCACGTCTGGGCATAGTAAACGGTTCAAATCTTCCGAATGGAAGATGGGTGGGGCCCACAAGCATCGTCCGGCGATGCGTTGTGAGGATGCTGTGCGTTCTCGGTTGTGAGAAATCCGTCAGTCAGCGGGCGCTGACCGACCTTGAGACTCCCTATGCACAGCCGGTGCACTTGTGCACCGTGCACACGGGTCCTCTATGTGGTCTGTTGCGACGTATATATGAGGTCCATTCCGACCATCCGTTTTATAATATCATTGAAGGCGTTGTTTCCAAAATTGAGACATATCCAGAGATCAGGTAGGCCCAAAATCAATGGTTTATTGGATGATCTGTCCTTTGGGCCACTTTCACAGGGATCCAAGAGCTTAAATTCGATATGTACGGTTAATTTAGGGTATTTAGGATAGATATAAAGTTTTGAGCCAAACGGATAGTGGAAACCCTATGATCTTGCAATTTGGACGAATTTTAGGCCTCTTTAGCATGAACTATTTGATTTTCTTGAATATCGGGGGTGTAAACTCTTTGATATCGGTTCCCTAGAGTTAGTCCCTCGCTTTAGTGCTTCTTGAGCATTAATTTCATCCCTTTAGCATTCTTTTCGGTCTACGCTCGTAAATCCACCTTGCAACACAAACATAATTAAAATATGACGTTAAACTGTATCATGCTTGTAAAATCGGGTAACAATGGGGGTCTAATATGCAATATTTGACCCTCATCGGGCACTGGACCATAAATTATGGTACGCTGATGTATCTGGTTAGTTTTGACAGACAACCAGTCATTTTTGTTATCCTCCTGTTGTCCTTGCACAACATAGCTCAACTGTCCTCATACTAGCTTTCAATTGTGGGAATTGATGTTCAAAAGAATTTGATTAATCCTATTATTTATTCCACACCATTTAAAAACTAGTGGTTTATTTTCAAACATATATATGCTATTAATAAAAGCATAGCTTAAGAAATGCTAACCACTCATTTTAAGTCCATTGGAAGTAAAGCAGAAAAGTATAGTCACAAGAAAAGAAAAATCGTATTTCACATCTCTTTGGTTGCCTGTCTTTTTCTCAATAGAAGTCCTTATATTCTAATTGCTCAAGAAATTCTAATCACTCATTTAGTATCTATTAAAGGTAAAGTCAAAAAGTATATTTGCCAAATAAGAAAAATATCATTTTACATCCCTTTCATTCCGTCCTATTCTTTAGAAATGTCATTGTATTGTAATAATTCAAGAAATGCTAACCACTTATTTAGTGTTCATGGGAAGTATATATGGTCACCATAGAAGAAAAAAAATCTTATTTCACATTTCGTTTATTACCTATTATGTTCTTCCAAAAAGTCCTTGTATTGTAATAGGTCAAGAAGTACTAACCACTCATTCAGTGTCCATGGTGAGCAGAAAAGTATAGTCATCAGAGCAAAATGTCTCATTTCACATCTCTTTTAGTATGTCCTACTCTTCATAGAAGTCCTTGTATTGTGTGGAAGGTCAAGTGGAACACGGAACTAACTTATAATTTCAAGTTGTGAGTAAGATAAAATAGCTTTCTAAGATATAGAGATGTCTCTTCCTATGCATCAATCCATAGCTCAAGTGGTAGACTGAGTGAAGATAACCTTGTTTCAACAGGTTTTGTCATCAATTCCCAAGTGGGGTGTGTATTAATCACACGTAAATTTTAGATCACTTGCAAATCACTAACTATTTGGCTAACCACTTGGGTTCTAGAAATCACAATTTCTATTTTAAGAAATCATCATCTTTTATGTGACTATAACCTTCGGCTCTAATACCAATTTGTTAATTGAAAAATGATAACTAAAGCATGTACAACGAAGTAAAAAATAAAATAAAATAAAGTTGTAGATGCATGGCCCTAGCTATGTGAAGCTCCTTCGTTGGAAGGGACCTTTCATCAGAAAATAACTTTTATACTTTATTGTAAACAACCTATTTATTAAAAGAAGTAAAATATTAATTAGGAGTATACATTTTTCTATAATTCTTTTTATATCCTCATATATACAAAGTTATCTTTTCATATTCCTAAACTTTTTAAATACATGAGTAGACATAATTATTTTATTTAAAATTAATTGTCAACAGATCTAAATATGTAAACATATGCAAGTTATAGGTCATTGGATTAAGTTCTGCCTACCTTGACCAATCCCTGCCTTAAGAATTCCTCAACTTGTCCATCATGTGTCCACATGGGCAAGTTCATTTTCTCCTTGGACCCATGGTTTTAATATTCTTTCGAGGCAGGTGCAACTGGCCCAATGAATTGACTTGACTGAAAGGACCCAATGATGCGCGGCAAATGATTCTGTAACCATGCTCCGTGGCAAACACGTTAATATGTTGGGAATGGGCCGGCCTGTTTAAGAGACAAACATGAGCTGCCATCAATTCAGTGAGGAAGGATTCTAAGTCACGGGTTGAAAAACAATCCCATCTACGAAGAATCAAGGCCAATGTGCAAAATTCATTCCCCAGTCCGTCCAAATGGTTGACCCAACTGTCGATGAGTCACCACTATTTTTCCAAAGTTGGTTGCATAACACAAGGTTTTTAAGTCTGATGGTGCATGTAGTCTTAATATTCTTCTGAGGCAGGTACAACCCAATGAATTAAACTTGGACCTGACAGGATCCTGTCTGGTTCTACATGATGGATCACACCCTTAATTCAACTATCGGTTGGGTGAATAAAGACTTTACTCTGGGTCAATCAATCGATCCACAAGCTTTCCAGTTTGCTTTGCTTCATTTTCAACTCAAAGGACCTAAAAGTCTGGATTTTGATGAAATTTCCTTTTCCAAAGGATAATGTAGGCCATCATGCACGACTTGGAAATATGTAGCCAAGCTCCAGTCAGACACGTTAGTGTCGGGAATGGATCCATTTAAGAGAAAAACATGGCCTTTCATCAATTCAGTGAGCAAGGATTGTGAGTCATGGGGGAGAAAAACAATCTCATCTACGAAAAATCAGCACCAATGTGGAGAATTCTATGATCATGAGTAGGCTGTATCATTTCCACGTTCCGAGGGAAATTCAGTCCGTCCAAATGGTGTTTAGACCGGGACGCGGTTAGCGTGGTTAGTAAATGGACGTGTCTTTATCACGCGTTGTCTTTTAGCCGAATCTTTACAAGAGTCAACACGATGATTATTGCTCATAAAGAGTCACTGACGTGCAGGAAGGAAAAACACATATATCAGTTTATCCAAAACTCACGTCGACTTGAGAAGCTGAAAACGGATTAGCTACTGACCCTGCTACTAGCCATTGTTAGTGTTCGGTGCAACGTGGTCCCACCATGTATGTGTTTCATCCATGCCGTCCACCCATTCTTCCATATAATTTTATGGTATGAGACCAACAATGAATTTTATCCAAATCTCAAGTGGACCCTACAGTGTTAATTGAATGCCACCACTAAAAACTTATGGGGCCACCAGTTTTGGATTAAGCTGATATATATATATATATTTTTTTGTCAAGTTTATATGACATAATCAATCACTACTGTTTTCTCATGGTTTAGTCCACCTGAGATTTCGATCTACGTCAATTTTGAGATCAAGTCTTAAAATTATCTTTCAGTATCAACCACTAAAATTATCTTTCAAAATAGAAAGATAGCTGGGATAAAACACATACATCCAACTAGCCACCTGGCTGGTTGCAGCGTCACAAGCCAAAGCGCCTGTGAGTCGGGGACGCGTATTAGCTGAGTAGCGAGATTGGCTACTGAAGTTACATCACCAAGTTCTGTGGGCCCATCATGATTTATGGATTGTATCCACACTGTCCATCCATTTGAAGACATGATTTTAGGGCATGAGCAAAAGAATGAGACAGATTCATAGGTGGAATGTACCCCACTATAGAAAACAGTTGGAAGAGTGACGGCTACTGTTGAAACCTTCTTAAGGTTCACCGTGGTGTTTATCTGAAATCCAACCCGTTTATAAGTTAAAACAAACATCAAAGAAGGGAAAACACAAATATCAGCTTCATCGAAAACTTTTGTTGTCCTTAGAAGTTTTTAATAGTGGGCGTCACTCTCTTCGCTGTTTTCCGTGGTAGGGTCCGCTCAAGCTTTGGATCTGACTTATTTTTTTTGGCTCATGCCTAAAATGATCACTCTAGATGACTGGACGGTTTGGATACAAAGCATATATATCAGTGGAACCCACGGAACTAGGTCACGTAAATCCGCGTCCGTTTGTCAGGGATCGACCCAAGCCCGAAATCGGATTGTCGTCAGTCGGTTGTTATCGTACCGAGTAAAACCAGTTAGGCACACTTTAAATTTATGTTGTCTATCCACGTCGTCCATCCGTTTTTCCGTATAATTGAAGGGCCTGCCCTAAAAATTGAAGTATATCCAAAGATCAGGTGAATCGTACCACAGGAAACAGTTAAATAATGATTTCTACTGTTAAAACCTTTTTACGCCTCTCACATTGATGCATATTTGTCTTTCAACCTATTTAGAAGATCATAAAAACATAGATGAAGATACAAAATAAATATAAGCTTGATACAAAATTTCTATAATCTCAAGAATTTTTTAAATGTAGAGGTTTACTTCACACTGTTTACCTTAGCGTGTTCCATTTGAGCATTGGATATGATAAGGTTTTAGCTAAAGCCTTATAATAATCTGTTAAAATAGATGGATAGAGTATATAAAATATATAAATGATATATATACATAGGTCCAGCTGTGTGGGCCCCACCTTGATGTGTGTCGAACATCAATACTGTGCATTTGATGGGTCCCCTTTAAATTATGGGATATACCAAAAATAAACTGTACACGAAACTCAGGTGGGCCATATCATCTAAAACCATGTGAAGACATGCCTAAAACTAATAAAATTACTTGGTGGGGCTCACTTGAGTTTTGGATGCGGCTAAAACTTGGTCTAACCCCTCATCCAACTGAGACACAAATAATAGTCTGGATTTGTGAACCACATCTCGGCAGCCTAATAAATTGTTGTGAATGTTGTAATGGGAAGCTAACCCTTCTCAACTGTTGTATGTGGTGTGGCCCACCCAAGTCATAGATTGACTTGATTTTTAAGTCTGTGGCCCAACATTGAATGGTGCATCTCACTAATTGGATAGATGTTCGGCACACATCACAAAGGGGGCCCACATAGCTCGACCTCATGGGAAGTTCCTATGAGCTGGATCGAAGGTCACAAAGGGGACCCACATAGCTTGACCTCATGGGAAGTTCCTATGAGCTGGATCGAATAGAACCTCCTCCCCCCCCCGTTCACACCCCAAGTGTAGGGTTGTGATGTAGTAATAAACTCGGTAAGACCGAGGTCGAATCCATAGGGACTGATATCTGTACGTTATCTGAAACCAAGTAGAAATAAAACTAGACTAAGATGTGATCTAAACCAAATAGAATTTAAGAAATAATTGTGGAATAATTATCTAAAGCTTTAAGGAATTCAGAGGAAGAAACTAGGGATTCAGAGGATCCACTTGTAGAGATCAGGGAGAAATTATGCCTGCTTCAGAAATCATGGAATTTAACTAGACTTTCTTTGATATAGTTTTCAAGAGGTGAAAGGTATATGAATTAGAATGGATTCCATCACCAAGCCATGCCCAGGAGACAAAGTAAACAACAGAATTAAACTAATTACCAACCAATCAACAATGTATGAGGATCAGGAAGGGTACTGTCATCCTACCATGCCCATGGAGCAATGATGAGCAACAGGGCTTCCTAACTTCATAAACATAAAAAGGGGAAAGAAATATTCAGAGCCATTGCAAACCCATTGTAATTTTAGTCACAATAGACCATTAAAGATTAAGAAAAATATTCCTTATAATAATCAATTATATCAAATTCAGTTTATAAATTAAAGGCACACAGTAAAATCTCCCATCTCGCTACAGGCTTCACCTCTTAGCCCTAGCTAAGAGGTTTAGCCACACATGAATGGGCTAAACAAAGTAAATAAAAATAAAAATAAAAGGGAACAGAAAAGCACAAGAAGGAAAGAAGAAAGATCCAGCCTCACATGCCAGCAGCTCTCTCTCCAGCCATGTCTTCACGTTTCTTCCTTTCTTCCTTCCAAAACGAGAACCTCTGCCGATGTCCCAGCAGCAAAAAGCCAAGCTCTTGTTCCCTGCTTCCCTGTTTTCAGCCTCCACCAAGCCGAGTCCTTTTCTTCCAAAATCCCCCCCTCCTTAAATGCTCCTCTATCCTATATATGCCTTAGGCCCTTGCTGTGGCTCCTGGATTCCGTCTGGAAAACTCCCGGAAGCAAAAACTTACGCAGCCAGCGATGCAGTAGCATGCGCAGCAAGAAATCAAAATGAAAAAGGAGTCGCGTTTGGCCTCAGTTTGGGAGGCTCGCCGTCCAGTAACCTCAAAACCGACTTCATGGCTAGGGTCAATCCTGGCTTAGGCATCATCTGGACGGTTTGGATCACCAATCCGATCACAGGCAGTGGCCCATAATCGGTCGGAAATTCTGGATTTTCCGGATGCGAAAACAGGGTGTGTAATGTACTTACGCTGTACTGATGGTGGGGCCCACTTCACTGTTTTTTTTGAGAAATATAAGCCGTCCAGTGGATTCAGGACGAAAAAACGTTCGGGAAAAGCAAGATTTTATTGATTTCGGTGCGGTCCCATAAGATGGTTCAGTCCACCGTCCATCTTCCGTTCGGACGATCAAAAGTTGATTTTCGATGTATCTCGAATTTTCTCCACCTAGGCCATGGTAACATGGACCCTGGGAATATGATGAATGGTCTAGATTTTCCATCAGGAGAGCGAGTGGGGCCCACTGTTGAAAAACGGACGAACGCTGTCCGTTGTTGTTCGTCCGTGCTCGAGAAGGAGAGGGAGACGAGTCTCCGTCGCTGACCGGGGGACTTCGGTCCAGTGCACAGCGGGTGTACGCCTGCTGTGTGCACGGGCCGTGTAAAATGGGCCCCACCCTGATTTCTTATGCAAAATCCAATCCATCCATCCGTTTTGCCATCTCATTTTAATCGTGGGGACCAAATTTTCAGCGTATCTTGATAGCAGTTGGGCCCCATATCACTGTTTTGGTAGCTGATCTGTCCGTTGAGCCACTTTTATTGGGATCTGAGGGTTGAAATTTGATGTGTACGGTTAATTCATGGTCCTCAAGCCACGTATGAAGTTTCGACTTGATCAGATGGTGGGAACCCTATGATCTTGTATTCTAGATGTCTTTTAGGCCTGTTTAAGATGAGTGGCCGGACTTTCTCTGATCTCTGACGTGTAATTCTGTCGATCTTGGGTCTCTGGAGTCCGTCCCATGCTTTGGTGTTATTAGAGCGTTAAGTCCATGCTTTAAGCACCCTTTTCGGTCCAGGCTCGTACATACACTCTGCATTACAAACATGATTAATTAGGCCATTAAGTGGTATCATGCGTGTAATTCTATGCAACAATTGGGTCTGATATGCAATATTTGACCCTCAACACCCCCCCCCCCCCCATATATGGAAAAGGTTTTATATGGTCGAGCTTATGGGAACTGCCCAAGAGGTCGAGCTAAGGTTTTTATACGATCAAGCTCCTCGGAACTCCCCATGAGGTCGAGTTATGTAGGCCCCACCATGATGTATGTCTAACATCTACCTCATCAGTCAGATGCACCATTCCATAGTGGACCCGGGCTTAAAAATCAAGTCATTTAGTAACTTGTGTGGGCCACACCACATACAAAAGTTGAGAGGGGTTACCCTCCGTTGAAATATTCATAATCATTTTTTGGACCCATTGAGATGTGGTTCACAAATCCAATCCATCCATTATGTGTGTCCCACTTGGATGAGGGGTTAGACCAAGTTCATACGCATCCAAATTTTAGGTGGGCCCCACCAAGTGCTTTTATATGTTGTAGGCATGTCTTCACATGATTTTGGATGGTGTGGCCCACCTAAGTTCCGTATACAGCTGATTTTTGAGATATCCCATAATTTAAAGGGGACCCATCAAATGCACAGTATTGATGTTCGACATACCTCATGGTGGGGCCCACACACCTTAATCTCATGGTGAGTTCATATATATATATATATATATATGGGAAAAGGTTCTATACGATCAAGCCCATGGGAACTCCCCATAAGGTCAAGCTGTGTGGGCCCCACCATGATGTGTGTCGAACATCTACCCCATCAGTCAGATGCACCATTCCATGGTAGGCCCAGGGCTTAAATATCAAGTCAATCCATGACTTGTGTGGGCCACACCACATACAAAAGTTGAGAGGAGTTATCCTCCATTAAAATATTCATAATCATTTTTTGGGCCCACTGAGATGTGGTTCACAAATCCAGCCCATCCGTTATGTGTGTCCCACTTGGAGGAGGGGTTAGACCAAGTTTTAGACGCATCCAAATTTCAGGTGGGCCCCACCAAGTGCTTTTATATGTTTTAGGAATGTCTTTTCATGATTTTAGATGATATGGCCAACCTTAGTTCCTTATACGGCTGATTTTTGAGATATCCCATAAACTAAAGGGGACCCATCAAATGCACAGTGTTGATGTTCAACACAGATCACGGTGGGGCCCACACTACTCGACCTCATGGGAAGTTCCCCTCGTAATACCATTTCCCACATGCACATTTTGTTCCCCTCGTAATACCATTTCCCACATGCACATATTGTTGTTCATTCATTTTATCATATTATCTTAAGGTATGACCCTAAAAATTAGGCAGATCCGACACCCAATTGGACCACACCACCTAGTGAACTTAGGTTGCAATAAATGCACAAAGCATTAAATGCAGAGTCATCTCCGGTGTGGTTCACTTGAGCATTAGATTTGTCTCATTTTTTAGCTCATACTTTAAAATGTTTTGAAAAAAATGCATGGACAACATGGATAAACAGATATATCACAATGGCCCTACAAGAACCCATATATGGACATCTGGCGGGGTGGGACTACTTCCTCCTGCATTTAGGTTTACAATAATATAATATCATGCGCAGGAAACAACAATATACACTTGGTTTGATTTATACACGTGGCATCGAAATATGTCAATCTAAACAGATGAAAAATAATAATGATCTTAAAGGTGGACAGCAGTTATTGAGTTATTAAGGTAAATTTTTTTAATGTATAGTCAATCTCAATTTAAACAATTTATTAATTTAACACCTTAGTTGGTGTTACCCTTACGTGTGGTGCCCAACTTAATGAATGTGTTGTATATCCACACCACTCATTTGTTTTCTTCGGATCATTTTAGGATCTTATCTCAAAGCTTAAGCAAATCCAAATCTTAGTGGACCATACCACTGAAAAAAGTGGGGAATGATCATTAAAAACTTTTTGTAAGTGACAAAAGTTTTGGATCAATCCGATCTTTGTATTTTCCCTTCATCGAGGTCTGATTGACCTTATCAACAGTTGGATGGCAAATAAACATTACAGATCTGCTTACAGTAAGCCTTGGGATTTTTTAACAGTGGATGTTTCGTTTGGTGTGGTCCATATGAAATTTGGAACTACTCGTCCAAATCCTAAAATAGACTGGAAAAAGGGATAGACATCGTGGATTTACAGGGAATCATCATGGTGGGCCCCACAGTAAGGGTAACACCTAATCTGCTCCCGATAATGACAGGGTGCTCTATAGATCTAACCCCTTGTAATTATCATACATTAGAGGTGTGCCTGGCCCATGAGTGATGTGTCAGTAGAATTCAAATTGTACATGTGAACTGCACGTTCTAAAAACCATGTGTGTGACAAAACACACCTATATAGTCGGGGAACATTTTGTTAAGAATTTTTATACATTAGTAGCTTTCGAATTAGATTTTTACATTCTAGTACTTTCTGTTAATGGACTTCACAAGAAGGTACCTGGCATTTCAGGTTGCTAGCAACATAGTACTTTTTCTCAAAATTTTCTTAAGGGCTATTAAATTAAAGGCCTTTTTTGATGTAATTATGAAAATACTCCTAAGGGTAGGTCATAATAGGACTTTGAATATTGGTTGGCTCAATCATGAGCCAGCCCAAAAATTAATACAATCCTTATTTTTCATTTGAATACTCTTAATTCACCTATTGATTAAGTGAACTATGCATATACAAAGAAATAAACAGTTTAGAGGAATGAAGCCAACCATCTACATTTAAGATAGATGGGTTGCCTAACTAAGAATTATTGGAATTACATATTTGAAGGATATAACATATATATGAAAGGTCGGGTATGACAATCCAGGCTAAAATCACTTGAGCCTAGCCCAACCCACAAAATTGATTAGGCCACATCTGTCCCATAAAAGCCCAGACAACATTTTCAAGCTCGGCCTAGAGCTAGGTTAGGCTTGGTTGGTTTTTTTTTTTTAATTTTTAATTTTTTAAATTTTTAAATTTTTTATTTTTTTCAGCTTAGGCTTGTTGGGTTGGGTGGGCTGCCCCAACCCATTGCCTCCCTTACTTCAAAATGGTATTTATATTCATTCTTTGGGTTGGTGACTCTTTCACATGGGCTCACTTGGCTTCGTTGTTGAGTGGATAGAGTTCCCACTAAATTCGAGTTTTTATTTAATTTTAATTTTATTTTAAGGATGATGTCTAGTCCAGTCGACTCCCAAGTGGGAATTCTTTCCTCAGAGCTTCAAGCATAGCTCAAAATCAGGCTGGCAATGGGTTTGTATCGGGCCAGGCAAAGTTTGGGCATTGCCCAACCCTTAAAACCTAAGGCCCAAGCCAGCCCAAGTCCGAGCTTGAAAAAATTGGTTGGGCTAAGTCCTGACCCGGCCTAGCCTGGCCAAAAATTGATAAAATCCCAAATTTCCACTTAAATGCTTTCAATCAATCTATTGATTCAGTGAACCAAAAATGCATAAAGAAATATACATTTTAAAGGAATGAAACTGACAATCTACGTTTAAGATGGATGGGGTTGCCTAAACAACAATTGAGATGATTGTATGTAGGATATAATATAGCTGCACAAAAAACTAGGCTGTGCATGTGAGGCCAAGCCTGGCCCATAAGCCAAGATAGTAGATCCAAGCTTAGCCTGGAGCTGAGTTAGGCTCGTGTGGTCAGGTGAGCTACCCAGCCCATTGCCCACCTTTGTTCAAAATCGTATTTATACCTGTTCTTTGGGCTAGGGAACAGCTGACACCATCCACGCATATAGGTTCTCACGGTCTAGGCCTTGATTTTGAATTGTTAGTTAGGTCTTGTTTACCCTGCTCTATTTAAAACTTTTGGGATTGATTGCCCTGTCAGCATATAAATGGGGTCATGAAATGGAGAATGAACCAAAAATGGTTTACATTGAACCAAAAGAATTGATGGCAAGTATGTTCTATTTGATTGATTTATTTTTAACTAAGAGCTATAAATGATTGTTGAGGTTCATTGCCTAAGCTACCATATTTTAAGCATTGGGTGACCAATACTTAGCTTATCAGGCACGGGTTACCTGAACTTGCTTAAATGATCATGGATGTCTTGGGTATGAGATCCATATGCCACAAATTTCCTTTGTCATGTGGTCATTGTTCCCATACTCTGTCAAAGAAAGCACTTTTCAAGCTATTTTCCTATAGTCATTTACTTCCATTAACAAGCTCCCAAAGGAACCCTTGCTAGAAGTGACATTTTAAAAAAATATATATTTAAAAGAGAACTTCTTTACTATAGTCAAATGCACCTTGTCACCACTTTAGAGTAAATTTTCCTTATATAATTTCTCTATTCTATTCTACTTTCATATTACTAAAGTAAGCCATCAAACATGAATTTATGTTCTTTTTTTTTTTTTTTTCATAATTATTTCATATTTTATATACCACAAATTTATCTTTTCATATTCCTAAACTCCTTAAATACCTTGGTTAACATTTTTTTTTTTCAAAATTAATTTTCAACAAAATCTTTCCTTAATTTAAAAATAACGATTTTGATATTCTTCAAAAAAAAATTTGCAAGCACAGCCTCGAGTGTGTGTATTATGACAGTACCTACATATGCCCTCCATGCTATTCAATTATTTTTAACTGCTGCTTCAAACATTCCTTTAGCTATTTTTAACTTCAAAAATGATAATTTTCTTTCAATTTTTTTTTTTTTTTCTTATTCTGAAGTTGCATTAAGATTTGATAAGCTTCCATTAGTGTTTTTTATTTTCACAATCCCTTCTTGCTGAAGTTCTGTCAATGTACAACTAGTAGCATGTTGCTCTACCTCACATTTTGATTATATACATTGGTGCACTTATGCATGTGCAAGTGAAACATCTTTTCATAAATTTAGCTTTTGTAATATGCAGGAGCTGGTGTTTCAAATAGTTTGATCATCCTAATTGTGTGCATCGGCTCATTAAGGAATACTGTTGAACTGTGTAGAAATTTTAAGTGGAGTGAGTCCCAGTTTACTATAGTGTTTCAGGAGGAGTGATGCACAGTGTATTTACAAGCATGAACTGAAAAAGGGTGCTTAAACCATGGATTTAACGCTCTGATGACACCCAAGGCAAGGGACGGACTCCAGGGGACCAAGATCGATGGAATTACACACCAGAAATCTGAGGAAATCAGGCCATTCACGTTAAAGAGGCCCAAAATTGGTGAAAAATGCAAGATCACATAGTTCTCGCCATCTAATTGGCTCAAAGCTTCATATATGGCCTGAGGGCCATAAATTAACCGTACATATCAAATTTCAATCCTCGGATCACTATGAAAGTGCCCCAATTGACAGGTCAACCCATAAACCATTGATTCTGGGCCCGCCTGATATCTGGAGCTGCCTAAAATCTGGTCTCAACCCCTTAAATAGGGGGACTAATTGAATGAATGGATTGGATTTTGATTGGAGATCATAATGGGCCCCATATGTACAGCGTATGTGCATAACGTGTTCACGGACGCGAGCCGCACCGAATTAACAAAAGCGGGTCAGCACTGCTGACTCGCGTCTTCTTCCCAAACACGGCAGTTGCCGTTTTAGCCGTGTAACGGACGGACACTGTCCGTTTTGCGGACACTAGTGGGCCCCACACATTGTCCCAGTGCACGATCCAAGACGTCCATCGTGTAGAGGGCCTCGACTACTACAAAACCTTGCTGAACTTTTGAACCCATGCAAGCACACATGCGCGATACAGAGGCCACAAACAGGCGGTCCTGCGACGTTCAAAACGATTTTTGGGGTGATTTCTTCTCTGGGCCGCGTCAATGGACGTTCAAAACCATCCATTCTTGACTGAAATTTCGTCCTGAATCTAATGGACGGGGTGGATTTCTCCGAAAAGGGTATGCACGTCCGCGAAATCTGATTTTTCAGGCAGTTGTGGCCCACCATTTTTGATCATATGGCAGATCTGAACCGTTCATCGTGTAGGCCAGCCAAAATACTTCCAAGAGACGCTGATTTTACAGAAATAATGAAAGGAACGCGAGAGTTATGAAGCCCCGAACTCGGCTGCGAAAAGGCTTTCGCTACGCGTGCGATAGCTTCCCAAATCCGATTTCCACCACTCCAAAAGCTATAAAAAGAGTTCCAAATGTGGAGAAGAGGGGATGCTTGAATAGGGGACGTCAGATAGAGAGAGAGAGGCGGAGAGAGAAGTGTTTGGAATTTTTATGTATTTTTTCTTTATTTTTCTTCTTTTTTCTATGATTATGTTAGGCTAAATCCCTTAGCTAGGGCTAAGAGGTGAAGCTTGTGACATGATGGGAGCTTCTACAGGTTTGATTGAACTGAACTGATTGACTTTGTTTTGATTTAAGAAATTCTTTTAGTCATTAATGGTTTGTTGTGATTTAAATTACAGTAGATCTGTGATGGCTTGAATAATTCCTTTCCTTTTATTTTGATGTTCGGAAACCCTGTTGTTCGTCATCGTCTCATAGACATGGTTGGATGATGGAATCTTTCCTAACACTCATACATCTTTTAGTTGGTTATGGATTGGTCTAAGTTCTGTTGTTTACCTTGTCTCTTAGGCATGGATTTGTGATGGAATCATACCTAATTCTTATACCTTTCATCTCTTGAAAACTATATCAAGTAAGTTCAGTATAATATCTATGAAGCAGGCATAAGATCTCCCTGATCTCTACAAGTGGATCCTCTGAATCCCTAGTTCCCTTTCTCTGAATTCTTTAAGTTTAGATTAATATTTCACCATTATTCTTCAAATCACAATTGGTTTAGATTTCATCTTAGCCTAGTTCTAGATCTGGTTATTTTCATATAATATACAGGTTTCAGTCCCTGTGGATTCAACCTTGGTCTTACCGAGTTTATTACTACATCACAACCCTGCACTTGGGGTGTGATCAAGTTTTTGGCGCCGTTGCCGGGGATTGAAGGCTACGTTTCCTGAAATTAACTGGTTTTAGGATTAGTTTAAGATTATGACTTTTCTGATTTTTAGAATTTATTTTAGAATTTTCTAATTCCAGGTTTTTCTTTAATTTTTAGAAATTTTCTATTTAAATAACTTTCTATTTTTAGATAGTTTTCCTTTTTTTAGAAACTAACCTAACTTTCTTATTTTGTAGGATTCTGAGATAGGTTTCTAAATTGGTAATTTCTCTCTTCCTTACTATTTCTAGATTAGGATTCCTTTTTAGTAAGTTTCTAATTCTAACTCTTTTAGAATCTAATTTTGTTTCCTATTTTATTTTTAGAAATTTTCTATTTTAAGACTTTCTGTTTAGAAACTAACTTTCCTGTTTTGTAGGCTTATTAGAAATTTCTAATTTGGTACGCTCTTTCTAAATTTCTACTTTCTAATTTAGGAATTCTTCCTTGTTTCTTTTTATTTCTATATTTCTCTTCTTAGGAATTTTATAGGCTTGCTATTCTTAGAAACTAACTTGTTTTGTTCTATTTTGCAGGTTTCAATTTAGGGACTCCAATTTGGTAACTTCCTTCCAACCCTCTTTCTCTTTTTAGATTTTTATTTCCCTTCTTAGGATTAGGTTTAGAATTTGATTGAGGGCTACGAGTGTTTCATGCCCAAGTGGGCTCGTGACAACACTCGACGTCTCTTGACTGAAGGAGGATTAGTTGAGGGGTTAACTGTCCATCGTAGGACTAGACACAGCTCGAAATCCCCTGAGTTAATTGAGGATATAACTGAAAATCAACCTCTTCTACCCCAACCTAGGGTAGAAGATCTCCAGGATGAGAACGAGGTGCATCACGCACCCCCGCCTCGTACCTTACGAGATTACTTACAACCGACGGGGGTGAGTACGCCCTCATGCATGGTTTTTCCTGAGAATGCAGGACACATGGATATCACGCCAGGGGTGATCCAAGTCCTCCCTAAATTTCATGGGCTTGAGTCAGAGAATCCTTACTTACATTTAAAAGAATTTGACGAGATCATAGCTACCTTATACTTTCTTAACGTGTCTGATGACATGGTCAGGTTGAAACTCTTTCCCTTTTCTTTGAAAGAGATAGCCAAGACATGGTTACATTCATTACGTCCTTGATCAATTGGCAGATGGAATGACATGACAAGGGAGTTCATTAAGAAGTTTTTCCCATACCATAAGATGAACACCTTAAGAAAGTCGATCATGAACTTCGCCCAAAGGGAAGATGAAACATTCTTCCAATTTTGGGAGCGGTTCAAGGATCTTGTCAGTTCATGCCCACAACATGGTTTTGAAACGTGGCGCATCATGAACTTTTTCTATGATGGACTGACATCTCTCATGCGCCAATTAGTCGAGACGATGTGTAATGGGGAGTTTATGAATAAAGGAGTCGATGAAGTGTGGGATTACTTTGATAAACTTGCTGAGAACACACAAACATGGGACATCTCCCCTAGACCTAGTACTACATCTAGGCCGACTCATTCCAAGGAAAGGGGTGGAATGTATCTCCTGAGAGAAGACGATAATATTAATGCTAAGGTAGCTAATCTCACTAGGAAACTCGAGGCCATGGAATTTAAGAAGGATAAGGCTAAGGAAATTGTTTGTAGCATCTGTGGTTGCAACATTCATACTACTGAAAACTGTCCAACTATCTCTGCCTTTCAAGAGGTATTAAATGAGCAATCCAATGCTGTAAGCAATTACCAAAGACCTTTCAGTGGGCCCACCTCTAACACATACAATCCTAACTGGAGAAATCATCCCAACTTCAGTTGAAGGAATGGACAAACCGCTATACCTCAAGGTTACCTAAATCAAAATCCAACCCAAGAGAAACCTCAAGAGGATTCAGTTCTGAAACATTTTCAAAAGCAAAAGCTTTTCAATCAGGGTATGCTACAGGCCTTCCAAGACCTTACAAAAGCAATATAAGGACTTAAGGCTGAAAATACGAATGGGAACAAGGGGAGCTTCCCAGCTCAACCTCTTCCCAATCCTAAACCGCAATATGAAGTTAGCGACCCAAGCTCTTCAAATCAGATGGAACAAGCTAAATCCATCACCACTCTTAGGAGTGGAAAGATCATTGACAAAACCATTCCGGTTAGGGCCGAAAAGCCTAAGGATCCGGAAGTGGATAAAGAAGATGGATCTAGCCATGCCCCACCAGAGTTAGAACTGGAACCTCAAGGAAAACCGGTTGCTCCATTTCCCCAACGGTTGGTTGTACCAAAATCGCTCTCTAACTCTTAGGATATTCTAGAGGTGTTGAAACAAGTGAAGGTCAACATTCCACTACTTGATGCCGTGAAACAAATACCTTCATATGCCAAATTCCTGAAAGACTTATGTATGACCAAAAGACGGCAAAATATTCAAAAGAAAATCTTCCTGACTGAGAAAGTGAGTGCCATCCTAAAGCAAGATGTGCCGCAAAAATTCAAAGACCGCGGTAGCCCAACCATATCATGTGTAATTGGGGACCTTCGAATTGATTACGCACTTCTTGACTTAGGAGCGAGCGTTAATCTTATCCCCTACTCGGTATATAAACAGTTGGGCTTAGGTGAATTAAAACCCACCTTAACCACACTACAACTTACTGATCGCTCTGTTCGTATACCAAGAGGGATAATTGAGGATATGTTGGTCCAGGTTGATCGATTTTACTACCCAGTTGATTTCATCATCCTGGATATCGAACCCATCGGTAACACAAGCACTCAGATTCCCGTCATTCTTGGTCGCCCATTCCTTGCCACTTCAAACGCAATTATCAATTGCAGGAATGGTGTCATGAGTATATCTTTTGGAAATATGACATTAGAAATGAATATATTTTTCAACACGGCCAGATGGATAGAGGAAGATGATGATATCTACGATATTAACATGATCGATACTTTCGTGGATGACAGGACACCCCTTACCTTATCCTCTAATCCTCTAGAGACGTGCCTGGCCCACTCCCATGAGTTTGATGATGACATAATTAGGGAGACGTGTGCCATGCTTGATGCGGTACCGGTACTTGAAGTTAACCGGTGGAGGCCACAATTTGAAGGGTTACCCCAAATTGATGAAGTGCCTCTACCGTTTAACCTCAAGCCACCGAAGCTTGACCTAAAACCCTTGCCCTCTGATTTAAAATATGCATACTTAGGTCAAGATGAGACATACTCGGTGGTGATTTCTGCCCACCTTGAGAAAGAACAAGAGAGTATGCTCATATCTACTCTCCTGAAGCATAAGGGAGCCCTTGGATGGACAATCACGGATCTCAAGGGAATCGACCCCTCAATTTGTACTTATCGCATATATCTTGAGGATAATCCGAAGACCGCTCGGCAACCACAACGTAGACTAAATCCAAACATGACGGAAGTGGTTAAGGCCGAGGTTCTTAAACTATTGGATGTGGGTATCATATACCCTATATCTGATAGTCAATGGGTGAGTCCAACTCAGGTGGTTCCTAAGAAGTCTGGGATCACCATCGTAGCCAATGCCAATAATGAACTCGTGCCGACTAGAGTCACTACTGGTTGGAGGATGTACATTGATTACAGAAAATTAAATACCGTCATGAGGAAAGACCACTTTCCTTTGCCCTTTATTGATCAGATCTTGAAAAGGTTAGCTGGTCAT
This sequence comes from Magnolia sinica, assembly GCF_029962835.1. Taxonomy (NCBI): domain Eukaryota; kingdom Viridiplantae; phylum Streptophyta; class Magnoliopsida; order Magnoliales; family Magnoliaceae; genus Magnolia; species Magnolia sinica. The sequence continues at coordinate 80,106,239 of NC_080586.1, forward strand.
TCCTATTACAGTTTCCTTGACGGGTATTCGGGCTACAACCAGATAGAGATCGCCCCTGAAGATCAAGAAAAGACTACGTTTACATGTCCCTATGGCACCTTTGCTTACCGAAGGATGCCGTTTGGACTATGTAATGCTCCTGCCACCTTCCAGCGATGTATGATGAGCATATTTTCTGACATGGTGGGGTAATATTTAGAGGTCTTTATGGACGATTTCTCTGTCTTCGGTCCATTTTTCAGCGAGTGCTTGGAAAGTCTTAAATGTGTGCTGAAAAGATGTCAAGAAAAGAACTTGGTACTTAATTGGGAGAAGTGTCATTTCATGGTTCAGAAGGAAATTGTCCTTGGACACATTATTTCATCCAAAGGAATCGAGGTGGATAAGGAAAAGATCGATCTTATCTCTAACCTACCTCCACCCAAGAACATAAGGGACGTGCGATCCTTCCTAGGACACGCCGGGTTTTACAGAAGATTCATAAAGGACTTTAGTCTCATCTCTCGTCCTCTATGTAATTTACTTCAAAAGGATGCACCATACGAGTGGACTGAACCATGTCAGGAAGCTTTCACTAAGCTTAAGGGCATATTGACTAGTGCACCAATCATACATCCACCAGACTGGAGCATTCCTTTTGAATTTATGTGTGACGCGTCTGATTATGCTCTTGGGGCAGTTCTAGGCCAGAGAAAAGATAAGAAACCCTACGTTATTCATTATGCAAGTAAGACTCTAAATCCTGCCCAAGTGAACTACTCGACTATGGAAAAGGAACTCTTAGCCGTAGTGTTCGCCTTGGACAAATTTAGGTCCTACTTGATTGGATCCAAGATCATTATTTACACTGATCACGTAGCGCTTAAGTATCTTCTATCTAAGAATGATGCTAAGCCCCGCCTGATACGATGGATCCTCCTACTCCAGGAATTTGACCTAGAGATAAAAGATAAAAAGGGAGTAGAGAACGTAGTGGCTGACCATCTTTCTCGCCTTAATCCCTCTGATTCTCTTGAAACAACACATATTAATGACATGTTCCCCGATGAACAATTGTTCAGATTCTCCCATTCACCTTGGTTTGCTGATATTGCTAATTATCTTGTCACAGGTTCCATAACGACACGTTGGATTGCGCAAGATAAGAAGAAATTTTTCACCAAGGTACGTAACTTTTTCTGGGATGATCCGTATTTGTTTAAATATTGCCCAGACCAAATCCTGATGAGATGTGTGCCAGACGATGAGCATCAAAGTATCATCTCCTTTTGTCACTCACAGGCCTGTGGTGGTCACTTTTCTGCTAAAAAGACCACGACCAAGATTTTGCAGTGTGGCTTTTACTGGCCCACTATGTTCAAGGACACTCACGAGTTTTGCAAAGCTTGTGAGCGTTGTCAAAAATTGGGAGCGTTGTCCCGTCAAAATATGATGCCTTTGAATCCCATTCTTATCATCGAGGCATTTGATTGCTGGGACATCGATTTCATGGGACCATTTCCCCAATCTTTTGAAAATCTATATATTTTGCTTGCCATGGACTATGTCACTAAATGGGTCGAAGCGATTCCGTGTCGAACTAATGACCATCACACGGTCATTAAATTCCTGAAAGAAAACATCCTTTCCCGATTTGGAACGCCTCGAGCTATCATTAGTGATGGGGGCTCATACTTTTGTAATAGACCATTTGAGAGTTTAATAAAGAAATATGGTATCTCTCATAAGGTGAGCACCCCATACCACCCACAGACAAGCAGGCAAGTTGAGATTTCCAATAGAGAGATCAAACACATTTTGGAAAAAACGGTTAATCCTGACCGTAAGGATTGGTCAATTCGATTGACCGATGCCTTATGGGCGTACCGTACTGCTTTTAAAACCCCTATTGGAATGTCTCCCTTTAGACTTGTCTATGGGAAAGCTTGTCACTTGCCTGTGGAGTTGGAACATAGAGTCTACTGGGCAATCAAAAGTTTGAATTTCAATTTGGACAACACTGGCTCGCTACGCAAACTTCAGTTAAATGAACTCGAAGAAATTCGGAACAACGCTTATAAGAACTCGAGAATTTACAAGGATAGGATGAAGGCGTTTCATGACCAACATATTTTACGAAAATCATTCACGCCAGGCCAGAAAGTCCTCTTGTATAACTCTCGATTACATCTCTTTCCGGGTAAGCTTCGATCTCGTTGGACCTGCCCTTTTACTGTTATCACTGCTTACTCTCATGGGGCCGTCGAGATAAGAGACCTCGACAATGGCAAGGAGTTTAAAGTAAATGGACATCGCTTAAAGTCATTTGTCGAGAAATTTGATTCAGATGACATGTCCATGCCTCTGACTGATCCCGTTTACCAGGATTGATATCCTAGTCTGATGGAGGTATAGGTAGGTTTCCTGTTTTCTTAGGACTAGGATAGTTTCCTGTATACTATTTTAGGATAGACGGTAAACTTAGCGCTCCTGGGAGCCAACTCAGCTTTTCATTCTGTTTCATTTTCCTAGTTAGTTAGTTCAATGTTTGTGGGTAACATTGCTGCAAACCCTCACGAGACTACAACTCGTCCACTAGGGGCAACCTAGAGGTTTAAAGGCTTGTTGCATACGCTAAATGCAATCGAGAGTACCTGCGAAAGTGGTGCAGGTAGGATTTCATTTTTGTTATTTTTATTTTACTTATGTTGGTTTCTCTCTTGTGCTGACCCGATCTTACGTAGATATCTTTGGAAAGCCTTTTGATTCTTTCGTCCAGGTACTATCTTTCCATCACTCCTCTTATATTTTGTGTCCCATGTGCGTTGCATGTTTATTTCTTTTATATTGAGGACAATGTAGATTTTAGGTTGGGGGAGGGAGATTAGGTTTCCTAATCAGCATTTTCTTGGTCTTGAGCAAAAATTGTAAATTTTTTTTAATTTTTCTGGACTTTCTTGTAAATTCGAAGGGATTTTGACGGCCATCTAGGGTACTTGGAATTTCAAGATACGTGATGTTGGTAATTTAAGACGCTTGGATTCAGTATCTGTTTGATTTCATAGTTAAGTTTGAATTGTTAATCCAAAATTAGAAGTTGTAAACATTAACTGAGTTATGATCTCACATGTCACATCTCGCTTTCACATTAAGGTTTCAGTTTGATATTGAAGGATTTACTTGGTACTCACTAAGCTTGAAAGGAACCAACCTGAGAAATTGAAAGGATTGGGCGAATGGTCAACATCATAGGTTTGCTCCCTATAGGTGTAGATTTAATTCCCTATGAATGATATGTGAAAAATTTGGGTGTACAGTCTTTATCATAGGTTTGCTCCCTGCAGGTGAGGATTTGATTCCCCTTCTTGGCGTTCCTTTTAATGGAAAAATCAAAAGCTGAAGGAATGAAAAGATGATCTGTGAGGCAAGTTTTGGTTATCATGAATCTTCTTATTGGCTACCAGTGATATCCTGAAATAGAGAAGTGAATTTTAATGATGATAAGCTGAGATTACACTGTACGCTCATAGATCTCAATGATTAGAATTTTTCTAATTAATGGAATAATACTTTGAACTTGATTATGAAGTTTACCGTGCACTTTAGTCTAGGAGAAAGTAATATCCAACATTCATGAATTTGGGAATTCTCATATCTGGATTATTCTACAAAAATCACTCGAGTTTATAAAAATTGTTCTGTAATTCTCAACTTACTTTTCGCATATTTTGCTCGGGACTACCAAAATGCTGGTTGGGGGTTGTGTTGAGGGTCAAATATTGCATATCAGACCCAGTTATTGCATGGATTTACAAGCATGACACCGTTTAATAGCCTGATTTAATCGTGTTTGTGATGCAGAGTGTATTTACAAGCATGAACTGAAAAAGGGTGCTTAAACCATGGATTTAACGCTCTGATGACACCCAAGGCAAGGGACGGACTCCAGGGGACCAAGATCGATGGAATTACACACCAGGGGTCCGAGGAAATCAGGCCATTCACATTAAAGAGGCCCAAAATTGGTGAAAAATGCAAGATCACATAGTTCTCGCCATCTGATTGGCTCAAAACTTCATATATGGCTTGAGGGCCATAAATTAACCGTACATATCAAATTTCAGCCCTCGGATCACTATGGAAGTGCCCCAACTGACAGGTCAGCCCATAAACCGTTGATTCTGGACCCGCCTGATATCTGGAGCTGCTTAAAATCTGGTCTCAACCCCTTAAATAGGGGGACTAATTGAATGAATGGATTGGATTTTGATTGGAGATCATAATGGGCCCCATATGTACAGCGTATGTGCATAACGTGTTCATGGACGCGAGCCGCACCGAATTAACAAAAGCGGGTCAGCGCTGCTGACCCGCGTCTTCTTCCCAAACACGGCAGTTGTCGTTTTAGCCGTGTAACGGACGGACGCTGTCTGTTTTGCGGACGCTATTGGGCCCCACACATTGTCCCAGTGCACGATCCAAGCCGTCCATCGTATAGAGGGCCTCGACTATTACAAAATCTTGCTAAACTTTTGGACCCATGCAAGCACACATGCCCGATACAGAGGCCACAAACAGGCGATCTTGCAACGTTCAAAATGATTTTTGGGGTGATTTCTTCTCTGGGTCGCGTTAATGGACGTTCAAAACCACCCATTCTTGACTGAAATTTCGTCCTGAATCTAATGGACGGGGTGGATTTCTTCGAAAATGCCTCTGTGGGGCCCACCGATCACGATAGCACCGAACGTGCGAAAGACTATGCACGTCTGCGAAATCGGATTTTTCAGGCAGTTGTGGCCCACCATCTTTGATCATATGGCAGATCTGAACCGTCCATCGTGTAGGCCAGCCAAAATACTTCCAAGAGACGCTGATTTTACAGAAATAATGTAAGGAACGCGAGAGTTATGAAGCCCCGAACCCGGCTGCGAAAAGGCTTTCGCTGCACGTGCGATAGCTTTCCAAATCTGATTTCCACCACTCCAAAAGCTATAAAAAGAGTTTCAAACGTGGAAAAGAGGAGATGCTTGAATAGGGGACGTCAGATAGAGAGAGAAGCGGAGAGAGAAGTGTTTGAAATTTTTATATATTTTTTCTTTATTTTTCTTCTTTTTTCTATGATTATGTTAGGCTAAATCCCTTAGCTAGGGCTAAGAGGTGAAGCTTGTGGCATGATGGGAGCTTCTACAGGTTTGATTGAACTGAACTGATTGACTTTGTTTTGATTTAAGAAATTCTTTTAGTCATTAATGGTTTGTTGTGATTTAAATTACAGTAGATCTGTGATGGCTTGAATAATTCCTTTCTTTTTATTTTGATGTTCGGAAACCCTATTGTTCGCCATCGTCTCATAGACATGGTTGGATGATAGAATCCTTCCTAACACTCATACATCTTTTAGTTGGTTATGGATTGGTCTAAGTTCTGTTGTTTACCTTGTCTCTTAGGCATGGATTTGTGATGGAATCATACCTAATTCTTATACCTTTCATCTCTTGAAAACTATATCAAGTAAGTTCAGTATAATATCTATGAAGCAGGCATAAGATCTCCCTGATCTCTACAAGTGGATCCTCTGAATCCCTAGTTCCCTTTCTCTGAATTCTTTAAGTTTAGATTAATATTTCACCATTATTCTTTAAATCACAATTGGTTTAGATTTCATCTTAGCCTAGTTCTAGATCTGGTTATTTTCAGATGACGTACAGGTTTCAGTCCCTGTGGATTCGACCTCGGTCTTACCGAGTTTATTACTACATCACAACCCTGCACTTGGGGTGTGAACAAATACTGCCTTGAACTGTGTAGAAATTTTAAGTGGAGTGAGTCCCAATTTACTATGGTGTTTCAGGAGGAGTCGGATCTCCCTTGGCCGGTTCGGGGGACGTTATTCATGGACAAGCTGGGGCTGGGTTAGATCAGAGAGATCAAAAGCTCCTCCTGTTCTTTTTTTTTTTTTTTTTTTTAAATAAATAAATAAATTTTGAATGTTGAGTAATATGATAGGAAGTCAATCGGAGGTTTTTTTTTTCCTCTAGGCTACCCGAAGTATATGGCTAGTGTAGGTGGGTGCCTCTTTTTGTTTCTTTGGCAGAATGGGGGTTAGTTTGAGTTTTTATGGAGGCCGTTTTGACACAGTCTTTATTGCAGCCCTATCTTTTGTTTGGTCCACCAAATGTTTCTATACACGCCTATTATGCTTTTAATAAAATTTTGAAAAAGAAAAAGAGCATGATTGGTCTAACCATCTATGGTGTAGGTTGTTAGGTGAATGGTTGTTATAATCCATTCAGATATATTTTTTATGGTCATGTGAGTGATTTTTTTTTTAAAAGTGAACAAAAAGACTCTTATTTCCTTTCAATGGGCACACAACCTAAAGAATATAAAGGGAGCCCACACCGAGGGGCAGGGAGAAAATAAATAAAAAAGCCATCATTAAAGTCATAGAGAATACCAGCACCCTAAGTGATTCAAACAGTTCGATCTTCCCAATTGTGTACATCGACTCGTTAAGGGATACTGCCTTGAACTGTGTAGAAATTTTAAGTGGATTATTTATCTGTGTAAAGATAAAATTAATCATCCACATACATTTTCCTGTACCTACAACAAATACAGTGTCATCTTTGATTGGGTTCATCTCCTGTTTTCTTGATTTGGCCTCCATGATAATTTTTTAATCACAAGCAAATCACTGACCACTTGGGTTACTCTCTGGATCCAACCATGGGATTTCAATATTACCCATTCAATGAATCTACTTCCATTATTCATTCCAGAAATCACAATTTCTTTTTTTAAGAGATCATTTTCTTTTATGTGACTATAATCTTCAGCTCTAATACCAATTTGTTAATTGAAAAATGATAACTAAAGCATGTACAGTGAAGTAAAAAAAAAAAAACATACGAAGCTCACCCTCGTAATGCGTTTTCTTTGATGTAAATCATGTGTGGGAATAAATTTTGGGGCTCAAGCCTACCTTTTGGTCTGGTATCTAATGGTTGGAGTGGATTTCACATTCTCATTTTGATGGGCCTTGTAAAAATCAAAGGTGTGTTTCTCTCTCCCAACTGTTTCTACTAATCTGGCCCATTAAAATCAGTCAGCCTGAAATTTTGGTTTGGAGCCTAAAATGGGCTTACACATGTAATGGTTGGAGTAAATCTCACGTATGCATCATGGATGCCATGGTGGGGCCCACTTAAGCCGGCAACTTTTTTCCTCCTTGAAATAACTTTCTTGGAAGAACATTTTCTAACATTAATTATTCGAAACTTGTTGGACCATACAACTATTTGAGTGAGCTCTCCCTATACATGCCCGCACTAAAGTTTGGGGTTAATCTAAGGGTCAGATGAAGCAATATCACGGGACTGTTGGACTCACATAAGCAGTAGTGCATGAGGCAGTGAAAAAACAAATAAATTGGTTGGTAATTATCAGGTGAATTGCATTTGGACGTAGGTGAATTATGTTTGGGTGATAGAGTTAGCACTATTCAAAGACAACGCCAAGATTTGCTAAGAGAGGTTGAAGAAGTGAACCGCAACAAATATGGGCATACATGCAATCATTAGGTGGGCCGGGTGAACTATGTAGATGTCGTTTTTTTTTTTTTTTTTTTTTAAATGATTAAATCTTCATATACTTGAACAACTTTACATCACCAAATACACTTTGGGCAACCTCATGGGAAAAAAGGACCGAGAGGAGGCCTATCATAAGGAAAGAAAAACTAGAACTATACCAGGCTGTCAAGACCAGACTAATTGGACAGTTAGAAAATATCTACAACATCCTATATTCATTATTTCTGTGTGGCTTGGCTAATGAATGGGGAAGTGGGTTTTTTTTCAAATCAAGCAAGTTCACATAGAGAATCAATTGGTACATGCCCAAATGGCCACGTTGAGGTCCACGGATGATCAGAATCTACCAACCATATAATCATATGCATAGAGGTTAGGCAAATAATTCTTACTATGATGACCACAACAATTGTTTCGAGAATGCAAAGAATGTTAGTGGACTGGACTTGCTAACCAAACTATCTGCTCATGACTATGGTTCGGCTTTCCAGATCATGCATGGGAAGTATCTCACTTCATATGTGAACTGGCTGAAAAATTAAGCTACTGCATTCATTAAGCAGTTCACAACTTGAATATGGACCATTAGCTAATTTTAACCATATGTTTCTCTTTAGGTGTGGTCCAGTTGATCAGTAGAGCAGCTGACACATATAAAGTAAGAATATTTATTACTATTTCTTTACAGAAAGGTGGGAGCACACCACCTGTAATTTTATTGATGCTTGAAAATTATATACATTAGAGGGGCAACACTGACCAGTTGTCTCCCCATATTTTCATCACTAAATGAAGTACTAACAGGAAAATAATAATAATAATAATAATAATAAATAAATAAATAAAAATAAAAATCCACTGTAAAGCGACCCATCATTCAGGACCTGGGTTTCAATCAAACTTCTTCAATCTAGCATCAAGTACAATGACAATTAAAACAAATTAAGTCTATGTTCCATCTCATCAAAGAAGCGGTAATAGGCAATCCTCCAAGGCTTCTTGAGCATAAAAACGCCAAGGAAGTACCAAAATCCCATGGCAAATCCCAGTCCCATCACAGAGTAAAACCAACGCATTTCATACTCTTCTTCATTTTTTTCAATGTCACCACTAATAGGCATTGGACCTTGAGGAGTCTCATTGCTAACACACTTATCGGGAAGAGGTGGTCCACAAAGCCTGTTGTTTCACATATAAATAGAAGGATCTTGAAATGTCTGGAGTTGATTTCCAGATGGAATTTCCCCCCACAATTTGTTAAGCGACAAGTTCAAGTAACTTAGAAAAGTTAAACTTGACATGCTCAGAGGAATTGTACCCGAAAGCTGGTTTTTGGAGAAATCAAAGAGACTCCAATGATGCCAATTTACCAATCATGTTTGGGATCCTTCCGATGAAATGGTTTCCAGATAAGTTTAAGACAACCAATCCCAAAAGACTTGTGAGTCCTTCAGGGATCTCTCCGGATAAGTTATTTCTTGAAATGTCAATGCATGTGACCAATGAAATTGTTCTTATGTCTTCAAGCATTAGACCCTTCATTGACACAAATAAGTTTTCCTTGTAATATGATGATCTTGTCCCTCCATCGGAAAGAACGTGGTTTATCTTCTGCTCATTCTTCATCGCCATGAGATTTTCAAAAGTTTGGGGAATTGATCCAGATAAATAATTTTGTACCACATCAAGGAGCTGAAGAGTAGTCAGGTTTAACAGTTGTGGTGGGATGTTGCCAGTAAACATATTGGATCATAAGCGTAAAATTCTTAAAGCTGAAAAGCTTTTGCTAATCCAAGTGAGAATATGACCTGAGAAATTATTGTATCCAAGGTCTAGAGTCTCCAAACTAGCACGTCTTAAGGGACAAAGGGATTTTTTCTGATAGGCAATTATTGCTCAAGTGCATTGTTTGGAGTTGTTGCAACCTACCCAAGGACCTAGGTATTTCTCCTGATAACTTGTTGTTGCTCAAATCAACTGCCTCGGGCTACACAATTACCCAAATTCAATGGAATCATTCCTTCTATAGATGAGGGAATCATGCCACTGATTTGGTTGCCTCTAGCTGAAAAGTATCGTAAATAATGTACTGCGGATGTAAAATTTGGTACGATTGACCTAGAAAATTGATTGTTGGAGAGATCAAGCCCAAGCACTAGGGCTCCATTCAATATGCAGGGTACGTATGGGACCACTGAAATTATTCGAACTAAAATCAATGTAGTTGGCCTGATCCTGCATTTTTAAAGGATTGGGCAATTGGCCAAAAATCTGGTTGTTTGAAATTAAAGGTTCAGTTGATAAAGTTTGGGTGTTAAATCCCAAAACCAGGGGGGGATGATGCCAGAGATGGTTGTGTTAGAGAGATCCAACTCTTCTACATATTTTTGTGTTCGTAGCCAGAGAGGAAATCGAGGACCTAAATGACATGAACTTAGGTAAATGTAAGAAAGCTGAAATGGAGGGAACCGATCAGAGTGTGGATCAAAAACCAAAGAATTGGATTCCAAATATAAGTAACTCAACTTTTCGAGGTTTTCAAAAACACTTTCTGACACGTTTCCTGTCAAGGAGTTATAAGAGATGTCAAGCAAATACAAGTTAGAAAGTTGTCCTAAAGTTGTTGGGATATTCCCATTCAACTGATTCCCTTGGAGAGATAAACTTTGTAAGGAAGACAATCCTCCAAGAACTGCAGGGATATTCCCATTCAACTGATTCCCATCGAGAAATAAAGATTGTAAGGAAGACAATCCTCCAAGAGCTGCAGGGATATTCCCATTCAATTGATTCGCTGAGAGATCTAATTCTTGTAAGGAAGACAATCCTCCAAGAGCTGCAGGGATATTCCTATTCAACTGATTGCTTGAGAGATCTAAAAACACAAGGCTACTAATGTTAGCTATCCAGTTTGGAATGCTAGAGTTGAAGTTGTTAAAATAGAAATGAAGGAGAGGAGAGATGTGAAATTAACAGAAGGAAGAGTTGGAGAAATATATGAAAGACCACAGCTTGATAGGTGCAACTCAACGAGGGAAGGAAACTTATTTATCACATGCACCCAATCATGGCTTGCCATGGAAAGGTTCACTCCAGACATGTCGAGGTAATTGAGAGAAGGTATGCTTGTCAACCACCAGAGGTTTTTAGCACTCAAAGAAGATGAAGAAAGCTCTAGGTAAATGAGTTTGGTGAGGTTTCCAAGCTGACGAGGGATTCTCCCACTGAACCCTGCATCTGACAAGTTCAAATGCCTCAACTCCTTCATTGAACCTAGGAAATCTGGAATTGGTGCGCCATTAAAATCATTACCGCTCAAGTCCAAGAACTGAAGATGCTTCAGTTGAACCAGAGCTGGATCAATTCTGCCCCTTAGACTGTGGAGGTCGAGTTTAACAACGTACCCAGTTATGTTGTGGCAGGTAATTCCTCTCCACTTGCAGCAGTCCGAGGCATCATCCCATGAAGAGAGATGATCGAAGGGATCGTTGAGAGTCTTCCGGAAGGTGATCAGAGCTTCTCTCTCCGAATCCAAGCAACCACTCACCTTCCAATACCTTCCCAATATATTAATACATTTAAAAGAAAAATAAGAAAACCTCTCAGCTGAGAAGAATAACTCTCCATTCCTTCTCTCTCTGCCCTAGAAAAGTAAAATAGTTTCTTGGCTAATTTCTCCTTCATGTCCTTAATTTATAAGATTTGAGGAGAGTCACCACCGTTTCTTTGAATGATGGTGGACCACCACAGTGGCGTAGCTCCTCTCACGTGATAGAACGGCTTGGTACTTTAGCCGGCAGTAAATGACGTCTGCTAGATCAAATTCGGATCCGGCAGGAATTTCTTATTTTACTTCAGGAAGCGGATTGGCTGGTGTACGACACACCAGTAACTTATCTTGTGTGTTAACGTCACCAAGTTCTTCGGTCCCATCACGAGGTATTAGTTATATCCGAACCGTCGGTCCACTTGGTGAGCCAGTCCTAAGGCTTGAGCCGAAAAATAAAACAGGATCTATATATCAAGTGGACCACACTGTAAAAAGCAGCAGAGGATTGAACGTATACCATTAAAACCCTTTTGGGCTCACAGAAATTTTGGATTAATATAATATTTGTTTTCTCTCTTCATCTGTGTCTTTGTGACCTTATAAATAAATCGGATAGAAAGTAAATATTATGGTGGGCCCTACAAATGTTTTAAAGGTGAGAATCATTGTCCCACTACTATTTGTGGTGTGGTCCACTTGAGGCTTGGAAATTACTTATTTTTGAGTTGCAGAAGTAAAATGATCTCGCGAAATTGATGAACAGTCATAGATATGATAAATCCATCATTGTAGTAGTGTGGTCCACTTGAGGCTTGGAAATTACTTATTTTTGAGTTGCAGAAGTAAAATGATCTCGCGAAATTGATGAACAGTCATAGATATGATAAATCCATCATTGTGAGGCCATGTAACTTTGATCTCCTTGGAACGATTGTACAACTGGGATAAACGCATCCACACCAGCTAGGTTTTTAGTGTGTGGTACACCAACAAATCCTCTCCCTTTACTGCACTGGGATTGGTCCACACCATCATAGACAAACAGAGGATCGTAACGGCCGGAAGTGGATTGACTGGAAGAGGAGTGTTGCCGTTCGTAGAAGTCCAAGGAGTAGGAGCGGTTCAAAGAATATCGAAGTTGCATGAACCCACACTAATGTATTTATTATATTCACACAGTTCATCCGTTTGGCAAGATCATTTTGGAGCGTGATCTCAAAAATGATTCATATCCAAAGCTCAAGTGGACCACACCACAAACAGCAGTAGTGACAATGATTCTCACCGTTAAAACATTTCTAGGGCCTACCGTAACGTTTACTTTCCATCTAATTTGTTAATTCAGTCAGAGACCTAGATGAAGAGGAAAAACAAATATCATATTGATCCAAAAGTTACGTGACGTCCCTTGAAAGGGTTTCAATGGTAGACGTTCAATTCTCTCAGTTTTTTGAAGTGTGGTCCAATTGATCTTTGGATCTGTCTTATTATTATTATTATTATTTTTTGGCTCAAGTCTTATTACTAGCTCACCAAATGGACGTACGGTTTGAATATAAACCTCATGATAGCACCCACAAAACTTGGTGACTTCAACACACCAGCAAGGTGTGGTGTGTGGTAAACAAGCCAATCCGCCTCCATCCCAACTAGTGTTAGATCAACCCATACATGTTCTAATCCAACCTTGAATATGTGTTAGATCTACGCCATCCATTAGACTTGTCCCACTATTTGTAGATTCCACGTGGCAAAAACAGGCCAGGCCGCATGTCAAGTTGCTACAGCATTGGAAGCAAGTGCCAGGCTTAAAAAATGTTCGTCCGACGTTTCTTTAGCTAGCCCTCAGATTCATTTCAACAACTGCTGCCACATGTTCGAGCAATTTTTATTTTTATTTATTTATTTATTTTTAAAGATAATGACACCTAATAGACTCACTATAATTATGCTTATTAGCCATCCAACTTTTAAAAAAAAAAAAAAAAAACCGAAACAAATTTTAGATTGATAGGAGAAACTTTACACGATAGCTTCGGGCGGACCCAACTACAAAAAGGGGGTGAGGTCCGCGTAAGAACGAAAAGAAAAGCATGAAAAACAACTAAAACTAGTGTTCCCTCAGGTTCCCCAATCCCACCCTGTTGAGGAAAATGAGCCCTTTGGTAATCTGTGGCAAGTCCCTAGCTAGCTGATTGGATAAGGATCCGGGACTGAGTAGCGCTGCCCCTTTTAGCTAGATCGTCTACAACCGCATTAGCTTCCCTGGGGATGTGAGAGATGGAGACCTCCAAGTCAGTCGATATCCTCTTAATCCTAGACCACTGGTAGCTCAAGGCCCATGGAGGAGACGAGATCCTCTCAAGGATTTCCACAATCGCTTTGGAATCACTCTCTATCTCTACTTTAGAAATACCCAAGTGCACATGGAGGGAGAGGCCCTCGCAAATGGCCCTAATCTCGGCCCGAGAGTTGGACCCGAAATTGTAACCAGATGTAAAAGCAAAACAGAAAATCACCATCACTGTTTCTATTCATGCCACCACCCCCAGATGGGCCCAGGTTCCCTAGAGACGAGCCATCCACGTTAATCTTGACCCAACCCATTTTGGGCCTAGTCCATTTGATCAGCTAAATCTCCCTCCTAACGCATGGGACGCGATTGAAACCTAGCGCCGATACGGCTAATGAGGACGCACGCTTGAGGACTTTTGGGGTAGGGAGGGATGGAAGGAGTCGGTTGACACATAGCTAGATTCTAAAAATAACTCTAGAAGGGCAGGATGGGATATCCTCGAATCTTGCCGCATTTATAGACATCCAGATTTCCCAAAAATAAGCGAGAGGATGAGACCCGTGAGGGTGTGCAGCAGGTCGGATGTAGCTGCTACCACCCACCACTTAGAGGCTTCGATTATTGCTGAATCCTAGTGGGAAGTTTAAATCTTGAAAATGGGCTGAAAGTAAGACCAAACTTTTAAAGTGAGCTCTCCCGAGGAGAACATGGTCGATAGATTTTGTGTGGATTAGATGGGGGGGTGGCAACACACACAATTTGAGGCCAAATGGACCCCATTTGGTTGTGTTCTATCGTCAACTGGGATGACTTTATGATTATTTTCCAAGAGAGAAGAGAGATATTAGGGGGCAACTTTGAGTGCCAAACCAAAGCAGACCACCTTTTTTTTATGCCAGGGGGTATAGAAAGAAGCCAGGCTTAACCGACCTTCAACTTGCCTGAGGTAGAAGCCACCCACATCCTTTTGTCTTCCGAGTTGGAGGTACAATATCCCTCATCTATCACATGATTGAGCACTAGAGAAGGCTACAGATGACTGACCGCATTCATGTCCCTCCATCCCCCAAGCCGGATGAAGTCCTTGACTTGTGCCAGCTGCGGCTAAGGCTGAGAGGGGGCTGTCTGGAGCTTCCAGTCTGATAGGGGGCTATATTGATACATGTATTATATATCCGTGCCATCCATCTATTTTTTAAAAAAATCATTTTAGGGCATTATTCCAAAAATGAAGAGATCCAATTATCAAATAGACCATACTATAAAAAATAGTAGTGATTGACCATCATATCATTAAAAACTTCTTAGGGTACAACTTAATGTTTCCGTAGTTTTTATTTACCATCCAATCTGTCGATAAGGCTATGGTAAAATAATTCTTACTTAATGCGGAATTCGAAAGCAATCTGTGCTTAGTTTTGTTTGTTAACACGTAATGCGGAAAGTGCTCCGTGTAGTTTCACTGAAAATTTTCAACAATCAAGGTCTAGCTTAATGGTGAATGGAGAATGTGCTCCATGTATTTTTTTAATTAATTAATTAATTTTTATTTATTTTTTTACTTCCAAAATTGTCCTACACTTTCTCCTTTGCGTCAAACATAACCCAACTTTTAATGTGTGACACTTCTCTGGGCCCACTATGATGTATGTGTTAGATCCACACCTCCCATCAACTTTTCTATATCTTCCTAGATCATGAACTCAAAAAATGAGGCACATCCAACCCTCAAGTCAACCACACCATAGAAAGCAGTGGGAATGGAATGACTACCGTTAAAACCTTCTTAGGGTCCATTGTGAAGTTTATTTGCCATCTAATCTTTTCATGAGGTCACACAAACCTGGATGAAGAGAAAATACAAAAATCAGCTTGATTAGAGGCTTATGTGGCCTCAAGAAATTTTTTATGGTAGGCACCTAACTCCCACTGTTTCTTGTAGTGTGGCGCTCCACTTAAGCCTTAGATTTGGCTTGTTTTTGGTACTTTTCACTAAAATGACATGGAAAAATGAATGGACAGTGTGGATAAAACATATACATCACAGTATGCCCCATGGAGCCATTTGACAGGACTGTCTATCTCTAGTTATGCCGTTTAATTAACGAGTGGAGTAATACGCAATCCCACCCGGATTTGGAGGGAGCGGATCAGGTTGAGTAGCAAACTCAATACTGAAGTGACGTCACCAAGTTATGTGGGCCCACCATGATGTATTTGTTGTATCCACACCGTCCATCCATTTGGAGAGATCATTTTAGGGTATTATCCAAAGAATGAGGAAATCCAAAGCTGAAGTGGACCCCACCGTAGAAAATAGTGGGGAGAGTAATGCCCACCGTTGAAGCCTTCCTAAGGTATTCCATGATATTTATTTGAGATCTAACCTGGTCATGTGTTAACGCAGACATGAAAGGAGGGAAAAATATATCCGCTTGATAGAAAACTTGTGGCCTTAGAAGTTTTTAATGAGCATGATCCGAAAAATGAAGTAGATCTGAATCTCAAATGGGTCATAATACAAGCAAATGCGGTAATTAATGACTATTAGAATTTTCTTGCAAGCTACAAAAGCTTTTGATTAAGATGATATTTGGGCAGTCTCTTCATCCGGGTGTTTTTTACCTTATAAACATGTTGGTAAATAAATATTTTGATTGAATCCATGAAGATTTTAATGGTGGCCAAGCACAAGATTCGGTGACTTGCCATAAATCTTCTGATTATACAATAGTTAATTTTTATTTGGATTTGGAGTCCTTACTAGGTTATGCTATTGTATATAATCTTCTTCTATTTTTGGATGAGGTTTTTTTTTTTTTTTTTTTCCCAATTTGCTCCTACTTTATGGTGCTTTCGAGAAAATCTCAAATGTCCTTTATTTATTTATTTTTATTTTTTTGTGAGTTGATGTAGGATGGTCATGCCATGTGTATGTTGATCTCCCCTCGTGCAAGTACCTTTCTTCTTATCTTTTGTAGTAGTATGCCAACACATGGTAGCTTTTTGTTGATTGATGTGCACAATGTCATGATAAGTGTAAAAAATAGCAGTTATGGGATCTGGCTTTCAGTGTTTTGTCTACACTGTTTGGGAGGGGACAATTTAGGTACGGCCCACATATGCAAAATAAATGGACGGTCGAAAATTTGACCAACTTCCGCACTCAACGTGCAAGTGCACTCCAGCTCAGGGCAGACCGGACTAACATAAGGCACGCGAGTTTCCTAGCCCAGATAGGGGGAGCGCTCGTAACGGAAAGCTCCATCAGGCTACCAGGATGTCCGAGTGAAATCCACTCCTTCAATCAGCTTCCCTGGCTATTGTTAGGGCATGAGCCCAAAAATAAGGAAGATTTAAAACTAAGGTGCGGCACACCACAGGAAACAGTGGGGGTGGAAAAACCCACCGTTGAAACCTTCCTAAGGCCCACCGTGATGTTTCTTTGCCATTCAATCCATTCATAAGGCGATGAAGGGTAAACAAACAATCTCACATGTCTGTAAAACACCTGCCGTGGGGCTCACATGTATTGTATATCCAAGGGGCAAAAATCAAATAGCTACGGTTAATTATCAGTGCACCACATTCAGGTCAGAGATTTGGCCGGCAGGGGCAGCTGTAAAACCCTGCCATGTGTTTGGTTGACGAGTTGCTGCTATTTTCTAAAGATTAGTTATATGATATACTCAGGCAGTATAAGACGATGCACATGTACTCCAATATTATGGAAAGGGTGCACGTTAACCAAAATTAAACTGACTAAATTGTGAAACATGCAGTTGATAATTCGCAGTCTCAAGATTATACTGGTTGAACAATCCTAGCCTCCGATTCTTGTATGTTAGATTGTAAAAACAGGACCTTTAAATAAATTTCATTTTTAAATCTGCACTAAATGTTCACCCATTCTGATAGCCAGATGATCAAATGAGTGTAATTTTTGGTTCATGATGTATCTAAGCTGGGAAGTATAATTTGGACAGTTTATTTTCAATCACTTGCATGCAATTTCTATTAATCCATCAAACTCTGGCAAAGTATCATAGTCTCTCTCTCTCTAGATGAAATATTGGTAAGTTGGAGGATTTAGTTTAAGGAACAATGGCAATGCTTCCAAGCAAGAAATGTCAAAAGAGATTGCAGTTGTGAGAGATAGAGAGAGAGAAAGAGCCAGGGTGATTGAGATGGGTTGGAGTATTTAAAAGGAGAACATTGGTATGGTTTTCAAATAGAGTAACTAATGTGATACTCGGTCAGAATGTGATGAATGATGTGCAGGCAGTTATAGTTTACTAAGAAATTGCATACACAACATACTAGTAATTCAATTAAATAGTTCAAATTTCAGGTGCAGTTAGATGTATAATGAATAAAAAATTTCCTATTTATTTACCTAATTATTAGGTTGCGGACATTTATTAGATGGTTAAAAATGAAATTTTGTCCAATATGTCTTATTTTGAAAAATAAATGTCTACCAATCAAACGTTAGGTTTGTTCAACTAATTTGAGTTTTAGCTGGAAGTTAGAGGAACTGGGTTCCATGATTTAGTCAGTTTAATTTGAGTTGATGTGTGCCACATACACCATTTGTATGTGCTTGTGCATCAAGTGCCAGTAGCTAAAGTATCAAATGATTTCCCTTACAAATTGATGTGGAGCAGGCTGCGGATGCATTCTTAGCATAGGTGGATTTTTATTTTTTATTTTTTTAAGCCCAAAGAAAAGCTGAAGTAGTCCGTTAGAGTTGAGCCTAGTTGTACATAGGAATGATAATAATGTAATTGGCCCTATGTATGTCTCGTTCGAAGAGATTCATTTTCAATATAGAAAAAGTATCGTTCAAAGTGTGGACCATAACACGTGACCTTTTGATCTTTATGTAATGGTGCATCCAAGGTCAATCACCCGCTATATATGCCAATCAAAAATATATGTTTTGTGAGAAAGTGAACGTCTTCTATGTCAAAATTGAGGTTCTAAAATTTTTTACTTCTTTTGGTAAGGTTTATTTCCATTGTATATCCCTATTCTTGTAGTTTTTGAATTATTGTTCATTTTAGAAGTTACGTATAATAATAGTTAGAATGCTCTTGTAAGGTTTGATTGTCATTTTTATTTTTGAAAATTTTAGCTTTTAGAAGAAATTTTGTTATTTCAGGTAATTTCTATTTAAGTTAGAGGTTTGGGTTGTCCATGTAAGTAATGTAATTGAGCAATTTTATTATATCTAAAATTTCTCTTTTGCTTCTTGTAGATTGAAGAACTCACCTT
Organism: Magnolia sinica; assembly: GCF_029962835.1. NCBI lineage: Eukaryota > Viridiplantae > Streptophyta > Magnoliopsida > Magnoliales > Magnoliaceae > Magnolia > Magnolia sinica. Next base: position 80,124,939 of record NC_080586.1, read on the forward strand.
ATCTTACCTTATCAATTCAAGATCTTAATCACTTGAGGAAGATGTTGATCTTTTTCTTTTTATTTCATGTCATTTCCTACATCACAAATAAAGGTTAACTATTAGGGTCGTCTGCTTAAAGATCCTGTCCAATATTGTTATGCTGGGTCTCTCTGCATATGGATCTTGGACTTAAAATCCTCCTTGTTAAGCTGATACTAAACTTTTGATCTATTACTTTAAAAAATGAATGGTCAAAAAGATTTCAGCAATGGTGAAGTGACGTAGGGATGAACGTGATGATGTCGATCACCATTTTCCTCGGGAATAACTACTTCAAATCCTTGAAGCTTCTCTAGACTCCTCAAAGAGACTTCTCGAATCCACAAGGAAGAAACAAGAAAATAGAATTACTTTTAAAATATTCAAAATAATTTTATTGATGATTCAAATAAATGAGTCTACAACCCTTTAAATATGGATACCAAGCCTTGGAAGAAGTTTAGGAATTCAACTACGACTAAAACTCCCTAAAATTTGTAACTTACTATAAATAGTAAATTTACTATTTATAGTAAGTGTCATATGTGGCTTAACCACGTTATTCTCCTAATTTTTCTAAACACTTTTCATGTTAGGCACAACTCCTAAAGCCCAACGGATGAAGAGTTACAATCAAACCAAAACTTACTAAAAATAATAAAAATGAAAATAAACATGGAATTCGACCATCGATCTGATGGAATCCCACAAATTCGGCGTGGGTAACCCAACATGGCTGGGTTGGTTGGCTAAAGTAGCTCATCCTACCCCAAAATAATACATGGTATGTCGAGTAACTCATTCCGATTTGCGAGATATGTCTGTTTTAAGGTTTTGACGATCTTAATAACTTCCGTCTCCAATCGAGCCTTCTCTGGTCCATCTTGGACATGAAAGTATCCTTGAACTGCTCTACATCAGTCCCCTCCACTTTAAAATAACTTGTCCTTGAGTTCTTGTGATGCTTCGGTTCTTGATACTTGATCAGGTATGCTGTAATGATACCCGGATCAAAAGTTATTATTAATTTGCGGTCCACCTTCTTTTAGTCCAACCATGCTAGGAATTTATCTGTGTCATGTCCTACATCTGACCCCTCCACTTTAAAAAAACTCGTCCTCAAGTTACTCAAGGGACTTAACTCATTATTCTCAGATAAGTTCTGACACCGATGTTTATTAGCCCTTTTCTTGTACTTGACATTAGACTCTTGAGTTAAAACAATACATGTGCTCATGCTCTCCTTGACTTGGCTAGTATGGATCGGTTCCTTCATTTGTGCTGGCGAGATCTTATATTCTTCTTGATAATGTGGGCAATTAAGTAGGCTTGCCGCTTAGATAAGATCAATGTGGTTTTGTATATCTCGTATGAGAGATAATTTATTAAGAAGTTCATTAAACATATAATCGCCTTGAACTCCTGCAACACCGGTTTCACATCCTCTAGGATGTTTATAGGCTCCATATATATTTTATTTTGAACTAATGCATTTACATCTCATGTTTCCTCAAATTGTCTAACGAAATCATGTTTGGATAGAGATTGTTCCTCAACTTTAGAAGTCTTAAGTTGGTTCTCCATTCTCTTATGGACGAGGCCAATCTTTCTACCGTATTTAATAAATATAAATATGTTCTCCTGACTTCTATGCATAGCATCAATATTATTTTGTCATGGTCAACTAAGTAACATATGACAACTTCCATGTCAACTACGTCATAAAGTACTTGATCCTTATAATTTTTACCAATTGAAAACGAGACAGTGTATTGTTCGGTTACCTTTGTTTTGTTAACCTCCTTGATTCATCCAATTGTGTACGGAGATGGATGTTTTTCTGTTTTTAGTTACAGCTCTTTCACCCTTATTTTTTACACGAGATTCTCACTACTCCTGACATCGATGATCACATTACAGAATTTTTGGCTTATAGTGCACCTTGTTCGAAAGATGTTGTCTCATTGTAAATTTATTTCTACATTTGGCATGTATAACGACTTCCTTATGATCAAAGTAGTGGCCTGTGGTTTACCATCATCTGATGGTGTTCTGTAGAAATCAAGGTTGTGTCATACAATGACCACGGGCAGTTGAGCATTACTTTGAACTCGAGGCGGAATTAGTGCATTGCAATATGGTTAAGGGTTGCCAGCAGCTCTTGCATGGTCAACTGATTCTCCTGGTGGAAAGCTTCCATTCTTTTCGAGAGATAACGAATCACTGGATCACTGTCCACAAGATTTTGATTCATACCTTTGTTGTTTGCCTTTGGCCTACAAGTCCTCGCTCTAATACTAATTGACATAGGGATGAACGTGATGATGTTGATCACCATCTTCCTTAGGGATAACTACTTCAAATCCATGGAGCTTCTCTAGACTCCTCACAGATATTTCTTAAATCCACGAGAAAAAGTAAGAAAATAGAAATAATTCTAAAATATTTGAAATAAATTTATTGATGATTCAAATAAATGAGTCTATAACCCTTTAAATAGGAATACTAAGCCTTGGAAGAAGTTTAAGAATTAAATTATAACTAAAACTCTCAAAAAATCGTAACTTACTATAAATAGTAAATTTACTATTTATAGTAGTGTCATATGTGGCTTAACCACGTTATTATCCTAATTTTTCTAAACACTTTTCATGTTGTACATAACTCCTAAAGCCCAATGGATGAAAAGTTACAATCAAACCAAAACTTACTAAAAATAGTAAAAACGGAAATAAACATGAAATTCGACCGTTGATCTGATGGAATCTCGCAAATTCGGCATGAGCAACTGGGCATAACTTGGTTCATTGGCTAAAGTAGGTTGTCCAACCCCCCGCCCTAAAATCATATATGATACATCGAGTAACTCATTCCAGTTTGCGAGATATGTCTATTTTAAGGTTTGACGGTTTTGATAACTTCCACCTCCGATCGGGCCTTCTCTGGTTCATCTTGGACATGAAAGTGTCCGCAATCCTGCTCTACATCACGAAGATAAGTAGATCGTAGCCTTAGCATAGTACTATGCATGTCCTTGGTTGACATGGCCTACGCCTTTACACATGTGGGTTCTCACTTCTGAGAAGTGGGTTCATAGCATGGTGATCTAGATCGTAGGTGTATTGTGTGCCCATGTCGATGACTATTCGCAGGGAAAAAAAGAAAAAGAAAAAGTCCTCCCTAAGCTAAATTTAACTGTTTGATCCATGGCTCATAGATAGACTGTAAAGATAAGAAATATAACAAGGTGGGCCATGTTTTAGAGATCTATTTTGGGCCATCACGCTTAGACAAGACATCAGTAGAGCTGGGCATCAGACCGAGTCGGATCAGATGGGGTCCAACTCGACTCAGTCTGGATTCTACATGGTTCAACCCGAACTCAGACCGATCCGGGACCGAGTCCAGGTCATCTGGCTTGAACCGATTCGAATTCCTTCTGGACTGACCCGATCCGAGTTCTGATTTTGATAAAGTGGGCCCATTTTGCCATAATAAAGAACACGTATACGATATGAAAAGATTCTTGCAACATATGAAGCAAAGGATTTTCTTCTTTGCGTAACCTCCTGCAGATAAGGATTTTCGACAGAACAGCGTATGAAGCAAAGGATTTTCTTCTTTGCGCAAACTCTTGCAGATAAGGATTTCCGACAGAACAGCTAATCATAAGATTTTCTTCCTCCTTTCATCTCTCTCGTTTTCTGCTCGATTTCAGAGAAAAAATGGCGGATCAGCTCACGAACGACCAGATCTCTGAGTTCAATGAGGCCTTTAGCTTGTTTGACAAGGACAGAGATGGTCAAATCCCTTCAATATTTGCTTTGCCCCTTTTTTCTGCTTGAAAATCGGATTGGACAAGGGTCGGATCGGTCCGGATAGACCACTATCCGAACCCGATCCGAAAAACAATCGGATCTACATCGACGGAATCGAACCTGACTGATCCTAGCCATCGGTTCGGTTCGGAACGGGTTGGATCTGGTCGAATCGGGTCGGATCCACTAGATCGGGTCCAATATGCCCACCTCTACATATTAGTGGTATGGATTGGCCCCACCTGATAGAGAGCATGAGCACACCATCCGTTTACTCGGGTTGAGGATCACATGATGCCTCTTTAAGTAAAGATATAGATTGGGTCCTACTCCCACCACGACGCAAAGATGTTCATGAGCACCACGTGGCGGATTTTGGAATTTGGTTGGCCTGTATGGTTATGTCAAAGACTCACGCCGAGTGAAGTATTCACTTGGCCATGAACAACTGTCTGCTTTGAGTTGACCATCGTGGACCCAGATCTGCAGGTTAACCAAATTCTCCCACATGGCATTTATCTCCCCACTGCATTCTGGTGGAGGTAGTAAACAATCAGCATCCTCTGAGAAAATCAAAGACAAAGGTGAGGCCACTAGCTAGTGTTTTACATAAGTGAGATAAGGTTCCAGCTTTTAATAGGGTGCAAAATTGAAGTAGAGCCGTTGGACTAAAAAGTTGATTCTTAGAACGGTTGAATTGAAAGAAGCCCTAAGGGAAGTGAAAGTAGTCTATCAAATCTAGGCCCAATTCTATATGGGGCACAGGATGTAATTGGGTTCAAGTGGGTTCAGTTCGAATAAATCCCTTCTGAATATGAAGAATATGAAGAAATTATTGTTTGAAGTGTGGATAATAAATTATTTTTGACTTTTGTCCCTTATTGCTAATTGGTCCTTTATTTTAAAAAATATATTTTATGTTTCTAAATTGTGTTTCAATTTGATTTTTCTGGGTCAGCTTATTGAAAATAATTGTTTGATTATTTTTCTTGGTGATTATTATTATTATTATTATTTTTTTTGTGTAGAATTTAGCAATGGTGAAAGTAGTTGAGAGGGATAGAAGGAATGGTCGCCTATATTGATACTTTTTTTTTTCCCCTCATTATTTTGATTGACCTTATCAACAAGTGAATGACAAATAAACATTATGGATATGCATGCTTACAGTGAGCCTTGAAAAGTTTATAATGGCCTGCGTTCAGTCACCACTGTTTCCTATGATGTGGTTCACCCGAGATTTGGATATGCTTAATGTTTTGGACGTGTCCAAAAATGGGCTGAGAGTGGATATACAATATATCATCAAGATGAGCACAACAATAATGTAAAGCAGGTCGCGTACAATTTCATGTCCAAGATAGACTAGAAAAGGCTCGATCGGAGGGAAGTTATTCAGACCATCATAACCTTAAAACACGTGTATCTTGCAAATCAGAATGAATTATCCAACATGCCATAAATGATTTTGGGGGTATGAGAAACTAGTTTAGCCACCCAATTGCACACACTGAATTTGCAAGATTCTATCATATCGACAATCGAATTTCGAATTTCCGTTTTAATCTGGTTTTTAATATTTATAGTAACTTTTAGTTTGATTATAACTCTTCATCCGTTGAGCTTTAGAAGTTGCGTCCAACAACAAAAGTGCTTTAAAATGTTAGGAGAATAGCATGGTTGAGCCAAATATGACACTATTTTTGGCCCAATACCATAATGTCTAGTAGGAATCATGACCGTCTATAAACAGTAACTTTACTATTTATTGTAAGTCACGATTTCTAGGAGGAAGACGTGCTGAACCTCATCACGTCACACGGTTAATGGTAACACCCACTAAACTGTTATCCAGCTAACACCTAATCTGCGTCCATATCTTACACTGCTCCAACAAGCACCGGACCATTACTCGTGTTGACCTTGGCCCACCTATTCATAATCCCCGCAGGAATGTCACTTGTGCGGTCGAGATTGCAAGACAGTGGGTGACATTGCACTGCGATACTATGTTTATAGCTGTTATTACTGTTTTTTTTTTTTTTTTGTTTTTGTTTTTGTTTTTGTTTTTTTTTTTTTTTTTTTTTTTTTTTTTTTTTTTTTTCATTATTAGTATTAGTCACCTCTTCCATCCCTCCCTCAGGGGGCCCACAGTTCTCAGAAAATGGGCTTGAGAGGTGGGCACCACCTCAATGTGCTTAGGCTTTTTTAGTGTAGGTGCCGTCAACTCAGCTTAAACTGATGGGAGTCTGCAAAATGCAAACGACCTTCCTCTCGATCGGGAGCTCATACGGTACATAAGAGCCATTTCTACATAGTACACATAGAAGGTTTTATACCATCCATCTAGCTGCCCCCACCGTATATGGGAAATCAACGAAATAACACGTGTCCAAGATGTTGTTAAGCATCCAATCAGTGGGCTTCGAAGTAATGGTTTCAAACAGAAGTACCTGCGTATCAACCATCACCAGAGTATCAAATAACTATCCTCTATAGTTTCTCCTTGATTAATTCATGAATATTCACAAACTTCAGGCTCAGGCCCATCTGGCAACCTCGCCAAGCCCCACACACCCCGGGTTCACAGCTAATTTCAGGACAGGGGGCTGAACTCTCTGACACGTGGGTACCAACTGAACATGGCCAAATTTTAGTGGGTCTGGATCCATATAGTGGACCCGTTAAAAAAATCGGATCAGGCTTGGGTCTCAATCTCACCATGCATTTTAGACCCAATAAAAATTCAGGTCTAACTAAATTGGGTCGGGTCCATGTGATGGACTCAGTTAAAGTCAAGTCTGGTCGAATCCAGCTAACCTGAGCTGGCCTGGACCAGATGTTCATGCCGTACCTTATGTGCAAAGGATCCAAGTAGGGCATTAAGCCACAGATGAGTCTTATGAGACTTATCCGAGTCGACTTGGACTTGGCAATATCCAAATCTGGTTCAATACCACAAGTCAACCTCCCAATCACCCCTGAGTTGGGTGAGCCGGGTCAATTTATCCTTGACTCGGGCAAGTCACATCTCAACTCAGGACTGACCGAGTCGGTCTGAGTCTTCTACTCTTTTAACCATGGACCCAAGTCCAAGATCAGTTTTCAAGCTAAGTAGAACTGGCCTGGGTGATCAGCCTATGGAAAATATTCAGCCAAGTTGTATTATTAGCCAGTACCTGACCAAACAGTCTACCCTTTAGGAAGATCGACTTGTGACTAGCCTCGCCTCTATTTACTACCAGGGCCCAAGACACGGGCCTCTTGGTTCATATAAATTCTGCAAACCCAATCCACAATCTGTTACACTCTAACCCGACTCGACCCACTTAAAAATTATCAAGCTTGAGTCAACCGGATATGACCTTATTAATTGTAAATGACCGACCTGACCCACTTTTTACCATTACACGCCCTGGCCCGCATCTCTCTCAAAATTTCAAAATCCAACGCTCCAAAAAGGCTCCCCACAATTTCCTTATAGGATACTTCTAGCCGTTCATTCCATTCCGAGATCAAACCTTCAAATGCCTCTCTATAAATAAGCTGCCAAACACACTTCTATTTCTACACAAGAATCCTCCTACACATACATTTTCTTCTATCATATTAAACTACAAAATTAAGCATGTCTGTAAGTATGTATTTTTTGGTTTTGGTAGTGATTATATTGTAATTAGTGACTAATCACATGCTAACATCCAATCGATGCCACGGCCCGGTTGCAGGTGATACAGGTGAGGGTCCCCAATCTCGATTGAGAGGGCTGCGCCACAAAGATTCGAAAAGATCTCTTCAAGCTCGAAGGTATATACATGATCAATCTCTTATTAAGGCTTTGTTTGGTTGCACCGAATATCAAAAAAATTTCATGATATTGCGCAGCCAAACACGGCCTAAGAGTTTGTATTAGTATGGCTTGTGCTGGTCACAGCTTGTTTGGATTAGCTGCAACATGATATGATTTGCGATTCCAACATTTCCATCATGTGGAGCACGAAAAATACACCAGTTGGATATCATATGACACCAGCTGATCGTCTAACATAAATGGACGTGGTTCTTAGACCATAGTCATTCGGATGAGGCCCACCAGATGGATGGTTCGGATTGTTGAGCCATGCAGCTATATGGGCCCCATCCAGTGATGCACATTTTCTAATCCTAAGCATGCTTCTTGTGTTAAATAATGGCGTGTTTGTTTGCACCAAATACCATGATATTTCATGATTAGTCAGTCTAATTTGGTGCAACATATCATGAAATTTCATGATAATTGGTGCAACCAAACGCACCATGAACAAACTCAATATTCAAAGCCATGTTATCTGTTAGCAGATTCAGTTTCTAGCTTCCAAAATGCAAATTACTTCTTTAGCTTCCCATATCGGGTTGGGGGTCCCAGCATGATGTCCCGATCGGGCCTACGAAAGACCTCCAAGTCGGGTATGAGACTGATTTTAATTAAAGTGTACCCAGGCCTACAAAAATTTCTATCGACTAGTAGAGGTTGCAATGAGCGAGGCTTGTGTCAGGCCAAGCTAGGCCCGGCCAACCCAACACTTAAGACACGGGGCCTGCTCCTTCACGGGCCTACTACACAGGCCCGTTTTAAGCCCAGAGGAATTGGTTGCCCGAGCCTGCCAGACTCGACCCTACCTGACCAGAAATTGATAAAATCCTTATTTCCCACTTAAATATTTTCTATCCATCCACTGATCAAGTGGGCCACACATGCACAAAGAAATAGACATTTTAAAGGAATGAAACCAATGGTCTATATTTAAGATAGATACATGGCATATTTATAATATATAACACATGTACATATGGTGCAAGTCTTAAGTGGGCCTGCTTGATTAACTGATTGAATCTTAAACATGGCATACGTCCCACCCCATGATATTCATAGATGAATAACTAGTATGTTGATTTATTCAGTTCTTTCCATCCTCTGAAGGAGTAGATGAAATAGACATAGAAATGGAAACACAGAAAGTTATTGTAAGAGGGCATGCAGTGGAGGAGAAGAAGGTAATCAAGCTGTCCATTTTGTAAGCTGTTGATGGATGCTTAGAATTGTCTGAACAGTGTTGATGTAGAGCGGGTCGCGGACAGTTATATGGCCAAGATGGATCAGAAAAGGCCCGGTCGACAACAAAAGTGATCCAGACCATCGAACCTTAAATCGGGCGTATCTTGCAATCCGGAATGAGTTATCTGACGTAAAATATATGATTTTGGGGTAGAACGAGCTACTGAAGCCAACCAACCCCGCTATGCTGGGTTGCGCAGCCCAGAATTGCGAAAAAACCCTGAATCGACAGTCGTTTCCCTGTTTTAATTTCGTTTTTACTATAAATAGTAAGTTTTAGTTTGCTTATAACTCCTCATTCGTTGGGCTTTAGGAGTTGCGCCCAACGTGAAAAGAGCTTAGAATAATTAGGAGAACGGTTTGGTGAAGCCAAATAGGACACTTACTATTTTTGGCCGAAAACCTTGCGCACTAGTAGACATCACGACCGTCTATAAATAGTAAGTTTACTATTTATAGTAAGTCGCAGATTCTAGGAGTTTGAGTTGTAGTTTGATTCTGATTTCTTTCCCATTGCTTGGTACCCCTATATAAAAGGTTGTGAACTCATTTTTATTCATCAATTAATCAATTTCGAATTTATTAGAATTTATTTCTATTTTCTGCTTTCTTTCCTCGTGGATTCGAGAAGTCTCCGGGAGGAGTCCAGAGAAGCTCCATGGATTCGGAATAGTTATCCTCATCACGTTCATCCCTGCGTCAAGTGTGAATTTTCTATGGTAGCCCGTAAAATTCGTGATGGGCCTGATGAATGGTACAGATCGAGCAATCAAATTATCCAAGGGTCCCAACACAACTAGGAGCACTTACAGTGCTCGGGATTATTCGTCTTTGTTACTCTATGGGCTTAGTACATCCTTTAGCAATGAAGTTTGTAGAGTGAGGGTATTTGTAAAGTTGTGTAAGGGTATTTTTGTCATTAATGAAATATCAACATCCCTGTTTAGATGACAGAGAAATCATGTCCTAGCTGCGTGGAACACTTGGACAGTTCGATCAGTGATTCCTGACTGTCCATCAGGTCAAACACACATTTTCATGAGATGCAATCAACAACTCCTGACCACTTGGCAACGAGCCACGAGTCACTCCTGACTCAGGCGAGTTAGGCTGATTTACCATCAAATCGCCACACGACTCAAAGTCCCTATGAGTCACATCGAATCGTGAGTTTTAAATCCATGCTCCTGACCAACCATTAACTCAAACGCTTTCGTGAGCCACCTTGTAAAAATTACACAAATCAGATGATCAGATCCATCCAAAAGTTTCCCTTCTTTTTCCGTAGCCTCCCATTTCCTGGGCCATTTGATTGGATGGTTTGAATCATTTGATAGAAATACTTCTTTTGTTCTACTAACCGATCCCAAAAATTAGATGGCCCAAATTGTAGAATGGACCTATTTTTGCACGAGGCATCCTACTGTCCATTTTGTAGTTGATTGATCGTATGACCAGAATCATTTGATCTGGTTAAGATTTGTATGGTAGCCATCGAAATATGTCATTAGCCTTGTGGACAGTCCAATTAATTGATTGGACTGAGCACTGGACCATTACTTGTGTTAACCGTGGTAAGAAAGGCTTTCGTAGGCAATACACATTAGTTTCTCTTATTAGCGTGCCCCAATTGATGAGGAGAGCAACAGGTTTATACAAAGTAGGAATATTTATTATTTTTACTTTTTAAAAAAAGAAATGTGGGAGCACACCAATCACTACAGGAAAGTAGGCCTTTAGCCTCAATTTTTTAGCCTCGGTTCAAAAAAAAGAGGCTAAATATGGTTTTTAGCCTCGGTTGTAAAGGAACTGAGGTTAAAAATTCACTTTTTGCCTCGGTTGGTGAGAAACTGAGGCTAAAAGTCTGTCATTTTGCCTCGGTTGGTGAGAAACTGAGGCCAAAAGGCTACCCTTTTGCTTCGGTTAGTGAGCAACTCAGGCTAAAAGTCTTCCCTTTTACCTCGGTTGTTGAAAAATGAGGCCAAAAGTTTGCCCTTCTACCTCGGTTGATGAGAAACTGAGGCCAAAAGTTTGCCCTTTTGCCTCGGTTGTTGAAAATTGAGGCTAAAAGTTTACCCTTTTGTCTCGGTTGGTGAGAAATTGAGGCCAAAAGTCTACCAATTTGCTTCGGTTGGTGAGCAACTGAGACCAAAATTCTACCCTTTTGTCTCGGTTATTGAAACTGAGGCCAAAAGTATGCCCTTTTGCCTCGGTTGGTGAGAAACTGAGGCTAAAAGTTTGCCCTTTTGCCTCGGTTGGTGAGAAATTGAGGCCAAAAGTCTGCCCTTTTGCCTCGGTTGGTGAGCAACCAAGGTTAAAAGTCTGCCCTTTTGCCTCGGTTGTTGAAAACTGAGGCTAAAAGTCTGTCCTTTTGCCTCGGTTGGTGAGAAACTGAAGCCAAAAGTCTGCGTTTTTGCCTCAATTGGTGAGCAACTGAGGCCAAAAGTCTGTCCTTTTGCCTCAGTTGTTGAAAACTGAAGCCAAAAGTCTGACCTTTTGCCTCGGTTGGTGAGCAATTGAAGCCAAAAGTTTACCTTTTTGCCTCGGTTGGTGAAAAACTGAGGCCAAAGGTCTACTCTTTTACCTTAGTTGTTGAGAACTGATGCCAAAAGTCTATCCTTTTGCCTCGGTTGTTGAGAACTGAGGCTAAAAATCTACCATTTTGCCTCAGTTAGTGAGAAACTGAGGCCAAAAGTCTGCCCTTTTGCCTCGGTTAGTGAGCAATTGAAGCTAAAAGTCTGCCCTTTTACCTCGGTTAGTGAGCAATTGAGGCTAAAAGTATGCCATTTTGCCTCGATTGGTGAGCAACTGAGGCCAAAAGTTTACCCTTTTGCCTCGGTTGGTGACAAACTGAGGCCAAAAGTCTACCCTTTTGCCTCGGTTGGTGAGAAACTGAGGCAAAAAATCCACCCTTTTACAGGCCATATACGACGGTTATCACTCAAAGTTGTTGCCCATTCCTAGCTGGAGACGGGCTGGGGTAGGACACGATCCGCGTCCAGAGGGTCATAAATGATATGCAAACACTTATAATACATGGAATACAAGTAATTAAAATTAAACGGTCCAAACTATTTATGAAATTTCAGGTGTATTATCAACCAAAAATTAAGCTTATTCTATCATCCAACTATTATATTGGACATTTATTGGACGGTTAAGAATTTAAAATATCCAAAAGTCTACTTTTAGCCTCAGTTGCAGCCTCAATTGTATAAGAACCGAGGCTAAAAGTCTACTTTTAACCTCAGTTGTATGAGAACCGAGGCTAAAAGTTTGCCATCTAAATTATAGTTATCAGTCATACGATCTTAATACATATATCATACCTGTATGATATCTGGATCGTTCATCAGTCTGGACCTAGTGTGGATGGGCCCCACAGCAAGGAACATACTGTCTTGAGTGTGGTTGGGGCCACACAGAGTCTGTCATGTCCAGCAAATGTTTGATGGGTCCTGGCACATGTCACGTGTGCACACTTATAAAAATTAGGCCGTTGGATTTTTTTATTTTGAACCGTCCAACAAATATCCACCAATTCAATTATCAGATAATAAGATAATCATAATATTTAGTTCATGATAGATGTAATCTAATTAGCATAAGCTCGATTGTTTAATTTGACTGAATTTATGTCAAATTTGTAATTTCTAAGTGGCCTGCGTATCATCCAACACTGTCAGGCAGAGCATGAAAGTTCCCAAGTCGCGTTTGCTGTCACTTCCTCCCGCTTCTTCCATCCATTCGAAAAAATAATACATATAGAAATATCTCCGGAGAGAGAGGCGCTGCTATTTCAAATCGCCATTTTCATAGAGAGAGAGAGAGAGAGAGAGAGAGAGAGGGCAGATCTACAGTTTCGTTTTTCCATTCTCAGAGATTTCATCAATATCAAGAGGTATTTCTCTTCTCTTGCAATAGATATGAGTCTTTTCTCATCTCTATGCTGCTCTTCCCAAGTTTTAGGGCCTGTTTGGATGCCTGTAAGTTCTTTTAAGTTGTAAGTGACTTACCTGTAAGTGACTTACAGGTGAAAGTTACTTACAGGTAACCTGTTTGGATGTAAGTTGTAAGTCACTTACAGGTAAGTTACTTTTTCTGTTTGGATAACATGTAAGTTACTTACAGGTAGAAAGTCGTATATTCACATCGAGCATATCTTAGATTGGGGAATCGTTCTAAAATGTTATAATCATATAAAAAAACATGGGATCAAATATGTTATTTTGTTAAGCCCATCAAGATGAATATTTGAGATAATTATTAAGCTAAAACAATCATCAAGTGGGCTATAAAAGTGGGCCCACAAATTCAAAAAATCTATAATATGGAGTAATAACTCAATTTAAGCATTGAGAATAAACTTAAAAACATTAATAGAAAATCTAGTAATTAAATTACTTGCATTCCAACTGTGCAATCTGATGTAATTTCCAAGGGCCAGCACATCGTCAATCCCACTCTATCATCAAAGTTTTTCTCATTCTCTAATGAGGAGTTTGATGCTCAGGATCTAAGAGATTCACAAACACTGATGTAGATCATTAAATTACTTGCATTCTAACTGTGCAATCTAAGAGATTCACCAACACCGCGAGTACATCACAAGATCACCAACCACAGGCCACAGTGAGACCAACCAGATAAACGATCTACAGGATCACCAACCACAGGCCACAGTCCCTGATGGTTTCATGGGATGCTGCATCACATGGTCCGTTCGGATTAGAGGCCCATGACACGTGTGAAAAAATACGCAGGTGCGTTGTTTGGATGCCAGCGTGCCTTATGGAGTAATGTCAAACCACTCCCGTTTTCAAAGGAGAAAAAAAGGGTAGATGAAACCCTACCGTTTTAGGAGGAGAAGAGACAGAAGGCAGTAACTGCAGCGAGAGATTGCAAAGATGGAGAGAGATTTGGTGGGTTGGTGCGTTTCTCCCTCTTCCCCTCTTTTTAAAAATCTGACCGTTGAGCCTGTAAGTGACTTACAGGGAAGTGACTTCCCACCCCCATCCCCCTGCAGTCTTTTGGTAGATTTGCCTGTAAGTGACTTACAGGTTGTAAGTTACTTACAGGTGATTTATCTCCCCCAAACACCACCTGTAAGTGACTTCCCTGTAAGTAACTTCCCACTTACCCAACTTACAGGCATCCAAACAGGCCCTTAGGGTGTGGTTTTTTTTTTCTTCTTCTTCTTTTATGCCGTATGCCGAGGAAGATTAGGGTTTCTGCCCTTGGGAGACATTTCAATTTCGTTTTGGTCGGAAGCATCTCTCTCTATCTATACATCCGAGTGGATATGGCCATGGAAATGTCAGATTTCTTCTCAGATCTTACATTTTCCTGCAATTGAGGCATGTTTAAAGCCAGAGACAGACGAATACCATGCTTTTCGACGATTTTCCGTACGAGTACGCTGCGGAATTGTTAATTTCAGGCTTTCTGAAGGTTATTTTAGCAGATTCGGTGATTTTCAAGTTTTTAATTTCTCGATTTGTAACAGATTCCGAGGTTCTTTCTGTTGTAATTTGTGTATTCTTAGGGCAGATTCATAGAATATGGGTTTTCTGTGGTGTTTTTGTTTTGAATGATATGGCGGTTTCTAGGGTTCGTTGTGAGCTTCTGTGGGTTTTGAAGGGTTTCAAGTATTCTTGTTATTTGCATAATTGAGGGCAGATTGGCACAATTAGGGTTTTCTGAGATTTCCTTTTTTTTTTTTCAAAAAATTGTGGTTTCTGGGTTTTGTGTGGTGGATGAGAAGGGTTTGTTGGAATTTTGAACGATTTCTGGGGTTATTTCCGTCAATATAGTCTCCATCGAGCGGTTTATATGAAAAAATTGTGGAATTAGGTTTATCTAATGGTTCCTTTGGCGGAATTTGGTGCTTTGGGTTGATATGCTGTAGTGAAAAGGGGTTTCTGTTTGGGTTTCGGTCTTTCCTATTTCCCGAGGTGATTAGGAAATTGAATTAAGCAGTTTTGTAAGCTGCAGATTTCTGGAACTAGGCCTTTTTAAGTTTTATATGGTTCACAGAAGGCTTTTCTTGCAAAAAGTAGGTTTCAAGATTTATATTACTTGAATGATAGTTGAAGGACATATGTTGGAAAGGTTTTAATGGCGGCAGGAAGTGAATTGTTGTTGAGAAAGGCAGGCAGTTGCAGTCTGAAAGAAGAGATGACCAAGGTGACACTCCGTGGTATCCGGAATCAGGGGCATCCATACGTCGAGCTAAGGGAAAATGGGAAACGGTTCACCTTCTTTTGCACGTTGTGTCTCTCCCCCTGTTACGGTGAAACCACGCTGCTCAATCATCTCAAAGGAAACCTTCATGCTCAAAGGTATGCCGATGCGAAACTTACCCTCTTTGGATCCACACCATGGCCTTTTAATGATGGCATCTTTTTCTTCCATCAATCATCTGAAAAAGACCAACGACAGTTAACAGTATTGAATTCTAACGTATGATAAGATTTCAGTTGCTAACAGTGACAACTCTGGAGCTATTATGAGTAACAGACATGACAATACTTTGGAAGCTGATAGCAGTGATGGAATTGGGCTTAATGGGAATAATGGAAGCGTCAATTTGAAGCCCAAAGACATTATTCTTGGACTTTCTTATAATGCCTGTGATAAAATTGTGAATAAAGCTCATATGATAAAATTCTTGGACTCTGCATTTCTATCAAGCAGTGGAACAGAATAAAGCTTAACCTAAAGCTCATATGACACGTTAGACTCATTAGTCTCATATGAAACATTAGATGACTTGGATATTGTTTAGTGGAATTCATTCTTTTATTTGTTATCCAAACCCTTTTTTCTTTTTTCAGGCCATTTGCTCATTCAATCTCCCGAGTGTTTTTTTTCTTCTTTGAATTCTATATTAATTTTCATTTTTGAATTTTTGTGTAACTTTCAGGGATGGATTTGGACTGTGAATTTAGCCCTCTCAATAGAAGAAAAGTGAGGTCACCATGAGTCATTGGAATTTGGAATGTATTTCAAGCAAGGGATAGCTGATGCAACAAAAAGAGCTTTGACTGAGTAGACCTGGTCACATCAAGTTGTGTGAGTTTCAAGTTGAGCCACTTAGCTTTAAAATTATGGCAAATGAAAATTCAGTCTTTTATAAATGTTACCAACCATAGTGCAGCACCTCTTCTTATGTATGTTGAACATCTAAACCATTCATTAAGTAAGCCTCACTGTGCATACCGTCATTCTAAAACTTGGTGGGTTGACTCAAAACTCACCCAAGTCAACTCGGCTAGAGAAGATTTCGAGCCAAGACTCTTGGAAACTTGCTGACAAGCGTAACTCACCCAAGTCAACTCAGGAATTTTACTTTGTTTTAAAGATAATGGAATTTTTAACTATGATGGATGATTCCTTTGGATGCTCCGTGTCGGGGGAGTTCCTGGTGTCCGCTGTGAGAGACGGGGATCTTCAAGAAGCTAAGGCTCTCTTGGAATATAATCCTCGCCTTGCAAGGTACTCAACTCTCGGCATTCGTAATTCTCCTCTCCATTATTCTGCAGCGCAGGGCCACTACGAGGTGATTCATTTAGTTTTTGTTTCCCATTTGATCCTGACTGGTTATTAAATTCATGGGCCTTTGTAGATTTTCTAAACTGATTGTATTGGCCTTTTCCTTTAGATTGTTTCTCAATTGGTTGAGGCTGGCGTTGATGTTAATCTTAGGAATTATCATGGGAAGGTAATATCAATCTTTTCTATTTATGCAAATTAGACGATTTTCTTCTGTTTTTTCAATTTGTTCTTTTTTAGCATTTACTACTTAGAAGTAACCCTTCAACAACAACCAAAAAGAAAAACGTAGAAGTTGGAAGTAAAAATATTTTGGTATCAATTTATACTTCATTTTGAATTGCCCATCACCTACATTTTCCATTCATCAATCTGTAATAAGAGGATTGCTACTGTGACAAAAAATTCATGTCAAGTGTGTGCTAATTGTCAGAAAATAAAACCTGATGCTAATTCTGTGCAAGTCTAGCAAAGCAAGATTTGATTGGCAAAACAGAATTCATACTGAATCAGTGGAAACGTTATAATTTAGGGACCAGCAAGACAGATTCTAACAAGCAAACAGAGGATCCATCTTTCATTTTTATGTGGGCTGAAGGTTTTTAGAGATATCAACTCACCTGAGGAGTGGCATGGACTGCAAATCCATTAACGATGTGATTTTGAAAGAAAGATAAATTAGTAGATCCAATTCCACTTTTATGCAGGTGAGCTTAATTCTGATGTATTCATGGCTTTTCAAATGACATTCTCCATTTATTTATTTTCTACTTTGAAATGGTGTTTGTATTTTGATTATTATTGTCATTATTTTCTTAAAGCAATTTCTTCATGGGTGTTGAGTTTTTGTGAAGTGTAGAATGCTTTTATTGTGAAATTAGATGCATAAACTGGATCTCAAAGAGAAGAAGCTGTATTGGATTTTCTTTAATTTTGCGGTTGAGGTAAGCCTCACTGTTTCTTGGATTTTTAAACAGGGAGATTTCTAACCTGGTACAGGACATGAATTTACTTCCTGTGCGTAGCTCAAGAATGGGATACCTTGCACAATGATCCGGTGATCCTTGAAGTTCACTATGTTATAAAGATGCAACGGTCATAATACTGAGGTCATGGTTTTTTCCTCATTGCACTATGTTATAATATCTGTACTTTTTCGTTCTTTGAGAGAATTTTGAGTGGAAATGGAATCACTATGGGCCCCCTGGAACTCCATTACTTCTGCACTAGTCTTAAGTGATAGTGGCCATACATCCATGTGTTCTTTTAGCTGTGGTTTGAGCATGGTAGGCCAACAGTTGTATCTTGGAACATAAGGCTCCAATTTATCTAGCTCCAGATAATGGTGACATGCTGGTGAGGTAAAATAGATCATTTTAAATTCTATAAAACATGGCTATATGGTGACTGCGAGTTGATAAGGCTTGGACTCTGATTTCTCCTTTCTTTTCCATAGTAATGATTTTTTATTTTTTTTTGGGAGTTCTTCTTCTTTGTTTCTGCAATGGTATGCTGATTTCTCTTAAGTCGACATCCTGATGGTTTAAGTGTTTGGAACTGAGGTTGGTGTTTTCTCTCGGGTTCTCATCATGTTTAGGAATTGGGCTCCTTGAGCTAGTCGTGTTGGGGATCTTACTATACAGGGGACGGTTTTTGTAGAGCTGTTGTTTCTTTTAGTTCCTTTTCGTTCTCTCTTTTGTTGTATTTTCTTTTCTTTTGGTAGTCTGTTCTCTCTCTCTCTCTCTCTCTCTCTCTCTCTCTGTCTTGTTTTGTTCAGGCTGGTGCTAAACATGTTTATGCGGTGGAGGCATATGAAACGGCAGAATATGCACGCAGGCTTATTGCTGGGAATCCATCATTGAGAGAATGGATTACGGTGTGATTTTATTTTGCAGTTTAAACTTAATACCTGAATTTTTTGAGTTCTTTGCCGAACTCACCTGGTTGCTACATTGTTCTCATTTTCGTGAGGGTTTTTGTTCTTTATATTACAGGTGATCAAAGGTAAAGTTGAGGATGTTGAATTGCCTGAGAAAGCAAGCATTCTGATTTCTGGGGCTATATGATTCAGAAGGGTGTTGCAGGGAGCACAGATCCATTGCCAAAATATTAGATCTGAGGCAACATGATTGTGTTGAGATTTCCATCTTATTTCCATGGTTTCTCTGTTTGTGTTGAGATTTCAAGTCTCTTGGACTAAGGGAAAAAACCTATCTCTATTTTTCTTCTTTCCTTTTCTTTTCTTTATGTTTTTTCATGTTTTATGGATTGGGATTCCAAGTCTATTTGACTGAGAATTGAAGACTCTTTCTGAGTTTTCTTGGGTTTTATTTTAGAGGAAAAATCCATTACAATATTGTAGCTAATGTTGTGGATCTGACTGACTATGCACAGGTTTATGAATGGGTTAAAATAAATGATTTAGCCTTAATTGTTGAGAATTGAAGTTAAAAGTGAATTTAGCTTCAGTTGATGCCAACAAAGGCTAAATCCATCTTTAGTCTCAGTTTTGCCTCAATTACCTAAATTGAGACTATAATTCCCGTGGCTAAAGGCTTTAGCCTCGGTTGTTGAAAACCGGGGTTAAAAATAGATTTAGCTTCAATTGGAGGCAACTGAGGCTAAAATTTGGATTTAGCTTCAGTTGGAAACAATGGAGGCTAAAATTTTGATTTAGCCTCATTTCAAGAAAACTGAAGCTAAAAAGGTTCTTTTAGCCTCACTTGAAGAACCGAGGCTATAAAAGTTACTTTAGCCTCGGTTGCTAAAACTGAAGCTAAAGCCTTTAGCCACGGGGGTTTCAACCTCGGTTTGAACAATTGAGGCAAAACTGAGGCTAAAGGCTTTAGTCTCAATTTTTAACCTTTTTAGCCACAGTTTTGAACTGAGGTTAAAGCCTCCTTTTCTTGTAGTGAATTGTAATTATATTGATAATTATTATATACATTAGAGGGGCCTATAGTGGCTGATTCTCTCCCCAAATTCTTCACTAAAGCTTTATATTACAACTCTCATTAAAAAACAGGAAAAAAGAAAAAAAGACCACCGTGAAGTATCCAACATTACAACAATTATTCATTACACATTACCTGGATTTCTATCAAACTTCTTCACTATAACATCCTATAACAATTACTAAAAGAGTCTATCTTTCATCTCATCAAAGAAGCAGTAATAGACAATCCTCCAAGACCTCTTGAGCACTAAAACACCACATAAGGCCCAAAACCCAACTACAAATCCTGGTCCCAGCCCAGAGTAAAACCAACACATCTCATCCTCTTCTTCATCTTTTTCAATGTTACCAGGAGGACTTGGAGGAGTCTCATCGCTAACACACTTATCTAGAAGAGGAGGTCCACAAAGTCCCTTGTTGCCCATATAAATAGAAGGATCTTGGAATGTCTGGAGCTGATTTCCAGATGTAATTTTTCCCCACAAGTTGTTAAATGACAAGTTCAAGCAACTTAGAAAAGTTAAATTTGACATGCTTAGAGGAATTGTACCTGAAATCTGATTTTCAGAGAAATCAAGAGACTCGAGCAATGCTAATTTACCAATCTTGTCTGGGATCTTTCCGGTCAAATGATTTCCAGATAAGTTTAAAGCACGCAATCCCAAAAGTCCTGTGAGTCCTTCAGGGATCTTTCCAGATAAGTTATTTCTTGAAAGGTCAATACATGTAACTAGCGAAATTGTTCTCGTGTATTCAAGCTTTTGCCCCTTCACTGACACAGGCAAGTTTTCCTTGTAATATGATGATCCCGAAATTGTTCTTGTGTATTCAAGCATTTGCCCCTTCACTGCCATAGGCAAGTTTTCATTATAATATGATGATCCCGCCCCTCCGTAGGAAAGAACATGGTTTATCTTCTGCTCATTCTTCATCGCCAAGAGATTTTCAAAACTTTGGGGAATTAAACTAGATAAACAATTTTGTGCCACATCAAGGACTTGAAGAGAAGTTAGGTTTAATAATTGTGGTGGGATGTTGCCAGTAAACATATTGGATCGTAAGCGCAAAATTCTTAAAGTTGGAAAGCTTTTGCTAATCCAAGTGGGAATACGACCCGAGAAATTGTTGTATCCAAGGTCTATAGTCTCCAAACCAGCAGATTTCTTCAGGGAAAAAGGGATTTTTCCTGATAGGCTATTGTTGCTCAAGTGCATTGTTCGGAGTCGACGCAACTGACCCAGGGACCTGGGTATTTCTCCTGATAACCTATTGTTGCTCAAATCAACTGCCTCAAGGGCTACACAATTACCCAAGCTCAATGGAATGATACCACCAATATTGTTTCGAGAAAGGTCAAGTGCAGTCAAGGAATTCATTCCTTCTATGGATGAGGGAATCGTGCCACTGATTTGGTTACCTTTGGCAGAAAAGAATTCTAAATACTGCATCGCGGATGTAAAATTGGGTGGGATTGGCCCAGAAAATTGATTGATGGAGAGATCAAGTACTGTGGCTCCATTCAATATGCAGGGTATGGGACCACTGAAATGATTCGAACTCAAATCAATGTAGGATTGAGGCTGCATTTTTAAAGGGTTGGGCAATTGGCCAAAAATGTGGTTATTTGAAAGGTTCAAGGAAAGAAGTTGGGGTGTTAAATCCCAAAACCAGGTGGGGATGATGCCAGAGATGGTTGTGTCAGAGAGATCCAACACTTCTACGTATTTTTGTGTTCGTAGCCAGAGAGGAAATCGAGGACCTAAATGACATGATCCTAGCTCAATTCTAGAAAGCTGAAATGGAGGGACCCAATTAGGGTGTGGATCAAAAACCAAAGAATTGGAAGACAAATATAAGTACGTCTACTTTTTGAGGTTTTCAAAAACACTTTCAGACACGTTTCCTGTCAAGGAGTTGTAAGAGAGGTCAAGCCTACACAAGTTAGAAAGTTGTCCTAAAGTTGTTGGGATTGTCCCATTCAACTGATTCCCTGGGAGATGTAGTTCTTCTAAGGAAGACAATCCTCCAAGACGAGCTGCAGGGATTGGGCCTGTCAGCATGCAATCCCTGAGTCTGAGGTGTTTAAGATTTTTGAGCTCATATAAGCAATCAGGAATGGCCGCATGCATTTGGTATCTATACAATGACAGGGTCTCTAAATTGATAAGCTTAGTTATGGCTCTTGGAATGCTACCTGTTATATTCTCACTGAATGACAAAGAGAGAGACTCAAGTGATGTCATATTCCAAATAGAGTTGGGGATTCCTCCATGCAGCTGACTGAAAGATGGATCAAGTATCTTCAGCTTCCACCAGCTGCCTTCAAGGAACTCTGACCAATCAACCCTCAGGTTATCATCAGTTGATCCCAACCCCAACCCTTCCAAGTTAGGAAGTTGTGAAAATCGATAAGGAACCTCACCATGAAAGTTGTTACCTGAGAGATACAAGTACACGAGGCTACTAAAGTTAGCTATCCAGTTTGGAATGGTAGAGTTGAAGTTGTTAAAACGGAGACCGAGGACACGGAGAGATGTGAAATTAACAGGAGGAAGAGTTGGAGAAATATATGAAAGACCACAATATGGTAAGCGTAGCTCAACGAGGGAAGGACAGTTGTTCATTACGTGCACCCAATCATGGCTTGCCATGGAAAGGTTCACATAAGCCATGTGGAGGTAATTGAGAGAAGGTAGGCTTGTCAACCACCAAAGGTTTTTGGCACTCAAAGAAGATGAAGAAAGCTTCAGGGAAATGAGTTTAGAGAGGTTTCCAAGCTGATGAGGGATACTCCCGCTGAATCCTGCCCATGACAAGTTCAAATGCCTCAACTCCTTCATTCCACCCAAGAAATTTGGAATTGGTGTGCCATAAAAAGCATTATAGCTCAAGTCCAAGAACTGAAGATGCTTCAGTTGAACCAGAGCTGGATCAATTCTGCCACTTAGACTGAATGCTGGATCAATTCTGCCATTAATAAATATCCCGTCATAATGAGTGTGGAGGTCGAGTTTAACAACGTATCCAGTTATGTTGTGGCAGGTAATTCCTCTCCATTTGCAGCAGTGAGAGGCATCATCATCCCAAGAAGAGAGAAGATTGGAAGGGTCGTTGAGAGCCTTCCGAAAGGTAGTCAGAACTTTTCTCTCCGAATCCAAGCAACCACTCACCTTCCCATATCCTCCCCAATATATTAATACATTTAAAAGAAACAGAGAAATTAGAAAGCCTCTCTGCTGAGAATAACAACTCTCCATTCCTTCACTTTCTCTGCTCTAGAAAGGAAAATTGATTCTTTGCAGATTTCTCTTTCTGGCTCTCCTTAATTTATAAGATCTGAAGATGACGCAAGGATGAGCGTGATGAGGATAACTACTCCGAATCCACGAAGCTTCTCTGGACTCCTCACAGAGACTTCTCAAATCCACGAGGAAAGAAAACAGAAAATAGAAATAAATTCTAATAAATTCGAAATTGATTAATTGATGAATAAAAACGAGTTTACAACCCTTTAAATAGGGCTACCAAGCAATGGGAAAGAAATTAGAATCAAACTACAACTCAAACTCTTATAATCCGCGACTTACTATAAATAGTAAACTTACTATTTATAGACGGTCGTGATGTCTACTAGTGCGCAAGGTTTTCGGCCAAAAATAGTAAGTGTCCTATTTGGCTTCACCAAACCGTTCTCCTAATTATTCTAAGATCTTTTCACGTTGGGCGCAACTCCTAAAGCCCGACGGATGAAGAGTTATAATCAAACTAAAACTTACTATTTATAGTAAAAACGAAATTAAAACAGGGAAACGACCGTCAATCCAGGGGTTTTTCGCAATTCCGGGCTGCGCAACCGACGTAGCGGGGTTGGTTGGCTTCAGTAGCTCGTTCTAACCCAAAATCATATATTTTACGTCTGGTAACTCATTCCGGATTGCAAGATACGCCCGATTTAAGGTTCGATGGTCTGGATCACTTCTGTCGTTGACCGGGCCTTTTCTGATCCATCTTGGCCATGTAATTGTCCGCGACCCGCTCTACATCAATCTCCTCCACTTCAAAAGAACTCGTCCTCGAGTTCTCGTCATGCTCTGGTTCATGATACTCGGTCAGGTCCGCGACATTAAAAGTCTGTGAGATTGCCATGTCATCTGGAAGATCAACAATATAAGCGTTATCATTAATCTTTCGGATGATTGGGACGGGTCCGATCTTCTTATTTTTCAACTTGTTGTATGTCCCGGTCGAAAATCTCTCTTTGCGCAGATGGACCATAACACGGTCGCCCACCTCGAACACTTTTTGTCGCAGATGCTTGTCCGCTTGTTCCTTCTATTTCTCGTTCGAGGCATGTAGCTTAGTCTGCACTTCTGCATGGATACCCATGATCTTGTCTGCCATATGTTCTGCTGCAATGCTTGTGCCCGGGTGCTTGGGTAGAGGGACCAAATCAAGTGTGTGGCGAGGCACTCATCCGTAGATAATCTGGAACGGTGATCTCCCTGTCGAGCGGTTCACCATGTTGTTGAATGCAAACTCTGCTTAGGACAAGGAAAAATCTCACTGCTTCGGTTTTCCTCCTGAAATACAGTGAAGGAGGTTTCCCAATGTGCGATTCACAACTTCGGTCTGCCCATTAGTCTGTGGGTGGTAAGCACTGCTGAATTGAAGTCGTGTATCGAATCGATTCCATAAAGTCCGCCAAAAGTGGCTAATGAACTTCGTGTCACGATCGGAAGTAATGGTCTTGAGGACCCCGTGTAGCCGAACGACCTCCCTGAAAAATAAATTCTCCACGTGTGTTGCATCGAGGGTCTTCTTGCATGGGATAAAGTGCACCATCTTTGAGAAATGATCTACCACCACGAACACCGAATCCATGCCGCGTTGTGTTCGTGGGAGACCAAGCACGAAGTCCATTGATAAATTCTCCCAATGACCGTTAGGCACAGGTAACGGGGTGTAGAGGCCCGTATTCTGAGATTGCCCCTTGGAGGTCTGACAAACATGACAACGTTGTACGGCTTTTCCCACATCACGTACTAATTGCGGCCAGTAATACCGCTCTTCCACAAGAGCTCGAGTCTTGTTTCGCCCCAGGTGTCTACTAAGGCCACCTCCATATAGCTCCTGAATAATCTACTCCCTCAGAGAACTTTGGGGGATGCACAATCGATTCCCTTTGAAGAGAAAATCGTCCTATATATGAAGGTCACTGGAGTGACCTTCTTGACACTTCATCCAAGAATCTTTGAAGTCCTCATCCTCGGCATACAGCTCCTTGAGACAGTCGAAGCCGACTACCTCGTTGCTCATTGTAACTAGTAGTGATGCACGACGGCTAAGTGTATCAGCCACCTTGTTCTGTTGCCCTGACTTGTGCTTCAGAACGAACGTAAATTCCTGTAAAAACGCAACCCATCTAGCATGCACACGATTCACGTTAGTCTGACTATTAATAAACTTTAATGCTTGATGGTCAGTGTACGAAACAAACTCTCTTTGAATCAGATAATGCCGCCAATGTCGCAGCGCCTGAACAACTGCATACAACTCAAGCTCATAAGTCGACCACTTCTTTCGAGCTTCGTTGAGCTTCTCTCTGTAAAAGGCTACCGGCCTGCCTTCCTGTGATAATACTCATTCAATTCCGATGTATAAAGCGTCACACTCAACCTCAAACAATTTGTCGAAATTAGGAAGCACCAAGACCGGTGTTGTAGACAAACGATGCTTGATCTCATGAAAGCTCTTATCAGCTTTATCGGTCCACTGGAACGGTCCTTTTTTCATGCAATCTATTATAAGCGCGACTATGGTGCTAAAATCTCACATAAATCGATGATAGAAAGTCGCCAACCCGTGAAAACTCCTCACCTCATGAATGTTTGTCGGGATCGGCCATTCTCTAATAGCTCGCACCTTTTCATCGTCCACACGAATGCCTGTGGACATTACAACAAATCCTAGAAACAATAGGCTGTCAGTTAAAAAAATACACTTCTTCAAGTTAAGGTACAACTTGTTAAGTTGTAGGACCTGTAGCACCTGCCTGAGATGTTTCCTGTCCTCCGCCTCATCCTGTCTATATATCAATAAGTCATCAAAATATACTACCACAAATCGGCCAGTGAACGATTTTAGAACTTGATTCATTAAACGCATAAAAGTACTTGGTGCGTTCGATAGGCCGAAGGGCATGACCAGCCACTCATACAACCCTTCCTTGGTCTTTAATGCCGTTTTCCACTCATCACCGAGTCGAATACGAATCTGATGGTACCCGCTCCTTAGATCTAGTTTAGAGAACACCTTGGCCCCTTCCAACATATCAAGCATGTCGTCTAACTGTGGTATTGGAAACCGATATTTGATGGTAATTTTGTTGATTGCTCGGCTGTCGACATACATGCGCCAGCTTCCATCTTTTTTTGGCATTAATAATGCTGGTACGGCACATGGGCTCATGCTCTCTCTCGAGAGACCCTTACGGATCAATTCCTCCACTTGCCCCTAAAGTATCTCATACTCCTTCGGACTCATCCGATAATGAGGGCGATTGGGCAGGCTTGCCCCAGGGACGAGGTCTATGTGATGTTGGATGTCCCTTATGGGGGGCAATCCATCAGGTAAATCCTCAGGCCAGACTTCTTTGAATTCGTTTAGCAACAGTCTTAAACTTGGAGGGATGTTTGAGGGTTCTTCTTCCTCCCCCTTTACTACTACAGCGTATACCTCACCAGTTTCCTTGGATTCCTCCATGAAATCCCGAATGGTCAAGAGGGAACTCCCCTCCACTTTAGAGGCTTTAGGGTGGTTCTCTGGTGCCTAGGGGTAAGGATTATTTTTCGAATATCCTTGACGAATACGTAGACATTATCTCGTCCCCGATGGGTCGCATCACGATCCGACTATCAGGGTCGACCGAGTAACATATGACAAGTTTCCATATCGACCACGTCACAAAGTATTTGATCCTTATAATTTTTACCAATTGAAAATGAGACAGTGTATTGTTCGGTTACCTCTGTTTTATTGACCTTCTTGATCCATCCAATCATGTACAGAAATAAATGCTTTTCTATTTTCAGTTGCAGTTTTTCCACCATTATTTTCGACACGAGATTCTCACTGCTCCTGACATCGATGATCACATTACAGACTTTTTGGCTTACAGTGCACCTCGTTTGAAAGATGTTGTCTTGCTGTAATTCTATTTCTACCTTTGGCATATATAACGGCTTCCTCACTATCAAAGTGGTGGCCTGCGATTTACCATCATCTAATGGTACTTTGAAGAAATCGGGGTTGTACTGTACATCAAAGCGATGGTCTTCTTTTGCGGCCTCATCTTCAGTACCCCCTTCGTTTATAGTCAAGTGCGCTGCGGGACGTTGAGGACAAGTGTTTGATAAGTGGCCTGGTTGGCCACAGCGGTAACAATTGTTCGATCTTAGCCGAGTATAAGGATTTAGAATCCTACTTGGACCTGCTGTTGTGGGTGTTGCACGTTGAGGTCTGGATGAGCCGCTCCCCGTATCACGGTTTACGGTTGTAGGAAGTTGAGGTACTGGATCTTTTCCTCGTGGCAGTACTGGATCCTGCGTGGGACCCGTCATGGGGGGTCGATTTGAAGGATATGGACGAGTAGGAGCTCTTGCAAGTTGTGTTTATGCCCTACTCGCCAATTGAACTGCTTCATCCACGGTCCTGACTGGATACATTTGAACTCGGTCCTGAATTATCCGTCGCAACCCACCTATAAATCGTGCCACCTTCTGTGACTCAGATTCTGACAGATCGTTTCGTGTAGCCAACCGTTGAAATTCTTCAGTGTAATCTGTGACAGTTCGATTTCCTTGTCTGCAATTTTGATATTGTTGGAATAATATCTGCTCATAATCACTGGGGAGAAATCGTGATCGAAGAAGACGTCTCATCCGTGGCCATGATGAGATGGGTGCCTTGTTCTGGCGGGCTCGGGAGAGTTGTAATTGTTCCCACCATGTAGAAGCACCAGATTTTAATTTAAACGCTACCAATTTTACCCTTTTATGATCTGGCACGTCCATGTAATCAAAATATCTCTCTACTTCGGCTAGCTAATCGAGAAAATCTTCTATACGTAATAAACCGTTAAAACTAGGAAGTTCAGCCTTACCTCGATAGTCTCTTTCAGCACGATCTAGATGATCACCTCCATGGATTGGTCGTCGAGCAAAACTCTCATTAAGGTCCTCGTCGCTAGAACTTGAATCATCTGGTGTAGCCCTACGGTTTGCCACTGGTAGTGCTCTACGAAAATCGGGGTTATGTCGTACAGCAACCATGGGTGGTGGAGCACCGCCTAGGTCTCGGGGTGGAAGTAGCGCACCGCAAGACGGTCGAGAGTTGCCTGCAGCCCTTGCATGGTCAACTAACTCTCCCGGTGGAAAGCTTCCATTCTTTCCGAAAGATAACGAATTCCTAGATTACCGTCCACAGGATTTTGATCATACCTTCGTTGTTTGCCATCGGCCCGAGGGGAATCCTCGCTCTGATACCAATTGACGCAGGGATGAACGTGATGAGGATAACTACTCCGAATCCACGAAGCTTCTCTGGACTCCTCACAGAGACTTCTCGAATCCACGAGGAAAGAAAACAGAAAATAGAAATAAATTCTAATAAATTCGAAATTGATTAATTGATGAATAAAAATGAGTTTACAACCCTTTAAATAGGGCTACCAAGCAATGGGAAAGAAGTTAGAATCAAACTACAACTCGAACTCTTAGAATCCGCGACTTACTATAAATAGTAAACTTACTATTTATAGACGGTCGTGATGTCTACTAGTGCGCAAGGTTTTCGGCCAAAAATAGTAAGTGTCCTATTTGGCTTCACCAAATCGTTCTCCTAATTATTCTAAGCTCTTTTCACGTTGGGCGCAACTCCTAAAGCCCGACGGATGAAGAGTAATAATCAAACTAAAACTTACTATTTATAGTAAAAACAAAATTAAAACAGGGAAACGACCGTCAATCCAGGGGTTTTTCGCAATTCCGGGCTACGCAACCCGGCATAGCGGGGTTGGTTGGCTTCAGTAGCTCGTTCTACCCCAAAATCATATATTTTACGTCAGGTAACTCATTCCGGATTGCAAGATACGCGCGATTTAAGGTTTGATGGTCTGGATCACTTTTGTCGTCGACCAGGCCTTTTCTGATCCATCTTGGCCATGTAATTGTCTGCGACCCGCTCTACATCAGAAGACCGCACACATCCATCATGCTAGTTCACCACCATTTTCTCTTAACACTGAATACTGATCAAGCAATCCTAACCAATCCGTTTCCGCTTATGACAAGGCAAGTCTCTGGCATCTTGATCGTCTAAGACATCCAAATCGTTAATCAAGTTCACATCTTGGGGTAGAGACTTTTGGGGACAAGAATATTTTCCAAATTTCACGAGTACAAAAATTCAACGTTAACAAACAAGCCCTTAGATTTTATTAGAGTTTTTTAAGAAAAACTTGTAATTATGTTAGAATTCTTCTAATAAAAGTTTTTTTTAAATTTTTATTTTTAAAAATTAGACATTAGAAGACTTTTACTGGAATTAGAATTTTAATATTTTGAGTAATTAAGAGTTTGAGTTTGATTATGAAGCTTATTCCTAATATTTTCTTAATTTTCTTTGTGGATTCGGAGGTATCTACGTGAGATTCCGGAGAAGCTCCATAGATTTGGACCGAAGCTGATCGATTTATCACGTTCATTCCTGCATCACTAGTCTATCTGTCCATGGCCACATACACTGTAAATAAAAATTTTAACCGTGTCCATTGAAAAGGCAGCCTATTGTAAACCTTTCGGGGTCCCCATTCAAGTGGGGTACATGTGATTGACGGTCTTGATGTCCGAATCATAGACCCCGCTTTTACGAAATGTGGGATCAAGAACCTATTCATGGAATGAGCATGCTCAGAAAAAGAGCTCGCGGCAAACAAATATAGTGCGTTTATACTTATTTTCTATGTTGAGCCTCCTACAAGTGGCCTGTATCTGAGCCACCCAAGACGGTCCAAATCGTGGCCACACAGGAATCATGAGATCACATTAATTGGATGATCTTAACCATTAGTTTCTGCCCAGTTGAATTTGGATGGCTAACAGTTTTGTTTCTGACAGTTTATTTGAAGGCCAACGCTGGACGTTCAGGGTCATCCTTTCATTATGAATTTCAGTCCATGTTCTATCCACAACATGGCCACTGATTTGGACGGTATGGATTGGCATTACATGAACACGTATAACCCACACGGTAGTCTGGTGGACCTACACAATATTCAATCCTCGCCTACCGTCCAGTAGTCGAAAAATAAATGGGTTACATCTTGCAACCCATGAATCACGAGAAAACGATGCAAATGTACGGTTAGAAAACGGCCAGCAGTCTACAATCAAGAGGCAAATCCATGGTAATCCGAGGGTCGACCAACCCGTGTAATTTTTAAGTTGTGGCCCACCCAAGAACATCTGGAGATCAATCGGTAGAATACGGTAGCGCTATGTCTACATAGTAAACGTGGTAGGACACTGTATCAATCAGGACCGTAGATATCTCTTATATGGCTGGATATTTTATCTAAATTGACATACATCTGAGAATATTATCAATCTGATCACTGAGCTTCAACTAAACGGTTCAAAAGACAAACAGTTAATGATCAGCGTCAAGTGCTGGAAAAACGAAGAAATTTTTAGGGAAATGATGTCTTTGTAGGTTTAAATTTTGAAAGAAGGCCATCCATGATTCATCCATTAGATAGACGGTAGCGATTGACACAAATACCTGCAATGCGTAGTGTGGAGAGATGGTGCATTTCTTTCTTTCGTTAGTATGCTGCCTGCTGAGGTATGAGTACTAGAGGTGGGCATTTTGAACCCGATCCGGTGGATCCGACCCGATCCGACCCGACTCGGTACCGTTCCGAACAGAACCGATGGCTTAGATCAGCCTGATCGAGTCTGTCAACCCAGATCCGATAGTATTTCGGGTCAGGTTCGGATAGAGGTTGATCCGGACAGATCCGACCCGGATACCCGAACCAAAAGGATCTGGCCCGAACCGACCAGACCCGACCCGAAGCCTAAAAATAGTAGACCATAAACTTGACTTGGACTCAGATGATGATCAGGCCCATCTGCTTGCATACACATGCCCGATTGGCATGTGTGAATGTCGAGTAGCATTTACCGTTTTTCCGGCTAAAACCATCCTTTCGTCGGATGTAAACCACACACCAACTACACAGTCTACACTTGCCTTAGGCTAGGTGGGTAGTTCGTTCGAGGGACGAATTGGTTGCTCCTTAGTCGATGCTTTGTGGGCCCCACCATGATGTATGTGTTTCATCCATTCCGTTCATACATTTTTACAGAATATTTTATGGATTCATAAAAAAAATGATAGGTACCTTAATCTTAGGTGAACCACATGACAAGAAAATAATAATAATTGGATATCTACCATTAAAAATTTAAAATCCTTCTAAGGTCCACTGTACTGTTTATTTGACATCCAATCTTTTGATTAGGTCATAAAGACCCAGATGAATGGAAAAAATAAATATCATCAGCTAGATCCAAAACTTTTAAGCCCAAGACGTTTTCAATGGTCAACATTTATTCAACAATGTTTCCTTTAATGTGATCCACTTGAGATTTAGATATATCTCATTTTTTTTTTTCATACTGTGAAATGATCTATAAAAATAGATGGAAGGCATGGATGAAACACATACATCATGGTGGGGCTCACAAAGCACGGACCAACAACCAACGCTGGTGGCACCGTGGCAGGGGGAGTAGCCAGTCCGTTTCTGTGCAAAGACGAGACTGGCGCTCCTCGAGCTCCGAGTTGTACGAACGGTTCAAAGGAGATTAAAGGTATATGGGCCTCACAGTGATGTATTTATTATATCTACACCGTTCATATGTTTTTAGAGATCATCTTAGTATATTATCTAAAAAATTTTTAATATCCAAAGATCATGTGGACCACACCACAAGTAGCAGCCTCAAATGATTTTCACTATTAAATATTTCGTGTGGTCCACTTGATAGTTATATCTGTCTTATTTTTCATTGTAAGCCTTATAACGAGCTTACCAAATAGATGAACGGTTTAGATATAACACATACCCCATGATAAGACCCACATAACTTGCTAACTTCATTACAGCAAGTCCCACTCACTGTACATATATAAAAAAGAAGTTGATTGCTTTCGTACATATATAAAAAAGAAGTTGATTGCTTTCGTGCAGTGCACGTTATTATATACGTTCGGTAAAAACATAAACACAATAACGGATAGTTTTTGTATAGCTATGTGGGGCCCACCTTGATGTATATGTTTTATCTAAACCGTTTATCCATTTTGACATATCAATTAAGGCATTGAGAAAAAAAATAACATATATTAAAGGTTGAAGTGGGCCACATTATATGAAAAATTAAATTAAATTCATACGAATCCGAATCGTACCCAACTCAATCAGACTCGGCTTCTCTGACCGAGTTGGACTCTGTTCGGGTCAGAAAAATTATGTATCGGATCTGTTCGGGTCAAGTGACCCGGATTTAATTCCGGATCTGATCGAGTCCGGGTCCATCCATGGCCATTTCGGATCTGATCAGGTTGAACCCAATCCGCTCCGATCAGGACCGATGCCCACCTCTAGGTATGACGACGTGCAAACGGTTGCGGTGACCTTATCACATGCAACCCAATCTACTTCCCAACCTCGGATATTCGGACATCCCGTTCCATAAAGATCACTTGGTACAAAATTCAGGATGCTCTGCTTGTCAGGCATTGAATCACATTACCGGAAAGTCTGATCTAGACCACCTATTAGCACAGTGGGACGCGGATTGGGTACTTCCACGCATGTTCCTGGCTGGGTACGGACAGGGGCTCTTAGGGGTCGCTGTGATGTATGGGTTTTATCTACACCGTCCATTCTTTTTTTTTTTTTTTTTTAATTTCATTTCAGGTTGAATCTAAAAAATAGGCACGTGTGTCTGCGTGCGGATGGGGCGTGATCCACACGCGTGTATTGTTTCAACCCAATATTAGTCTTCGAAACTATCTGAAAATGCAGGCCGTGGGCCTGATCTGAATATGGTGCCATCATCTGTGATTGGAACCACTCAATCGGCAGGGTCCACTACAGGTAACCCTCGCTGCAAAGCTCAATTGTCAGCCAATCCTGTCTGTCCAATTGATAGACTTGGTAGAAAGTGCATTTCTAGCCATTTATCTGAACCATATACCGTCTTGTAAACTGCTGTGGGTCCCACTGGGCTTTCCAATCAAGGTGATTTTCGCACTACATGCCGTCTAGAGTGGGGTCCACTTAATTAAAATTTTAAGATTACTTAAGGTGCATCAAATGCAGGGTAAACGCCCCGAGAACTACGATTAGGGTGGCTCCTTCAAGGACTGCCATTTTCCAAATTTCAGAACAAATCAGACCCGTCCAATTTCATGGAATGGCCCCATATAAAATGCCCAGAAAATGCCAAATTCGGTAAGACGGTCTATAAAATGTATGGTTAGCTGCAAGGAAATCTCAAGCTAACCGTTGGATTGCTACCTTTCTAAGTTTTCTTTTGTTGTTTCTCATATTTTCTTTTCGGATTTCATGACTCCGTTGATAAAGAAAGAATGGTTTCAAAATAGAATTTTATTCCAATTTTCGTTTTTTTTTTTTTTTTTTTTTTTCTAGTTCTTACTTAGGAAATGAAATACAACAAGTGTGGATAAGTGGAGCCCATGGACCACCGATCCAAACTGTTGAATTTAAGGTTTTCACCATGAATAGACCATGCAGAAAAATCCCAAGATCAGAAGAATTCTAAACCTTAAATAGTTGGAAGCGAATTGGGGTGGAACCTTTAAGCGTACCACCCGATCAGTGTGGGGCTACCATGATGTCTCTACTTATCCACGCGGTTCATCCATTTTCTAAGATCATGTTGAATTGTAGACCCAAAATGATCCACATCTAGCACTCTAAGTAGACCACACCAAATGGTAAGCTTGGGTTGTATTAAACGCACATTAAATGCACAAATTATTAAACGGAAGTTGCATTAAATGCAAAGTCATATATAGTGTGGTCTACTAGAGTGTTGGATTGGCCTCAATTTTGGGCCATACCTTAAAGTGATCTGAAAATTAGGAATGGACGGAGTGGATAAACAGATACATCATGGTGGCCCCACATAAATCTGGTCAAACACTTAAAGGTTCAAGAAGGGTCGGATGCAATCCGCTTCCTAAGTAGTTGGTTAGCAAATTGTCAATAGAAAATACAGCAATTGTTAAACAAAAATGCTAGACAGCTAAGAGCTTCCCATCCGGCAGAATTTTCAGTGCATGGGCCATGCAACGTGGGGTCCTTTGTTTCCACGGTTTGGATGATTAAAATATGAAGTTGTAGATAATTACGAATTCTCTACTTCATTGGATGTCTTTGATTCTCTGTTAGATGGGACTGTACCACATGGTTTTGACTCAAAGGCTCCTTTGGTCTTGAGTCGGCTTGACTCATCTGAGTCGATGGCATGGGAGGGACGAGTCCGCAGGCCATGCTGCAGGCCCAATTTGAGCTTTGAATCCGACCTCATATCCAAGCATTGGCATCGATTTAAGGTCCATCTCTACTTGTACGAGGCGAGGTCCAAAAACCGAACAGGCCACCTAAGCCAGTTGCCAGGCATCCCTAGAAGTGGGTCCCACGTATTAGTATGATAATCGGGTGGGCCATGATATGTTGGACGTGGGTCATTGGCCAAGTTCTTATTGGCAGGGCATTTTATTTTTGGCACACGGGTGATCCCATCCAATGAGCAAATGGTTTTGATGCATGTACAGTAAGCTAAGTGTAGCTAACCTTCTCATGCACGTAGTTGCACTTGGACGTCTTGGCATCTAAATCACCTATCTAGACCGTCCACTAAGCCCAGTTCACTCTTCATTCGATGCCCAATAAAAATCATACTAATTAGATGGTCCAATGTTGAAATTTTGGTTTTAAAAAAATTTAAATATTTTATAAATTTTACTTTTTGGTTAAAATGATATTGAAATTTTCAAATACAAAACTGTGGAAAGGAATTTTGTAGTTTATATGTTAATGTGTACGATAGTATTTTTAATAGTAGAATTGGAGTACTACAAGAAATTTCACTTTTACCTACGAAAAATTTCGTAGGTAAATGATATTATTTCCTAGGCAAATAATTTTACCTACGAAATATTTCATCGGTAAATTCGTTGGTCAAAATCCGCACTTTTACTGTAGGAAGTGTCAAAACTTTTCCCTACGAACATTTTCGTAGCTAAAAACTTTGTTAAATCTTTTACCTACGAACATTTCCGTAGCTAAAAACTTTGTTAAAATTTTCCCCCATGAATTTTTTCATAGGTACAAACGGTGTTAGGACTTTTACCTACGAGCATTTTCATAGTTACAAACTTTATTAAAACTTTTAGCTACGACATGTTTCGTAGGTACAAACTGTATTAAGACCTTTACCTATGAATGTTTCTGTAGCTATAAACTTAGTTAAAACTTTTACCTACGCATTTATTCGTAGGTACAAACGGTGTTAAGACTTTTACCTACGAACGTTTTCGTAGCTACAAACTTTGTTAAAGCTTTTACCTATGACATGTTTCGTAGGTACAAACTGTATTAAAACTTTTGCCTACGAACGTTTTCGTAACGAATAAGTGTGTTAATACTTTTACCTACAAAATTTTGCGTTGGTACAAACGGTGTTAAGACTTTTACCTGCGAAAGGTTTCGTAGGTACAAACTGTGCTAAGACTTTTTACCTATGAAATTTGACGTAGGTAAAACTGTTGATGAAACTTTTACCTACGAAATGATTCGCAGGTAAAAAAATGTGAATGAACCTTTTACCTGCGAAAAAATTCGTAGGTAAAAATGTCAATGAAACTTTTACCTACGAAAATTTTCGTGGGTAAAAGTCTCTTTTTTTTTTTTTTTTGCAAAAATTCTTGTTATACACCTGTTACAATATATTTCATTATATTCATATTTCTATTTTTCCAAACAAACATAAACTACATCCATCCAAACACAAATCACATCCATACATACACAAATAGTCTTATCCACATTACATTCATACACGCACAAATACATATAAGTTTAACATTCGTATATAAAATAAATCATAAATAAAATATGACAAATCACAAAGATGAAGGCGGAGGTAGTGGGGCATCGATAGGTAAGCGTGCAGCGAGAACCTGTAATATCTCCTGCATCCATCGCTCATGCTCTACCCGCATATCCTCCATCCTCCTCTCTTGCTCCTCCCTCTGCCTCTCCTGCTCCTCCTTCTGCCTCTCATGCTCCTCCCTCTGCCTCGCCAGTTGGTCTTTGATCTCGTTAATGGCGCCCCATAGATGTTGAACCTCTTTCTCTGCGATATCAGCTCGGCGTATGGTGCTCTCGTCAGCGACGGATCGACTGGATGCAACTCTAGCGGGTGCCATGAGCTTGGCACCATGGCCAAGCCTACGCACATATCCAGAACGTGTGCCAAGCACCTCGCTCAGGATCTCTGGCTCACTCCGCTGAGTACCATCGGGAGTGGGTTGACTGCGTATGGTGTCCATCGCCGCCTGTGATGAAAACATGAATTTTCATAACAAATAATATTATTATAATTCAATGCAATTAAATTTTACAATGTAACAATTTTTACCCAATTCTCGCTGGCTGAAAGATGTACCCAAGATCCCGTCGCCTGCCGATAATGAGTCTCTCTGTAGAAGTCTACTGATCCGGGCTCCTGTCCAGTGACGGAATCTCGCTGCACAATCAAAATGACAATAAAGCTAATATAAATGCATGGAAAAATATATCAACTTAATAATAACCAGTAACTTCTTACCATGTCGCGACGAAGTTGTACAAATGACTTTGAACCAGCTATGTGGTTCACTTCCAACTTTCCCCTATTCGCAGAATTTATTTTGCTCCTCTTCTGAACACATTATTCATAATATATTATTATTAATTGTGAATTTAATTGTTACCTTAAGATATCGTAAATATGTAAATATTACCTGAAAAGACTCAGACGAAAATCTCTCACAGAGTATCCGCCAATCGTCAATGGTCACGTGCGGCGGTGCGGTCAATACGGCCTCCTCGAGGCTCCTGCCCCGCTTGTACCGCTGGTGTAAATCACTGCGGTACTCCTTAAACCGGTCCTTGATCATGTCGTCGACGGCATGGGAAATGTACGGAACACTCAAATCCAAGACAAATTTATCCTGTAATTTTGTAAATAATGGATTAAGGTAATAAACTTATTAAGAAAATAACTTAACCATAAATGAAATTTTATAAAATAAAATTTAATTTACTAAATTTTACCGTAAGGCGCTGACGAATGTGCTGCCGCACATCATCTGTCACGTCTACCCAACGGGGGGTGGTGGTAGGGATCAGAGATCGACATAAGATACCGACCTCCGATGTAAACAACCTGGCATTGTCCCCAACAGGTCTAAGGCAGTCCTGTGAGAACTCTACTGTCACCCTACCCTCATACGTAAGTCTCTGTAAAACTAACCCACGCGTGGGTCCACGTCCTCGTCGGCTGGTCGACGATGCTGTCACAAAAGAAATATGTAAGTCTATTATATCAACAAAAGTCTTTAAAAGAAATATATGTCTAGACTTACATGCAGTGCTCGGTGTATGAACGATTGATGGATCAGATGCCTGTGATGCAACATGTGACGGCGATGCTGTCTCCGCCGCATCACGGGTGGAAGGGGTAGATCCAGTACTCGAACGACGTCTCCCACCTGGTGCCATCACTGGATATGTGCGATGTACGAACTTGTAAATTTATACAATGTCAGTACAAGTGGAATATACTAAAACATTATACAAGTAGTGTTGATGGTAGAATGCATTTGTGCTTATGCTTAGAGAGATGATTAAAATATGATTAGATCATTACACTATAATGCATGCAAAATATAATAAAACTGTAAATATTAATCTATAACCTTTGGAAATTCCATTACACATTGTCATTATATATTAAATACACATATTTTGTTGTAATACGAAACAACTCTGAGGTAAACTATCTGAAGTACTCCCTGGTAAGTTATCGTACGCTGCATAATTATATGTCAAGCTGTGTGAAGTACTCGACATTGTTACAGCTAACATGTCAGTCACAATAGGAGAAATTTGGTCTCTTGAGTCTCCATTCAGATGCGCAAGTGACATAACTGCATCTTCCATACGAAGTTTTCCATGGTTTTAATCCTTTGTCAGCTCCAAAATTTCTCTGAGATTGTTTAATTTGTCATCTGAGTCAGCGTCGATATATTCCTCCTTACGCTCATTGACCAGACTGGGTATCTCTTTGGCCCTACCAAAAGAAGATAGGGCCGAAAAGTCCATCCGCAACAGTTGATGAAGTATGTTGCTTGCTTTCGCTACGCTCCGGTTTGAGGAGGACATGATCAGAAATTGACTCAACTGTAAATGTGGATTATAAACAAGTCAATTAAAGGAATAAATCATGACTTGTTATTTTCATGTATACATGTAATATACAAATTATTCGAATTAAAAAATGACATGTAAATTATGTGTACATTTAATAATCACCGTCTATATCACTATCGCTTAGGATTATTTCTTCATCACCATCACTATCGCTGATCAGTATTTCCTCTTCATCGTCTGCAACGTCGTCATCAATGAAACCGCTATCATCTCTAACAATGTCATGTATTATTAAGGCATCAACATGATCAGGTGGCACATCATCTCTGTCCAATTGCACCACATCAATATTAACATTTGAATCAGTCTCTATATCCCTAGATGGCACGTCTTTTTGATATGCTTGTTCAACCCTAGACGTTTCATTTCCCCCATCCTCGTTATCTTCAACTTCTGGTACGCGAACGTCAAATACGTTCCTGGGCTTTATTTTCTGTACCACATGCCAAGAGCTGCCTAATTTGATGTCAGCGAGGTAAAATACTTGTTCAACTTGGCTGGCGAGGATAAATGGGTCATCCTTAAACCATTTCCGAGATAAATTTACGCTCGTAAAGTAGTTGTCAGTCTGTATTCCCAACTTCTTATTTTCAATATCCCACTAATCACATTTAAATAAGTACACCCATTTTCTCATACAATAACTCAGCTCAATAATATCTGTCAAAACACCATAAAAGTCAATTTCTACCTCCTCATGCATTCCCTTCACAACCACCCCACTAATTTGTGTGGTCCTATACTTCTCACGTTCTTTAATGTGGAACCGAATCCCGTTTACAATACAACCTGTATATCTAGATACATGTCTATCAGGGCCACACGCTAGTGAGTAAAGTGCATCAGACGCATCCATAGAGTTGCTAGCGCGCAACGTCTTCATCTATTATCACGTACAGAATGTAATTATTTAGGGATTTTCTTAAGTTCAAATATTATGCAATATAACAAAATTCTAAGTGTGGTGAGATACAATGTGATATCTTACACGTTTTGCAAACCATTCTGGAAACTGATCTTGATGCATTCGATCATAATTTGTTGGGTATTGGGACTTCATCTCCTCGATGTGTTCACTACACATAATTAGCACGTCATCAGTAAGAAACATTAAAATCATCGTATGCAGTGATACAATTATCGAGGAAAGACTTACTCTAAGTATGACTCTATTTCTTCACAGTTATGCAGCACATACTACCGCGCTTTTGCTAGATCCCTAAGGTCCATATCCTGAAACGTCGAGGTTCCTAAAGGACGGACGTTATATGCGAATACAGATATGAGTCCTTGTTCATGCTCCTGCCCTTCATCGACATTCCGATCTTCTCGGTTGAATCTAGTCTCTATGCCACGAAGATACATGGAACAAAATATCAGGCACTCATTATCAATGTATGCCTCTGCAATGGATCCCTCTGGACGTGCCTTATTCCTCACAAATCGTTTTAGTGTGTGAAGGTATCTGTACACAAAACTATATGTTAAAAAATATGGATATATGTAGTTTATGGAATGAATAAAATTTTTAATAGGTTCTACCACCTTTCGATCGGATACATCCAACGATATTGTACTGGGCTGGCAAGCTTCACCTCGTGCGATAAGTGAATCGCTAGGTGTACCATAACATCGAAGAACGCAGGTGAAAATATTCTTTCAAGTTTGTAAAGGATTACGACAATGTCCCTCTCCAGTCGTTTAATAACCTGTATATTCAATGATTTCGAACACAAATCCTTAAAGAATATCCCCAACTCAATCAACGCCGCACTGATATCCTTGCTCAGGAATCCACGAATCGCAACCGGTAGTAGACGTTGTAGAAAAACATGACAATCATGACTTTTCATTCCTAATACCTTACAGTCCGTAATGTTTACGCGCCGAGATATATTTGACGCATACCCATCGGAAAACTTCACCGATCTCAACCATTCACATAAACGCTTCTTTTCTAGTTTTGTCAATGTGTAGCTAGCTGCTGGTATGGTATATGAATTTTCATGTGGTTGCAAGTGCAACTCTTTCCTTAAGCCCATTGCTTGTAGATCCAATCGAGCCTTGAAACTGTCTTTTGTTTTCTTCTCTATGTTCATCAATGTTCCGAAAATATTGTCACATATATTCTTCTCAATATGCATGACATTCAAGTTGTGTCGCAATTTCAGATCACTCCAATAGGGCAACTCAAAAAAAATGCTCTTCTTCCTCCAGTTATAGTCCAATACTGTACGTTTCCTTTTCTTCAAGTGCGATGCCTTACCAAATTTAACTTCTCCAATGTTACTCAGTTGTTGTATCACATCTTTTTCAGATAGCTCTTTCGGGGGTAGCCTATGATCTTGTTTGCCATCAAAGATTATCGTCTTCCTACGCCAACTATGATCACTCGGAAGGAAGCGACGATGACCCATATAACACGTTTTCTTACCATGCTTCAATGATAATGAACAAGTCTCAATACCACATGTAGGACAAGCCAGCTTTCCCTTTGTGCTCCACCCAGACAAATTTCCATACGCGGGAAAGTCATTTATTGTCCACAAGACCGCTGCATGCAAACGAAATGTCTGTCCTGCAAATGTATCATACGTCTGTACACCTTGACTCTACAACTCATTTAACTCATCTACTAACGGTCGCAAATACACATTAATGTCATTCCCAGGTGACCTGGGTCCAAGAATAAGCAACGACATCATGAAAAATGACTCCTTCATACACAACCAAGGAGGAAAATTGTAGGGCATAAGTACCACTGGCCATATACTATACGAGCTACTCATATTACCAAATGGATTAAAACCATCACTTGCAAGACCTAGTCGAACATTGCGAGAATCCTCTGCAAACCAGTCATATTGTTTGTCAAAATTTTGCCAGGCTTCAATTGGGTCAGCAATTACTTCAGTGGCCTCAACTCTTTGGTGGAACTCTTCACCATGATGGATCCACTAAGTATAACCTTGGTTAATCCCAACTATGAACAAATCGTCTTCTACTTTGTCTAGAGTCTTATCTATCATGTTCATACATTTTTGACATGGACACCTAATTCTATTGCCTGAATCCGTCCGATTACTCGCAAATTCCATGAACTGTTTTACCCCTTGTATATACTCTGGGCCAAACCTGTTCTTTGCTCGCATCCAACTCTTATCCATCTCTACAATGAAAAGATTAGAGTCAGTTTACGAAAATAAGTTTAAGATTATAAGTCTAGGTTATAGGGTTAGGAATTCGGGTTTGGGTTCGGGTTCGGGTTCAGGTTTAGGTTTACATTTAGGTTATAGGTTAATGTTATAGGTTTAGGTTATAAGTTTATGTTATAGGTTTATGTTTAGGTTATAGGTTATATGTTTAAGTTTAGGTTATAGGTTTTGGTTTAGGTTTATGTTATAGGTTTAGGTTTAGGTTTAGGTTTATGATTAGGTTATAGGTTATATGTTTAAGTTTAGGTTACAAGTTATAGGTTTTAAGTTTAAGTTATTGATTATAGGTTTAGGTTTAGGTTATATATTTAAATTATAGGTTATAGGTTTAAGTTTAGGTTTAGGTTATATGTTTAAATTATACGTTATAGGTTTAGGTTAGGTTATAGGTTTAGGAATCGGTTTAGGTTTAGGTTATATGTTTAAGGTTTAAGTAATATGTTTAAATTATAGGTTATAGATTTAGGTTAGGTTTAGGTTATAGGTTTAGGTTTAGGTTTAGGTTTATAAGTTATAGGTTATAGGTTATAGATTTAAGTTTAAGTTTATGTTCGGGTTTACGTTATAGGTTTTGGTTATAGTTTAGGAATTTGGGCTAATACATAAACACGGGTCTGCTCCAACAATTTTGAGCTTATACATAAACACGGGCCATTATGGTCATAACAGCAGTTCCCACCTTTCAGAGACCCTCGTTCAATTAAATCCTAAATTAGTTACCCATCCAAGGTTGGATAGATTGTAATACTTTTATATTCCCATTTGTTAGTCCACGCCGAAAATCCGGCAGCATCTCCCCATGCCTCTCCAGATAAGTTGAACTTACGTTACATTCCGATGCCAAATATATAAAGCAATGTAAAGATATTTGGCATTGGACATAGAACGGAAGAAATAGATCCAGAGAGAAACAAGGAGATGGACCGCGGATCAGGCATGAACGTTTAAATAGATTATATATGAGCATACTATCCATCTAACCTTGAACTGTCCAAAATGGGACAATTTGAGCGATTTCTATGCCACTAAAAATATACTTTATCTATGTATGGCCCCATAGAAATCTTCAAACGGGTAACTAATTATCTAACTTACAAATCACAATTACAAGTCACAACTATAAACTAACTAATCACAATAATAATTTAAGACAAAAAAATGTAATATACAAGTTCATTAAGGCTTGCAAGGATCATTTTAGGCAACAGAAGGCAATGGAACAATATGCACATTGACAGAAGGCAATGGATTTACTTAACAACCCCAAGAAAAAAAAATGGGATGAGCCCCATCAGGATGCATTGACATTCCAAATACCAGCCCTCCTATATCCAATCCTGAAAAGGATGTAACGCCTAAATTAGGCCCATCCACTCATTTAGCATGATACGACAGTATGGACATTAGACAGCTAATGGCATTATTCATTGTACTGGTGTGGCCTACCTCATAAGTTGATCAGCCTAATTTTCTTACCATGTTATAATCATCATGGTGTGGTCCACC
This sequence comes from Magnolia sinica, assembly GCF_029962835.1. Lineage (NCBI taxonomy): Eukaryota > Viridiplantae > Streptophyta > Magnoliopsida > Magnoliales > Magnoliaceae > Magnolia > Magnolia sinica. The sequence goes on from NC_080586.1 coordinate 80,167,741, forward strand.
TTTTGTGGCAGCTGGATATTCCACGTATGTCAAACGTTGACGTGTACATATGTATCTTGTGCCTTAAAGGGCTGTTTGAAAGCATGTGCCTACTGGCGCAGAGGGCTATATATATAGAAGACCGAAATGCATGTGCCTACTGGCGCAGAGGGCTGTGTGGGGCCCAGAGATATCCCTGACAAACCCACTCCCTCCTTTAAGTTTTTAAAGACCACAGTAGGATAGTAGGGAAGTGGATTGTGTAGAGTGTAGATATTATGAACAGGTTGGATGATAAATAAACATTACTGTTGGGCCTATAAAGGTTTCAACGGTGGAAATTATTATCCCCACTGTTTACTGTGGTATGATTCATTTGATCTTTGGATATTCTCCTATTTTGGGCTCAACCCCTTAAATTAGATGGAAAAACGGATGGACGGGCTACATAGACCACATACATTTAAGGTGGGCCTAACTGAATTTACTCAGTACAGTAAGAGCGTACCGAGTAACTCAGTACGCAATCCGATCTGGGATAATAGGATAGGAATGTAAAAATCAGGCATTTCCGATACTAATGTGGGCCATATCACATGGAACAATGCGGATTGAACGCTTGGAGGTGACAAAAGTTTTGTATCAGGATCTACAGTTTATCTGGGTGGTAATACACATATGAACGGTTTGGATGGCATATAAAAATCACGGTCAGCTACAAGAAGGTTTCAATGGCAGATGTTTCTGTTCCCACTGTTTCATTTTTGGTGGCCCACCTGAGTTTTGTATCTGCCAGATTTTTATCTTACTATGCTGATGTGTTCTTTAAAAACAGATGGACGGAGTGGATTTGTCATGAACATCTCTGTGGGCCCACACAGCCCCATGCACAGATATATCTCTTTACCCATGGCACATGCAATCCGCTCTACCAATATACAAGCATAACAATAAGATACGCTACTTCCCGTCTTTGGAAAGTAGACGTCGGTTTTCAGATCTGATTAGCAGGAAACAATAATCTCAGCCCTTTGATTTGTTGGGCTATAGATACACGGTTAAAAGGAGATCACCAATGGTCCATGTCAAATGAAAAAAGTGTGAAGTTTTCTTGGAGCGTGATCTACAATGCTGTAAACTTCCTACCTAGAAGATTTTTGGAGCCTACTGGTCCATTCATTGTGGTACACAACATACCAACGGTCTGGATTGTCAGACCATTGGCCCCAAGTTTTCATACCAACGGTTGGGCCATTCCCCATAACTTCCTGATAGGACAACCATCATTCTCTACTAGAAGCCTGTCAATGGACGGTTCACATTGGAAGTGGAGATTTCTACTTATGGCCCAATGAGGATTGGCCCATTTGATAAGCAGTATAGATCCCCGACTCTAGGTCTAGGAATATTTGCATATACTCGCCTGGAAAGGTTTGAACGGTGTGGGGCTGGAAAATAAACATTACTGTGGGGCTGGAAAGGTTTCAACGATGGAAATCATTATTCCCACAGTTTCCTGTGGTATGGTCCACTTGAGATTTTTACAAGCTTCAATTTTGGGCTGAACGCCTAAAATTAGATGGAAAAACAGATGGAAGGTGTGGATAAATCACATATATAAATTCACAGTGGGCCCAACTGAATTTTCTCAGAATGACCATCCCATTTCATGGCCGAGTGGTGCATGGCGGAAAGGGTGAAAGATCCGTTAACGGATCTGACGGAGTAGCATTTATACCAAGGAACATGCGGTTTGCATCTAACCAATGGCGATTTGCCACATCACTTCAGTAGCGTTTTGGCTACTGAAGCGTTCAGTATCCAATCCGCTCCCATTTATTTGTACTACAAAAGGTCCAATCAATGATCTCGATCATCCATCATGTGTATCTCACCTCTGGTTGTTGAGTCTCTTAAAAGTCACTATGATCTAATGATCCTAACCATCCAATCAATCTAAAGAAAAAAAATGGATGGCCCAAACTAATATAATAAAGTACATTGAATGGTCAAATAATGTTTATGAACCGATCATCATCTGTGACCTACTTTCGATTGTTGATCCCTCCCAATAATCAGTTGATGAGGTCAACTTTGACGATGGGAAAACACAAGTATCAGCTTCATCCAAAACGTTTGTGACCATAAGAAGTTTTTAATGGTTAATCACCACTGTTTCCTGTGATGTGGGCCAACTGAAAGTTGGATCTAGTTCAGGATGTACATATTAGTCATTTTGATGATGTTAAAAAATTAGTCATTTTGATGTAAAGTTGGTTTGCTTTCTTTGCATATCTTTCGGGCTTTGAGGAAGAGAACGAGAGGAGCTTAGATGAAGGGTTAGGATTTTTACCTTTCGAGCTTTGAGGAAGAGAACGAGAGGAGTTTGAGTTGGAGCCCCGATCACGAGTCCACGCCGAAAATTGGGTTCCCGATCACTGAGAGGAGAGAGAGAGGATGCGAGAGAGACTGAGGGAGGGAGAGGATGCGTGAGAGAGAGAGGGCCGAGAGAGACAGAGAAAGATAGAGGATGCGCGAGAAAGGACCGAGAGAGAGAGAGAGAGAGAGAGAGAGAGAGAGAGAGAGAGAGAGAGAAGCGAGGAGTCGCTGACGAAGACGAACGGTCGCGGATTTCCCAAGGAAGACAATTTTGCACAAAATTCTGTGTGGGTCCTACTTAGTTGTTTGTGTGAAATCTAACCCCTCTATCCATTTTTTAAGCTCATTTTATGACGTGGGACCAAAATCTAGGAGGATCAAAAACTCAAGTGGGCCACACGAGAGGAAACAGTGGATATTTAGTGACCACCGTTGAAATATTTATATGTCTATAAAAGTTTTTGACGATATAATTTTTTTCATTTTTCCACTTTATCTGAGTGAAAATGACCTTATAAACGGTTTAGATGCTGTAAACGGTTTATATGGCATATATACAGCAAGGTAGAGCCTAGGAAGGTTTCAACGGTAGGCATTCCATTCCCCACTGTTTCATCTCCTATGGCCCACTTGAGTTTTGGATCCTACTCATTTTTAGTAGAATAGCTTAAAATGAGGTCAGAAAACAGATGGACAGCTTTGATTTCTCACAAACATCGCAACGGGCCCCACCTAAAATCCTTGCGCCGGAAGTCGTGCGAAAGGCTTCCGCTAGAAATCCGCCCGAGGCGGATTGGTTACTCCCGCTGGCACCGGCAGCAACGTGGTCGGTACTCTGTGGGACCCACCATGATGTATGTGTTTCATCCATTTTTTACAGATCATTTTAGGGCTTTATATAAAAAATTATAGAGATACAAATCTTAGGTGGACCACACCACAGGAAAAAAACAATGATTGGATATCTATCATTAAAATCCTCCTAAGGCCCAGTGTACTGTTTATTTGACATCCAATATGTTGATTAGGTCGTACAGACCCAGATGAAGGGAAACAATAAAAATCGGCCTGATCCAAAACTTTTATGGCCCACAAAACATTTTTAATGTTCAACGTTCATTCAACACTGTTTCCTGTAACCTGGTCCGCTTGAGATTGAGATATACCTCATTTTTTCTTTCATGCCATAAAATAAAATGATCTATAAAAATAGATGGACAGAATGGATGAAATACATAAATCATGGTGGGGCCCACAGACCACCGACAACCAGCCAATTGCTGGTGGCAGGGGGAGTAGCCAATCCGTTTCCGCCGCTGACAGTGGGCGTCCCTACGTCAGTGACGTCACCAAGTTTTGTGGGCCCCACTATGATATATTTGTTATATCCACACCGTCCATCCATTTTGAGATATCATTTTAAGTCATGATCCAAAGAATGAGGCAGATAAAAATCCGTAGTGGACCCCACCATAGAAAACAGTGGGGATAGTGATTTCCACTGTTGAAACTATCTTAAGGCCCACCATAATGTTTATTTGAAATCCAACCTGTTCAAAAGTTTAAAAATACATGAAATATGAGAAAACACAAATATCATCTTCATATAAAACTTTTATTGCCTTTAGAAGTTTTTAATGGTGGGCGTCACTGTCCCACTGTTTTCTGTGTCTTGGGGTCCACTAGAGCTTTAGATTTAACTCGTTCTTTGGATATTGCCCTAAAATGATCTCTACAAATGGATGGAAGGTGTGGATTAAACACATACATCATGGTGGGGCCCACATAGCACCAACCACTAGCCATTGGCTAGTGTCAGGAGAAGCAGCCAATATGTTCCCCTTATTTGTAGTGCGGTCCATTTAATCTTTGGATATGATTTATTTTTTGGATAATTCTCTAAAATGATCTCGAAAAATGGATGAACGGTGTGGGTTGATCCCAAATTTTCGGTAAATCCAAAACTCAAGTAGACCATGCTACACAAAACAATGTGAAATAATGATTTCCACCATTAATACCTTCATTGGGCCCACAATAATGTTTATTTGTCATCCAACCTGTTCATAATATCAAAAAGATATGAATGAAGAGAAAACACAAACATCGGCTTGATCCAAAACTTCTATGGCCTCCAAGAATTTTTCAATGGTAGAGGTTCAATCACACTATTTCTTGTGGTGTGGTCCACTTGAGCTTTGGATATGATTCCTTTTTGTTCTTTAGATCCTAAATCATCTGTTAACATGGATGAAAAGAGTGGATAAAATAAATAATTAATGGTAGACCCCACAAAGTTAACTCAGGGTAATTAGTAAATCACCTAAATAGAGTGGAGAGGGGTTTCCTTTCATAATCATATATTGGATTAACCTAAATGTGATTCAGATATCCAACCCACTCATTATGTGTGTCCCACTTGGATGAGGGGTCAGACCAAGTTTCAGCCGCATTCAAAACTCACATGGGCCCCACCACGTTCTTTTATATTTTTTAGGATGTCTTCACGTGGTTTTAGATGGCATAGCCCACCTGAGTTTCGTATACAGATGATTTTTTACATATCTCATAACCTGAAGGGGACACATTAAATTCATGGTGTTGATGTTCGACACACATTATGATGGGGCCCACAAAACTTACATCAACACTTAGGTTCTTATGAGGTCAATAAAGTTGGTCACAATTTTGACCAAAATATTTGCCCCATTTTACCTGTCTGGTCTATTCACTCTACTTTTCTGATCAACACTCAATTTCACTAGTTATTGAAAAGGCCAAGCTATATGTCCTAGAGGGGGGGTGAATAGGACAATGCCAAATAAAAACTTAAAACAGCGGAATAATAAAGAAAATGATAGCCAAATTAAATAATAATGCAGGAAAGAAAAACAACCTCAAAATTCAGATCTTGAGAGGTTGATACAAACGTTATTCTAAGGACAACCTTACACCAAAAACAGAGTTTATGGTAGGACAACCTTATTTCTAGAAAGGTCTTTGTATCAAGTCTCAAATCGAAGAGGAATACAAAAACAAATATGAACTGAATAGAAATAACTTGTAATTAAAGATGTATTATTCTAGGGACAGCCATACACCATAAAAATGGCAGGGCAACCTTGCTGGAACAACTTTCAAAATGAAATTGAAAAACAAGCTTATAAAGGAATAGCAGAAAGTAAATTCTAAGCTATTACAACATTCTCACAAAGCTTGAAATAATTACAACATTCACCACCATACATACATCCCACAAAAAGAATAAAAATTAGAAGAGTAAATCAATCAACCACAACTCAAAGGATTTATAGTGGTTCGCCTGTGTGTTCACCAACTGTTATCCAATAGCCACACAAAAAGCTACTCCACTCCTAATATCCTCACACAGGGGATATTAGCGTTCACTAAAGATAGGTTTTTCCAGGTTCACCCAAAACCCTTACAATTGTGTCTTTGTATGTGGGCTTACACAATTAAAAAAACTCCCACTTCTGAGTTTTCCTGGCTCTCCTCAGATAACCAAAATAACAAGATTTTTCTGGCAAATCTTGAAAGAAACCAAAATAATAGAAAGGAATTTACAATATGTAAAATACCTGAATATCTTCTTCGTTGTAGCAGCCCGGTAGAACCAAATCAAAGTAGATGATTGAATGTCCAAGTTCAATGTCCAGTACTCGATTACAATGGTTCTAGTTCTAATTGATTTTAAATTAAACCAAACAGGGCTTGCCTTAATTGATTTTGATTCCAAAGAAAGGGAATAACAATTCCTCTTTTCAAATCAGATTGGAATAGCAGAAACAAAATCAATTAAAATAAAGCTAAGGAAAGAAGATATTAAATAAGCACACTTAGCTTAAATGGAGCACAAAATTATCTCTCAGAAGTTCGACGAAGATTGGCTTGAATACTATAATTAAATCGATGATTTCTTCTGAGATTCGTGCACTATTTATAAGTGAAAAGATCTTGTCTTCGACTGGTCTAGAGTGCTCTTCGACTAGTCGAAGCTCTAACAGATATTTGAAAGATTAGGCGGGATAAGCGCAGACCGTTCTACGACTGGTCGTAGCACTCCTACGACTGGTCGTAGGTCACCTACGACTGGTCGTAGGTTTCCTTCGATCGTCGTAGGTCCTGCAAAGTTCATTTGGACTTGAGTCGTAGATTCTACGATGGTCGAAGATGCGAAACACTTGTTCCTACGATCGGTCGAGCAGTCGCAGGACTAGTCGAAGGCTAACAGATTTTATCAGGAATTTGTAACAAACTTACGATAGTCGAGGATTTTCTTAGGCGGTCGAAGCAAGTCTAGGACTAGTCGAAGAAGGCTTAGTAGTCGAAACAGACCAATCACATGTAAAATAACATTCGACTTATGTATCCGAAATGACCTACTTCTAAGGTCATCCTATGGTCAAACAAACCTCAATCATGAAGTATGGACATTGAAACAAGAGACCATGAAGAATGAGCCTTGAAGTCTTGATGTAGGCTAAACCTTGAAGTAGCTCAATCATGAAAGGGACTTAAGTTTCAGCTTGAGTCTTGAGTTCAGCTTGAGTCTTGCCTTGTACTTTCTTTTTCTTTTCAGCTTGAGTCTTGTGAGCAGTTCTTGCATTCAAGAGTCTTGTCCTTTCATTCAAGATCTTGAGTCTTGTACTTGAGAGCTTTGCTTGATGTGAGCTTAGTTTGTTCATGAAGTCATGAATGTTGATCCTTGAGAGAGTTTCACTTAAGCAGGTTATATAAAACATAATAGAGATTTTGTCACTACAAATTTGACAACAAACAGGGATATAAACTATAGCACTTACAATCTCCCCCTTTGTCAAATTAGTGACAAAACACATAACCAAACAAAAGTAAAACAACTGGTTAATACATGCAAATCAATAAGCAACATTAAACATACAACCAGTTTCAACATTCAACAAGATCAAACATATATTCTTCTTGACACCCCACTCCCCCTGAGTAACACTCCCCCTGAGTAACATAACCAATGCTACTCCTCTCACAATCACATTAACAATAAACCATTCTCCCCCTTTTTGTCACAAGATAACAAAGGAGAACTAAATAAAGGAATGAGAGTAAACATGAGGAGGAAATAGAGTATAGCAAAAGAGTCATAGAGATACTCAAGATAGCATCACAGATATCCAGCATAAATATTACATTAAGAACAAATATCCAGCGTAGAATCCAACGCAAACTCAATCAAACAAGAGCAAAGTAATAAAGTTATTACATACCAAAAGTCTCATAGAAACTAGTCAGAATTAGAACTTGAAGATTGAGCAGGAATAGAAGGATCAAGTTGGTGCATGCCTTTGTTCAAGCGCCTTAGGTATTTGCGCATGTATTTGAATTGCAAATCATGAGCAACAGACATGTTCTCCAACTTAACATTAATATTCTCAACTTTATCTTCTAATGCACTCGACGTGCATCAAATCAAATGGTACAAAATCTGGATCATTAGCGGAGTCCATCCAGTTCCTCAAAAATATCATCCATATTAATATCAATACCAGCTTCTTCGGGACCACCACCACCACCACCTTGTTCGGGAGGAGATCCAACTTCATCTTATTAATATTTGTATTGTTGAAGATCGATGATGGATAGGTGCTTCATCAACAGGCATATCGACTAACATGTGAGTAGCCAATACGGTCATAAAGTATGCAAATGGAATGTCACTATGACCAGGATGGAGTCGGCGAAGAATGAAATGACAGATTAAGGAAGGTAAACAAATCGAGTACCATTTGAGATAGCATAGATACCATTTGAAGTGAAACCCGTGCTCCACGATGGTCGTGGTATCTACTGACCGGTCGTAGTACATTTGAGTCGTGTATACTCACGAGTCGTACAAACTCCAAAAATTCAATATCTTGCAATTTACACAAAAATTGAAATTTAATCTAGCAAATATATACAATAATATACAAGAAGGCATAAATTATCAATTCAAAATGCACATGCCAAGATCAAATTTCATATTTTTGAACCTGCTTTTATCAAGAGGTTTTGTGAAAATATCAGCACGTTGATCTTCAGTAGGAATATATTCTAGAGATATAACTTTTTCTTCTACTAATTCCCTTATATAATGAAATCTAATGTCAATATGCTTAGTACGAGAATGCTGTTATAAGTTTTATTTGAAATATTTATCGCACTGGAATTATCACAATGTAATAACATAGAATCTGTTTAATTCCATAATCACTTAGCATTCGTTGCATCCAAACAAGTGTGTACATGCATTACCAGCTGCGATCAGCTTCAGCTGTTGAAAGTGATATAGAATTTTGTTTCTTACTAAACCAGGAAACTAGACAATTTCCAATGAAAAAACAACCACCACTGGTTGATTTTCTATCATCTAGATTACCAGCCCAGTCAGCATCCGAGTACCCAGCTAATTGAACATTGGTTTCATGAGGATACCAGAGACCAAGATTTACAGTACTTGCGACATATCTAATAATTCGCTGACAATCAAGTGAGATTCTTTTGGATCGATTGATATCTTGCGCAAATACCAACACTTAGAGAAATATCAGGTCTACTAGCAGTTAAATATAACAAACTACCAATCATACTCCGATAAAGTTTTGAGTCAACATTTTTACCATTAGAGTCTTTTGAGAGTTTCAGGGTAGTACTCATAGGAGTATCGAAATTCTTGCCATTCTCAAATCCAAATCTCTTGATTAGATTCAAGGCATACTTAGATTGAGAAATGAATATTCCTTCAGATTGTTGCTTTACTTGCAATCCAAGGAAATAAGTCAATTCCCCAACCATGCTCATTTCGAACTGTGATTTCATCAAATCTGCAAACTCAGTAGTCAAGTCAGTACAAGTTGATCCATAAATGATATCATCAACATAAATCTGTACCATTAAGATATGATCATTATGTTTCTTAACAAACAGAGTTTTATCAACAGATCCCATTTGAAAATTATGACATAAAAGAAATTTTGTTAGTTTCTCATACCATGCCCTAGGTGCTTGTTTTAATCCATAAAGTGCCTTTTTAAGCCGATATACATGATCAATATTTTTGGAATCTTCAAATCCCATTGGCTGTTCAACATAGACTTCTTCATGTAAATCGCCATTTAGAAAAGCACTTTTTACATCCATCTGATAGATCTTTATCTTTTTAAAACATGCAATGGATATAAATAGTCTGATAGATTCAAGACGTGCTACTGGTGCAAAGGTTTCATCAAAATCAATCCCTTCAATTTGAGTATAACCTTGTACCACCAGTCTAGCCTTGTTTCTAATTATATTTCCACATTCGTCAGACTTATTTTTGAAAATCCATTTTGTTCCAATGATGTATTTATCTTTAGGTCTTGGTACGAGATACCCAACATCATTTCTTATGAATTGGTTGAGTTCATCTTGCATCGCAACAATCCAGTTTTCATCAGCCAGGGCTTCTTTTACGTTAGATGGTTCAATTTGGGATGTAAAACATACATAATTACATATATCCTCAAGTTGTCTACGGGTGCGAACACCAGTGAGAGGGTTTCCAAGAATTTGTGTTGTTGGATGATCTTTAACAGTCCTTAACTCAGAATCAGTCTGATTCGATGAAGTATCGGGTTTATCAATAATTAGTACTTCATCATTATCTGAATTAGAAGTTGGTGTGTTTAAATGATCATCAATGACAACATTGATGGATTCTTGAATCACACCAGTCCTTTTGTTCAGGACTCTATAAGCTCGACTGTTTAAAGAGTATCCTAGAAAAATACCTTCATCACTCTTTGTATCGAACTTTCCCAAATTTTCACGATCACGTAAAATATAGCACTTCTTTGCCAAAAACTCGAAAGTATTTAACGGTAGGTTTTTATTGAACCACAATTCACGTAAGCCGTCTTATTATTATCTTTTTGTGTAGACTCGGTTAATAATATAGCAATTTTTAGATATGGCTTTGACCCAAAGATTTTTAGAGAGCTTCATGCTATTCAACATGACATTAGCCATTTCTTGAAGCACCCTATTCTTTCTTTCTATAATTCCATTTTGTTGTGGAGTTTTGGGAGCAGAAAATTCATGTAATATTCCTTGGTCGGTACAAAACTTCTCAAAATTGCTATTCTCAAATTCAGATCCATGATCACTACGAATTTTACTGATTTGAGAGGATTTTTCAGTTTGAATCCTTTTGAGAACTTTTCTTACTTCTTCAAGGGTTTCAGATTTATCCCTTAAGAAGACTACCCAAGTGAATCTGGTAAAGTCATCAACTATTACCAAGATGTACTTTTTACCACCTCGACTTTCTGTTCTGGTAGGTCCTATCAGATCCATGTGGAGAAGTTCGAGTGGTCTTGATGTGGTATTTGAATTCACCTTTTTGTGTGAATTCCTTGTTTGTTTGCCTATCTGGCACTCACCACATATTTTATCTAATTTTTGAAGTTTGGGTAAACCTCTTACAAGTTCTCGTTTGCTCAATCGATATAAATTTCGATAATGTACATGTCCAAGACGTTTGTGCCATAAATCAGTCTCGTCTGTATGGACCATGTAACATGTTTGATTAGATGAGCTGGATTCGCTAATAATATAGCAATTTTCAGACGTTCTACGTCCAGTTAATATTACAGAACCCTTATTATTTAGTATTTCACAGCTTTGATTAGAAAACCGAACATTATGGTTATTATCACATATTTGTGATATACTAAGCAAGTTGTGCTTTAGGCCTTCAACATATAAAACATTTTTAAACACAGGAAGATTAAAAAGTTGAACCGTACCTTGGCCTATTATCTTGCAGTTGCTACCATCACCAAATGTGACTGACCCATCAGTCATATCTTTCAGATCGGTGAATAAAGCTTTGTCACCTGTCATATGCCTGGAGCATCCACTGTCTAGGTACCACTTTGAATGACTTGTTGCTTTGAAAGCGGTGTGAGCAACCAAGCAGGTGACTTTAGGAACCCATTTCATAACTGTTTTGGGTTTAGGAACATAGTTGGTCTTCTTTTGTGTATACTTGTAGGAATGACCTATAGAGTTAGATTTTAATAGCTCCTTGAGTAAATCAACTATCTTTTCAGCTAGTGGATTTCGATTCTGATTAAAGTTGACATGGCTGTTTCTAGGTTTTTGAAAAGTTTTTGAATATTTAGAAAAATCTTGATAAGTACTTTTCCCTTTTGAGTTTGAGGACTCTCCTTTAACAAACATAGGAGGAGTATACTTTTGTTTAGGAGGTTGATTTTTATCATAGCCCAACCCGGATCGATCGCCACATTTTCTTGATCCGGATAACAATTTTTCTAACTTTGGATCACCTTGGGCATATTTCCATGTGTCCTTTAAACTCAGAAGAGAGGAAACTTCAGTTTTAAGTTTCTCAATTTCAGATTTTAAATCAACAATTTGAGAGTTTTTAAATTCCAAATCGTATTTTGATTTTTCAAAATTATCTGAAATTTGTGATTTTTCTAAGACAAGCGATTCAAAACAATTTTTGAGTTTAGAAAACTTTTCTTTTTGAAGTTTAAGTTTGTCACAATTTTACAACTTTCCTTATATAGGGCATTGTAAGCATCTTGAAGATCATCTTCATTTTCACATTCACTATTCAGATTTTCTTCACTTGTAGAGTCATTATCTGAAAATGTGAATTTGGCTAGAGTCATAAGAGCTTTGACCTCATTGCCCGACTTGGTTTCAGAATCTTCTGATTCAGAAGAACCTTCAGAATCAGATGATTCATCCCATGTAGCCAACATACCCTTCTTCTTGGGTTTGTCCCTTTTAGGACATCTATTTGCTAAGTGCCCATATTCTAGACAGTTGTAACATTGACTATCTTTCAAAGATTTTCGAGATTTGGGTCTAAACTTCTTTTTGTCATTTGATTTTTGAAAATCAACTCTTTTCTTGCTTTTGAAAATTTTGTAAAATTTTTAGCTAAAAGATCCATGTCATATTCTGTATCATTATTTTCTTCTGAACTACATTTAGAAGATTTTAGAGCGATAGATTTACCTTTAGGAGCTTTAAAGTTTAACTCGTAGGTTTGTAGAGAACCAACTAGTTCTTCAACCCTCATATTATCCGTATCACGAAGTTCCTGGATTGCGGTTACTTTAGAATTGAACCGTTCAGGAAGTGAGCGTAATATTTTTGCACATACTTTACTTTCTGGGATTTTATCGCCAAGACCCCACATTGAGTTTACAATGTCATTCAATCTAGTGTAAAAGTCCATAAACATCTCATTTTCCTCCATATGAATTTCTTCAAATCTGGTTGTGAGGAGTTGGACTTTAGATTTTTGACAATTGTAGTACCCTCGTGTGTCATTTCTAATGTATCCCAAGCTTGCTTTGCGGTATCACAGGAAATGATTCTTTTGAACTCATCCGATGATAGTGCGCAAGTAATTGCATTTAGTGCTTTAGCATTTGCACTACTCTCACTTTTATGAAGGGTGGTACATTGGTAATATGGTGTGGTTTTCATAGACTTTGAACCATCAACCCCAGAACTTCCATGATAGGAGGATTCCATTCGGTCTGTGGTTTGCCACACATTTTCATCCATTGATTTAAGGAAGATCCTCATTCCGGCTTTCCAATAAGCATAGTTGGAGCCATCAAAGGTGGAGGCCTAGTGGTGAAAGGCTATCAAAATTTGACATCTTAAATAGCTTAAATCGTTAGCTCAGAATTAAATCCAAAAATAAAAGGAGCTATTAGGCTCGATACCACTTGAAAAGGCCAAGCTATATGTCCTAGAGGGGGGGTGAATAGGACAATGCCAAATAAAAACTTAAAACAGCGGAATAATAAAGAAAATAATAGCCAAATTAAATAATAATGCAGGAAAGAAAAACAACCTCAAAATTCAGATCTTGAGAGGTTGATACAAACGTTATTCTAAGGACAACCTTACACCAAAAACAGAGTTTATGGTAGGACAACCTTATTTCTAGAAAGGTCTTTGTATCAAGTCTCAAATCGAAGAGGAATACAAAAACAAATATGAACTGAATAGAAATAACTTGTAATTAAAGATGTATTGTTCTAGGGACAGCCATACACCATAAAAATGGCAGGGCAACCTTGCTGGAACAACTTTCAAAATGAAATTGAAAAACAAGCTTATAAAGGAATAGCAGAAAGTAAATTCTAAGCTATTACAATATTCTCACAAAGCTTGAAATAATTACAACATTCACCACCATACATACATCCCACAAAAAGAATAAAAATTAGAAGAGTAAATCAATCAACCACAACTCAAAGGATTTATAGTGGTTCGCCTGTGTGTTCACCAACTGTTATCCAACAGCCACACAAAAGCTACTCCACTCCTAATATCCTCACACAGGGGATATTAGCGTTTACTAACAAATAGGTTTTCCCAGTTCACCCAAAACCCTTACAATTGTGTCTTTGTATGTGGGCTTACACAATTAAAAAAACCCCACTTCTGAGTTTTCCTGGCTCTCCTCAGATAACCAAAATAACAAGATTTTTCTGGCAAATCTTGAAAGAAACCAAAATAATAGAAAGGAATTTACAATATGTAAAATACCTGAATATCTTCTTCGTTGTAGCAGCCCGGTAGAACCAAATCAAAGTAGATGATTGAATGTCCAAGTTCAATGTCCAGTACTCGATTACAATGGTTCTAGTTCTAATTGATTTTAAATTAAACCAAACAGGGCTTGCCTTAATTGATTTTGATTCCAAAGAAAGGGAATAACAATTCCTCTTTTCAAATCAGATTGGAATAGCAGAAACAAAATCAATTAAAATAAAGCTAAGGAAAGAAGATATTAAATAAGCACACTTAGCTTAAATGGAGCACAAAATTATCTCTCAGAAGTTCGACGAAGATTGGCTTGAATACTATAATTAAATCGATGATTTCTTCTGAGATTCGTGCACTATTTATAAGTGAAAAAATCTTGTCTTCGACTAGTCTAGAGTACTCTTCGACTAGTCGAAGCTCTAACAGATATTTGAAAGATTAGGCGGGATAAGCGCAGACCGTTCTACGACTGGTCGTAGCACTCCTACGACTGGTCGTAGGTCACCTACGACTGGTCGTAGGTTTCCTTCGACTGGTCGTAGGTCCTGCAAAAGTTCGCTGGACTTCGAGTCGTAGATTCTACGACTGGTCGAAGATGCAGAAACACTGTTCCTACGACTGGTCGAACAGATTCCAGGACTAGTCGAAGGCTAACAGATTTTATCCGGAATTTGTAACAAACTTACGACTGGTCGAGGATTTTCTTAGACTGGTCGAAGCAAGTCTAGGACTAGTCGAAGAAGGCCTAGGACTGGTCGAAGAACAGACCAATCACATGTAAAATAACATTCGACTTATGTATCCGAAATGACCTACTTCTAAGGTCATCCTATGGTCAAACAAACCTCAATCATGAAATATGGACATTGAAACAAGAGACCATGAAGAATGAGCCTTGAAGTCTTGATGTAGGCTAAACCTTGAAGTAGCTCAATCATGAAAGGGACTTAAGTTTCAGCTTGAGTCTTGAGTTCAGCTTGAGTCTTGCCTTGTACTTTCTTTTTCTTTTCAGCTTGAGTCTTATGAGCAGTTCTTGCATTCAAGAGTCTTGTCCTTTCATTCAAGATCTTGAGTCTTGTACTTGAGAGCTTTGCTTGATGTGAGCTTAGTTTGTTCATGAAGTCATGAATGTTGATCCTTGAGAGAGTTTCACTTAAGCAGGTTATATAAAACATAATAGAGATTTTGTCACTACAAATTTGACAACAAACAGGGATATAAACTATAGCACTTACAGTTATTCGTCCCGATCAGGTTACATATGAAAAAGATATTGAGCATACAAGATTGATCAACAATTTTAATGAAATTTGATTTAAACATTTGAAGTTATTTACTCTTCAATCTAGACTGATTAGATTTTCCAAAAATGGTTGAAGGTACAATTAGTGGATGTGCCTAATAATTTAGTAATTTTTTTTTCACACATAAATTTTAATTTCCATTTAAAAATAACATTCTTTTATAAAATGTATATTTTTGAAAACATTTTAACAAAATAACATTTTTATTATAAATTATTTCAAAAAAAAAAAATAATAATAATACAAATTCTGAATTTTTATTTTCAAAATTTCAAAATATTTTCTCAATAATTTCAAAATGCCAATTTTCTTTTCTTCAAAAGCATCATTTTATTTTCAAAATTTTTCTCAAACATTGTTAAAATTTTAAACTTCTCAATATTCTTTTTCATATGATATTACAAATCATTTAAATATTACTTTTTAATTATAAAAAATAAAAAAATTTCCACTCATATGATATAAAAACTATATATATGAGTAATCCTCACACACAACTAGTTGGACAAATCAAATTGGTCCAACTAGCTGTGTATTTAATAGCAAAAAATTACTTTCTATCCCAAGTAATATACCACATGAGAGATCCGTAATATCAAGTTTTACATAAGTATGATAGAAATTATATGTCAAAGATCCGGCCTGTCCATTAAATAAGGCCTATTAATTATATTTTATCTATTAAAATTTAATAAACGATCATCATCAATGAAGCCACAAATACAAGTTAAATGTGTACGGCTAAAATGAATTTCTAATAGCTCCATTTTTTTTGTAAATAGATATCATACCATTAATCATTAAAAATAATAATTTATGTCCTTCACAAGTTTAAAAGTAACTCCTACCTAATTAATGGACTAGATTTCATATACATTTACTACATGCATAAATATATTACATGTGTGCAGCTTCCTAATTCATCCCATTTTCTCTTGAAATCCATTGCCTATTTTGGATGTCAACTAATGTTAATAAATCCACTCCAACCATTAAGATGACACACTAAAAATCTATGCCTAATGTCCAAAAATTAGGGGCATACGTGATTCAGGTGGCCCAAACCAATGAAAATAGTTTGGAGAGTGAGTTTTACTTGTACATTGTTTTCAATCATGTGGTCCATTTGAACCATAGATGATGCTGATTTTTTAACCCATGGTTCTAACACTGGGTGACTCACCAGATGGTTGGGGTGGATTTCACTTTAACACTAAAGTGGGGCCACCACTGGTGGCTACTTTTCCTCTTAGAAATAACTTTTCTTAGTATTAAATAGCATTAATTGGTCCTTGAATTCATCAACTAGTTGGACGAAAATGCAATGTCCAACTAGTGTGTGTGAGAATTTCTATACATATAATAAAAACAAAGGATTATTACCAATGGCTTCTGTTTGTCGGTAAAAACATTAGCGACGGTTATCTGCCATCGGAAAAATTTTAAATATTTTTTACCAACGTGGGAACCTTTTCCCTACGGTTTTAGTTCGTTGGAAAAAACTGACATATTTTGGCGGAACCTTTTCCGTGCTGTTTTAGTTCGTTGGCAAAACTGTCATACATTCGGCCAAGGCTTTAGTCCCTGGCGGGAACCTTTTTCCGACGGTTTAAGTTCGTCGGAAAAACTATCATGCCATGGTAGGAACCTTTTTTCGACGGTTTTAGTTTGTCGGCAAAACTGTCATACTTTCGGCCAAGGCGGGAATCCTTGATCCCTGGCGGGAACCTTTTTCCGACGGTTTTAGTTCGTCGGCAAAACTGTCATACTTTCAGCCAAGGCGGGAATCTTTATTTCGTCCCTAGCAGGAACCTTTCCCCGACGGTTTTAGTTCGTCGAAAAAATTAACATGCTTTGGTAGGAACC
This sequence comes from Magnolia sinica, assembly GCF_029962835.1. NCBI lineage: Eukaryota > Viridiplantae > Streptophyta > Magnoliopsida > Magnoliales > Magnoliaceae > Magnolia > Magnolia sinica. The sequence continues at coordinate 80,184,891 of NC_080586.1, forward strand.
TTTTTCCGACGGTTTTAGTTCGTCGGCAAAACGGTCATGCTTTGAGCTACGAATTTATGGGATTTATGCCGACGGTTGATGTCCGTCGGAAAACATATTTTTACCGATGCCTATGTTCGTCGGTATTTACATCCTACCAGATTTTTTCCGACGCTTCAAGTCCGTCGGGAAAACACTACTACCGTTGACTAGTGCTTTGCGTCGGTTTTAAAATTGTATAGGATTTTTGCCGACGATTGATGTCCGTCGGTAAAAACACATTTGCCAACGAAACTATTTCATCGGTACTAACAATGTACCAGATTTGTGCCGACGTATCATGTCCGTCAGGAAAAATACTTTTACCGACGAAGATATATTTAGTTGGTAATTAGATCATACCAGATTTTTGCCGACGGGTTATGTCCGTCGGGGAATAACACTTTTACCTACGAAAATGGATTTTCGTTGGTAAAAGAAAATTTTTCGTATTTCTTTTTTCAAAAAATAAAAATAACCATTACCAATGAAAATTTACGTTGCTAAAAGTTTACTTTTACCTACGAAATTACAATTTTCATCGGTAAAAGTAGACTTTTCCCTACGAAATTAGGATTTCGTAGGTAAAAGTAAACTTTTACCAATGAAAATCATTTTCGTTGGTAAAAATCCTTTTTACCTAAAAAAAAAAATCGTAGGTAAAAGTTTCGTCAGTAAAAATCCTAATTCTTGTAGTGAGGTTGAAATGCTCGGGATGTGTGCATGCTCAAGCTCAAACAATCTGGTTGCAATGATGCACTTTGCACCTGGCATCAATTAACTCCATCAAACCTTAAGGACAACATGTGTGTATAAAGGTGATACACAGATAAATCCAAGCGGCTCTAACCTGAACATGGACTTGTATTGCTGACTCGTTCGAGTCGACTCAGACTCAGTTGAGAACAGTACAAGATTGAACGAGCCAGGACAATTTACCAGGTCAAAAACCCATCACTATAGTAGAACCATGTCTCCATAGTCCATGTTGCAAGGCGTTCAGTCCATCGATATACTAGGCGTGAAATGGACAGACAAAGAAAGTATAAATGGTTAGTGGCCACGTATTAAATGGTGTAAGTTGAAGAAAGGTGATGAGTGGGATTGTCTAATAACTTTAGTTATTAAAACACGTCATCAATGTCCTGCAAATATACGGTCATGATTGACACGTGACACTTGTAGGTGCATGGTAGAACGATGACTCTACCAACAAGTTGCACAAGGCCTTAACCCTAGCCCAACTCAACTTAGGTTAGGGTTGAGGATTTCTAACCAGATTTCAACTGGGCTTGACCTGAAGTCCGGGTTAAGACGATAGCCTTCAATTGAATCGGATTCAAGTTACACCTGTAGCACCATCAGTGGTTTAAGACTTTCCTGTATTATGCGGAATCCCATGTAATCCTAAGCTTTATAGGCTTACCATGTTATCCATGTTATGTCCATTCTTCATCTATTTCATTACTTTATTTCGGCAAATCTAAAATTTAAATGAGACACACTAACTGAAATACTGGGAATACAATAGCCCACCATTAATACCTTCTTGATGAACGCCACCATGATATTTCTATGACATTTGACTTGTTCCCAAGGTCTCTATGGCATTTGATGAGGTCATTCTTTTTAAGTGTTTTTAAGAAGAGTTATTATATAACAAAAGAATGGAAGAAAGATAAGTCCTATATTTTTAATTTTTTTTTTCTTTAAAAGTTTATTTAACTTAAGCAGGTAAATAATTTTTAATTAATTTTTTGAAAAATTTATCATTAAATTGTTCAAGTAATTCCTATCTTACCATCTTCTTCTCTTTACAATCTCTTTAAGGACCTGCATGATGAATAATCCATATTGAAAGTGAGGCTTAACATGATGAATGGTCCACATCAAGGTAGGCCCAAATAATGCATGATCACATTAAAGGTGGTCTGGCATAATGGATGCCCGACATCAAATTGTAGACCCACATGATGGACGACCCACATCAAAGGTGGAAGCTACTTGATGGATATTAAACATTGAAGTTTATATCACGTGATGGAAGGTCGACGTCAAAGGTGGGCTCACATGATGAATGACCCGTACCAAAGGTTTTGTTTTAATAAATGTAACTTGTATGCCACATGTGCCAAAGCAGCAAGCGTTTTCCTCTTTCAGTGAATTGTCTACAAAGGCTGGACCCCATTATATCAACGGTCTAGATCACTTAACCACGAATCCCACTTGCAGAGACTCAAAACTCGAGTATGCCATGAATGTAGTGGCTCCATGTCACAGTACCAAACCAAAGAGTCATAATTTTAAGATAAAACCAAGGAAAAGAATAGTGGTAATCCACCACAAGATTTAACTCATCCTCATAAGGGGTCCACATTTAAGGCTATCCAGACCATGCAAATATGGCCCACATTACCGATGAAGCACATATGAAGAATCTCACATCATGGATTTGGCAATCCTAACCATTGAATTGTGGCAACCAAATGAATTATCAAAGTGGTTAAACTCAACTAGAAAAATCAAATGGCTACCATGAAGATGGTGTCATTTTCGGGTTATAATCCATCCACAGCCGGATCAACAATTTGGACGGTCCAGATCACACTACAATGCCATCACATGCATTCCCTTTAATGAATAACAAAAAGTCTCCATACCCAATCAGTTGTAGCAACAAGCAGCACAGTGACATTAAAAATAAATGAGCTAAGACTTCTGTATTAGTTTTCCACCGTCTAAAAATTGGTCACCACTCTTTAAACCAAACTTCAAGTGTACACGTGGCATGGTTGTAAGGCAATCCAGAGGATGGACCATAACTAAAACTGAGATGATAATATTAACCATCTGATTTATCCATTCTAATTTCGACCACTCACTAATTTACTTTTAAACATTAGGATTGCTTGATCCATCCACGATGGGACCCACAGTTTGGATGGTCTGGATAGCTGTACAATTAGTGCCACGAGGGAGGATTATCACCATCACTTTTTAAATTGTGCATACATATATACATTAATTGAAATTTTATATGTAGGACCATATGCTGTGTCTCTTGTCCTTGTCCGTCAAAGTAGATCAGGTCATGATCATTTTTTACACGTGGGGACCACGTGTTATGATTTAGACCGTTGATATGGTGGGACCCACAGGGAATGCATAATGCCTTGAAAGTTGTCTGGATTGTATGATGTCATCCATCCCATTAGACCATTGTGGTGTTTTCTATAAATCCAATGGTTGGAATTTTTGGATCTGAGATTTTTTTTTTTTGGGCAGTATCCATCCATAGATTGGAAGGTCCTGAGCAATATACAATGTTAGGAAAGAGGTGAAATAATTAATGGGTAGGATCTTCCAGTACTAAAGATATGCAGGCCAGCCTATCCATCTTGGGCCCATCAAGTCAATGATCTGGACCATTGAACTATGGCCCCATCTGATCAGGACACTTAAAATCAGGGCCCAATAATTCCTCTCTCTTGATGGCGCATTATTGTTCCCTATCATTTGGGCAGATGGATATGTATGTGGGTGATAGGGTGCTGATATAATGGAAGAGGGTAAAAACAAAAGAAAGTAGGATAATCCAATGGCTATGTATCCTTCCTTCCCAACATCTCCACTTCCCTCCCTATTCGTAGGCACTGTCTTTAATTGAATTGGTGCCCCCCCCCCTTCTCATTGCATTGGAGGGCCTTCTCTATCACTCATTGGGACTATGTTAATTGCATTGAAGGGTCTTCTCTCCCTCCCTCTTTTAGCCTTTTTTAGCTGCATTGGTGTGCCTTCTCTCTCTCATTGCATCGGTGGGCCCTCTCTCTTTGTAATGGCGTGCCCTTCCCTCTCTCATTGGGCCTTTGTTAATTGCATTGGTGGCCCTCTCTCTCTCTCTCTCTCTCTCTCTCTCTCTCTCTCTCTATATATATATATATATATATATATATATATATATGAATGCTCACCTGCGCACCTTTTTACGTGAGCACCCATGAGCACCTTTGCACACGTGTCATGGGCACGGAATCTGAACGGTCCACATGATGAGTCACTCCTTAAAACCTCACATTCCCAACTTTCTGCCTGATACAAAACTTTAGTGGGCCATGGCAAAATGTAACATTTTCCTCCTTTGATTTGCATTCCTCTCTCTATACAGGAATGCTCAACTGTACACCTTTTTAGGTGAGCACCAGGGCGCACCTTTGCACGTGTCTCATGGGCATATAATCTGAACGGTCCACGTAATGTGGCACCCCTTGAAACCTTGCAAGCCTAATTTTCAGCCCGATACAAAACTCTAGTCGGCCATGGCAAATGGAAACAATTTCCTCCCTTGATTTGCATTTCTCTTCGCAATGGCCAACTAGAGTTTTGGATCAGGCTATAAATTTCCTCTCTCTCTCTCTCTCTCTCTCTCTCTCTCTCTCTCTCTCTCTCTCTCTATATATATATATATATATATATATATATATATATATATATATATGCTCACGTAGAAAGGTACGCAAGTGCCCATATATATATATGGGAAAAGGTACTATGCGCTCGAGCGTAAAGCGGTCTCCATGCGGTCGAGCTGGGGTGGACCCCACCGTGATGCCGTTCGAACATCTATCCCCTCAGTCAGATGCACTATCCCTAGACGGGCCCACACGGCTGAAAATCACGTCATCCGAGACTTTTATGGGCCACACCACGTCCAGAAGTGGAGAGGGGCCGTGCACCATTCAAACATTCAAAACCACTTGTGGCCCCCTTTTGAGACGTTTTTTGATGATAAACACCGTCCATCATGTGTATCCTACTTGGATGTAATTTTAGACCAATTTTCAGGTAGTATCCACATCTCAGGTGGGCCCCACCAAGTGATTTTACATGTTTTCGCGTCTATACTTATGTTTTCAGAAGGTATGGCCCACCTGAGTTCCTTGGACGGTCGATTTCAAGCCGTGTGGGTCCCACTTGGAGCGGTACATCTGGTGGACGGTGTGGATCTTCGAACGGCATCACGGTAGGGCCCACCCCAGCTCGACCGCATGGAGACCGCTTTACGCTCGAGCGCATATATATATATATATATATAATGAAAATAAGAAACCAATAAAGCAGTGTCACAAGCATCCCAAGTCAGGAATGTAAGCATAGGTAGTTAATGGGCGCCTAGATTAAATCCTAAGCTCGGCCCATTATTTTCAAAATCAAGACAAGCCAGGTCCGTCGGGCATTGTCCTTGGCTTCTACTGGGCCACAACTTGCAGTAGAAAAGCCGTTAAACATGTTAACTGCCCCAGCCTATTTGTTTATCCGACCTGAATATTTGACTCAGGCCTATGTAAATGGCCTAGCCCAGGCCGAGACTTGTTTTGGGGGCGCCAATGGACCAAGTTTTATTTGGACCAGGCCAGGCTAGGCCCGGGGCTTGGCTGAGACTTAGGACCCAAGGTCTAAAACCAGCATAGGCCCATCATGGGCCTATCACAGTAGGCCAAGGTCCAGCCCAACCTGGACCAGACTGGTCCACAACAAATTTATAAAATCCCTATTTCCTTATCCACCCGTTCATCATTTATCAAATGGAGACACTTGCATATATAAAGATTAGAGTATTCAAATTATACAACTTTCCTAAATTAGTAAAACTTACTAAAGATACCAAAAATGACTCAAATTTGTAACCTACACATAACTTACCTAAATAAGTACTCGAGGACAAAAATGGGCTCTTAAATCTGATGCAGCGAGTGCGTGGATGAAAAAGAAGAGATCAGATCATTGCTTCCTAGGATGATTATTGAATTCACAAGGAAATAAAAAAAAATTTAAGAATAAAAAAAATAAAATTGATATTATTGGTGAAAAGTATTATTTATGCTGTTATTAATAGCCTTGTACAAGCGAAAGAGGCTTTAGACTTTTGAGTTTGACTTTAGACTTAGTTGCATCAAGTGGTCGGTGATAATTGTAATTGCATCATTTCACATCAAAATCATTAACACAAAAGAAAAATAACTAATAAAAAAACTTATTAATAATAATAAGTTTGCAAGTAAAATGGACCCAAAATCTCTACTTCTTCACCATCCGTGAATTCTTTCGCAGCCTACACCACATCAAAATTACTTCATTTCTCACATCCATTTGCTTCTTAACCCGATCAGATGCCAAGATCGTAGGACTCGATGGGTCCTGAACCACTCGAATTCCGCTCCAATACATTGTATACATTGCCTAGCCTCAAACCCGACTGCAACCCTAATCCAAGCAACTGCCAGCCCTAGGCGCAACCTACTAGCCAACCACACAGAAAATAGCCTTAGATTGGTCTAGCTCAAGACATTATATGATCCTCCCAGATTGATTATTCGGCCTAAAAATTCATGCGTGGCCACTCACAAGCCCTATAGGATGCCCAGCCACTTGCAATCCTACTCATGCTAGCTGCGTCCATCAGCTGAGGAGCCTAGATCATATGAGCGGCCAATGGTCCACATTCAAATCACATGCTGGTCCACTGGAGGATTGGACCTATGTGAATTTTAGGTGAGACCATCTACACGGGTCCCACATGATGAACAGGTTGGAGCTTCCACGTGCCATGTCAGCAAATTCACATTCACTATTCAGAATCTGGGCCAACCCATGAGTATGCGATGGATAAGATATAGGATGGTCTGACTATCAGGTGGGCCACACATTGTATGTAGATTGTGGCCAGCCAGTGACTGCATGTCCTGATTTTTGGGCTAGGTACCCACCTGATGAACGGCCTACATTTTGTACACGTGTACACGTGTGGCACCGACTAGCCTTAGGCCTTAGCAAGGTTCTTATCATTTGGGAGATGGCGTAATTTCCACTTAATTAACCGGATATATGTGGGAAGTTAATAATGTCATGGGCCATGCTCATGAAAAGCATGACGTGAATGGTCATGATCAAAGGGACCCACCAAGCTTCATCACCCAGACCTTCCTCTCACGCTGATAGTTCACCACCACTTTTAAAATGGATGTAACTCATCAACTATAAACTAAAAGCACGGTAATCAGGATCGTCCAATCCATGATCCACCTGGTGAATGGGACGCACTGACCGTCCAGTCCTAACCACCCGAGTGGGGGATGAATGGTTAGAATTAGAATGGGCAGATTTCCAAATTCAACAGGTGAAATCAGATGGCTAGCATTACTCGATCAGTGTGAATTAAAATTTTATTTTTATTTATTTTTACATATGCACAACCCACAATGGGAATCATAGTTTGGACGGTCTAGATTACAATAATGTAACCATGTCGTTATCCGTTAATTAAATCACCTTCTAAAATGGTGGTGAACCATCATCACTGTATAGCTTTCCACTCACGCACTTACTATCTGTGGGATCCAAACCACTCACTAGGTGTCCCCCAAACCCTCCAAAAAAGAAAAAGAAAAAAATGTCCACTCATTTTGGTGGGCCACCCCATGCACGAGAAAATAGAGAGTTAATTAGAAAAGATGTCCATTTTAATATACAAGTACTGACCACCAAGCAGGTGGGCTAGCCTGATTTTTGAGGGGGAGAACCTACATGGTTGGCCCCACCTAGTGACCAGCTTGGGTAAAACTGGCACATGTGTCCGGGAGTGCACCAACATCTCCCAGCCTTCCAAACCAGCTTTCTCATTATTGCAAGGGACATAAAAGAAAAAAGTGCTTTTGTAGGGCTGAAAAGTCTCCTTTCTTTTTACCATTGCACGCCTTGGCCCACTTTCTCTCAAATTTCAAAATCCAACGCTCCAAAAAGACTACCCACAATTTCCTTATAGGATACTTCTAGCCGTTCATTCCATTCCGAGATCAAACCTTCAAATGCCTCTCTCTATAAATAGGATCCCAAACACACTTCTATTTCTACACAAGAATCCTCCTACACACATACATTTTGTTCTATCATATTAAACTACAAAAGCATGTCTGTATGTATCCATTTTGGTTTTTGGTAGTGATTATATTGTAATTAGTGACTAATCACATGCTATATAACGTCTGATCAATGCCGCAGCCCGGTTGCAGGTGATACAGGTGAGGGTCCCAAACCTCGACTGCGAGGGATGCGCAACAAAGATTCGGAAAGCTCTCTTCAAGCTCGAAGGTATATACATGATCAATCTCTTATTCAGGCTTTGTTTGGTTGCACCAAATATAAAAAAATTTCATGATATTGCACAGCCAAACACGGCCTAAGAGTTTGTATTAGTATTGCTTGTACTGGTCACAGCTTGTTTGGATTATCTGCAACATGATATGATTTGCAATTCGAAGCTGTCCATCTTGTCGAGCATGAAAAATACACGAGTTGGATATCATATGACACAACAGGCTTTTTTGTTTTCCTCTTCTTGATCATCTAACATAAATGGACGTGGTTCTTAGACCATAGTCATTTGGAATCGGGCCCACCAAATGGATGGTTCGGATTGTTGAGCCATGCAGCTATATATGCCCCATCCAGTAACGCACATTTTCTAATCCTAAGCATGCTTCTTGTGTTAACTAATGGCGTGTTTGTTTGCACCAAATACCATGATATTTCATGAATAATCAGTCTAATTTGGTGTAACATATAATGAAATTTCATGATATTTGGTGCAACCAAACGCACCATAAACAAACTCAATATTCAAAGCCTTGTCATCTTTTAGCAGATTCAGTTGCCAGCTTCCAAAATGCAAATTACTTCTCTAGCTTCTCACATTGGGTTAGTGATCCAACCCAGATATGGGTCCAGATTGGGCCTACAAAAGACCTCGAAGTTGGGTATGGGCCTTATTTGAAAATGGACATAGGCCTACAAAAATTTATGTTACCCAAGTACAAGTGGCAATGGAAGACGCTTGTGTCAGGCCAGGCTAGGCCCTGGTCGACCCAACAGTTAAGACCCAGAGCCTGAACTTGCGTGGGCCTACCACACAGGCCCGTTTAAGCCCAGAAGAATTGATTGCCCGAGCCTGCCAGACTCGACCCTACCTGACCAGAAATTGATAAAATCCTTATTTCCCACTTAAATATTTTCTATCCATCCACTGATCAAGTGGGCCACACATGTAATATATAACACATGTACATATGGTGCAAGTCTTAAGTGGGGCCTGCTTGATTAACTGATTGAATCTTAAACACGTATGCCACATTGGCACATGTGCCACCCCATGATATTCATATACGAATAACTAGTATGTTGATTTATTCAGTTGTTTCCATGCTCCGCAGGAGTAGATGAAATAGACATAGAAATGGAAACACAGAAGGTTACCGTAAGAGGGCATGCAGTGGAGGAGAAGAAGGTAATCAAGACCGTCCGTCGGACTGGGAAGGCAGCCGAGCCATGGCCATTCCCAGCTTACTCCCATTATTCATCATTTTATAAATACCCGGCCCACATAGCGAACCACTATTACGAACGGTCCAGCAACGATGTGGCGAGTGTACACACTTTCTTCCATACTCCCGCAACCTACTCAATGGCTGTGTCATCTGATGAAGCTGTGGCATCCCTTTTCAGCGATGAAAATCCACATGCATGCACCATCATGTGATCACGTGGTTTTTTATTTTTTAATTAAATATTCAATGGATAAGGTTGTATTGTTTTGTTATTGAGAAATGATCCAGTGGTTCGGATCATTATAAGTTACAGTGCTCCTTGTTCTATTGGGAGACTTTGATAGTCTAACTGATCAATCAATCTATGCTGTCCATTAGTCCATTATTCATTTCAGGGTCTACAATGCAAAAAATCACAATTTTTGTAGGCCATTGGTATAATGGTTAGGATTGACTGATAATAGTGATCGTTTAGAAACATAAGCCATCCAATCAGACCTATTCTTATGTAAACAATCGTAGACGTCCATTTTGTAAGCTGTTGATAGATGCTTAGAATTGTCTGAACAGTGAATTTTCTGTGGTAGCCTGTAAAATTTATGATGGGCCTGATGAATGGTACAGATCGAGCAATCAAATTATCCAAGGGTCCCAACACAACTAATTAAGAGCACTTATAGTTATCCATGCTCCTGACCGACCATTAACTCAAACGCTTTCGTGAGCCACCTTGTAAAAATTACACAGATCAGATGATCAGATCCATCCAAAAGTTTCCCTTCTTTTTCCGTAGCCTTCCATTTCCTGGGCCATTTGATTGGATGGTTTGGATTATTTGATAGAAATACTTCTTTTGTTCCACTAACCGATCCCAAAAAATAGATGGCCCAAATTGTAGAACGGACCTATTTTTGCACGAGGCATCCTAATGTCCATTTTCTAGTTGACTGATCGTATGACCAGAATCATTTGATCTGGTTAAGATTTGCATACTAGCCATTGAAATATGTCATTAGCGTTGTGGGCGGTCCAATTAATTGATTGGACTGAGCACTGGACCATTACTCGTGTTAATCTTGGTAAGAAAGGCTTTTGCAGGCAATCCGCATCAGTTTCTCTTATTGGCGTGCCCCAATTGATGAGAAGAGCAACTGGCTTATACAAAATAGGAATATTTATTATTTTTAATTTTTAATTTTTAAAAGAAATGTAGGAGCACATCAATTGTAATTTTATTGATAATTATTACATACATTAGAGGGGGCTATACTGACGGATTCTCTCCCCAAATTCATCGCTAACGCTTTCTATTACAATTCTCATTAAAAGTACTCAAAATAAAAAATAAAAAAAACCAACCTTTGTGAAGCATCCAACATTACAACAATTATTCATTACACATTACTTCGATTTCTATCAAACTTCTTCAGTATAACATCCTATAACAATTACTAAAAGAGTCTATCTTTCATCTTATCAAAGAAGCGGTAATAGACAATCCTCCAAGACCTCTTGAGCACTAAAATGCCACATAAGGCCCAAAACCCAACTGCAAATCCTGGTCCCAACCCAGAGTAAAACCAACGCATTTCATCCTCTTCTTCATCTTTTTCAACGTAACCAGGACCTGGAGGAGTCTCATCACTAACACATTTATCTAGAAGAGGAGGTCCACAAAGTCCGATGTTGCCCATATAAATAGAAGGATCTTGGAATGTCTGGAGCTGATTTCCAGATGGGATTTTCCCCCACAAGTTATTAAACGACAAGTTTAAGCAACTTAGAAAAGTTAAATTTGACATGCTCAGAGGAATTGTACCTGAAAGCTGATTTTCAGAGAAATCAAGAGACTCTAGCAATGCCAATTTACCAATCTTATCTGGGATTTTTCCGGTCAAATGATTTCCAGATAAGTTTAAAGCACGTAATCCCAAAAGTCCTGTGAATCCTTCAGGAATCTCTCCAGACAAATTATTTCTTGAAAGGTTCATGCATGTAACCAGTAAAACTGTTCTTGTGTATTCAAACACTAGCCCCTTCATTGACACAAGCAAGTTTTCCTTGTAATATGATGATTCTATCCCTCCATGGAAAAGAACGTGGTTAATCTTTTGCTCATTCTTCATGGCCATGAGATTTTCAAAACTTTGAGGAATTGAACCAGATAAACAATTTTGTGCTACATCAAGGAGCTGAAGAGAAGTTAGGTTTAATAGTTGTGGTGGGATGTTGCCAGTAAACTTATTGGATCGTAAGCACAGAATTCTTAAAGTTGGAAAGCTTTTGCTAATCCAAGTGGAAATATGACCTGAGAAATTGTTGTATCCAAGGTCAATAGTCTCCAAACCAGCAGATTTCTTCAGGGACAAAAGGATTTTTCCTGATAGGCTATTGTTGCTCAAGTGCATTGTTCGGAGTCGACGCAACTGACCCAGGGACCTGGGTATTTCTCCTAATAACCTGTTGTTGCTCAAATCAACTGCCTCAAGGGCTACACAATTACCCAAACTCAATGGAATGATACCACCAATATTGTTTCGAGAAAGGTCAAGGACAATCAAGGATTTCATTCCTTCTATGAATGAGGGAATCGTGCCATTGATTTGGTTACCTTTGGCAGAAAAGTATTCTAAATACTGCATTGTGGATGTAAAATTGGGTGGGATTGGGGCTGAAAATTGATTGTTGGAGAGATCAAGTACTCTGGCTCCATTCAATATGCAGGGTATGGGACCACTGAAATTATTCAAACTCAAATCAATGATGGCCCATGGTTGCATTTTGAAAGGGTTGGGCAATTGGCCAAAAATCTGGTTATTTGAAAGCTTGAGTTTAAGAAGTTGGGGTGTTAGATCCCAAAACCAGGTGGGGATGATGCCAGAGATGGTTGTGTTAGAGAGATCCAATAATCCTACATATTTTTGTGTTCGTAACCAGAGAGGAAATCGAGGACCTAAATGACATGATCCTAGGTCAAGGTAAGAAAGCTGAAATGGAGGGGCCCAATCAGAGTGTGGAACAAAAACCAAAGAATTGGAAGACAAATGTAAGGACATCAACTTTTTGAGGTTTTCAAAAAGACTTTCAGACACGTTTCCTGTCAAGGAGTTGTAAGAGAGGTCAAGCCAATACAAGTTAGAAAGTTGTCCTAAAGTTGTTGGGATTGTCCCATTCAACTGATTCTCACCGAGAGATAAAGTTTGTAAGGAAGACAAACCTCCAAGAGCTGCAGGGATATTTCCATTCAACTGATTCATTGAGAGGTCTAAATATACCAATGAAGACAATCCTCCAAGAGCTGCAGGGATATTTCCATTGTACTGATTCCCCGACAGAATTAATTCTTCCAAGGAAGACAATCCTCCAAGAGAAGCAGGGATATTCCCATTCAACTGATTCCCAAGGAGAGATAAATATAGCAAGGAAGACAATCCTCCAAGAGCTGCAGGGATATTTCCATTCAACTGATTCCGTGAGAGATCTAATTCTTCCAAGGAAGACAATCCTCCAAGATGAGCTGCAGGGATTGGGCCTGTTAGCATGCAATCTTGGAGAGAAAGGTGTTTAAGATTTTTGAGCTCATGTAACCAATCAGGAATGGCCGCATGCATTTTGTATCCATACAAAGACAGGCTCTCTAAATTGATAAGCTTAGTTATGGCTCTTGGAATGCTACCTGTTATATTCTCACTGAATGACAAAGAGAGAGACTCAAGTGATGTCATATTCCAAATAGAGTTGGGGATTCCTCCATGCAGCTGACTGAAAGATAGATCAAGTTTCTTCAGCTTCCTCCAGCTGCCTTCAAGGAACTCTGACCAATCAACCCTCAGGTTATCATCAGTTGATCCCAACCACAACTCTTCCAAGTTAGGAAGTTGTGAAAATCGATGAGGAACCTCACCATGAAAGTTGTTGTATGAGAGATCCAAGGACACGAGGCTACTAATGTTAGCTATCCAGTTTGGAATGCTAGAATTGAAGTTGTTCTCACTGAGATGGAGGACACGGAGAGATGTGAAATTAACAGAAGGAAGAGTTGGAGAAATATATGAAAGACCACATTCGATTAAGCTTAGCTCAACAAGGGAAGGAGACATGTTCATTACGTGCACCCAATCATGGCTTGCCATGGAAAGGTTCACATAAGACATGTCGAGGTAATTGAGAGAAGGTAGGCTTGTCAACCACCAAAGGTTTTTGGCACTCAAAGAAGATGAAGAAAGCTTCAGGGAAACGAGTTTGGTGAGGTTTCCAAGCTGATGAGGGATTCTCCCACTGAACCCTGCCTCTGACAAGTTCAAATGCCTCAACTCCTTCATTGAACCCAGGAAATCTGGAATTGGTGCGCCATTAAAAGCATTATCGCTCAAGTCCAAGAACTGAAGATGCTTCAGTTGAACCAGAGCTGGATCAATTCTGCCACCTACCCTGTAAGTAGCATGGAGGTCGAGTTTAAGAACAAACCCAGTTATGTTGTGGCAGGTAATTCCTCTCCATTTGCAGCAGTCAGAGGCATCATCATCCCATGAAGAGAGAAGATTGGAGAAATCGTTGAGAGACTTCCGAAAGGTGGTGAGAGCTTTTCTCTCGGAATCGAAGCAACCACTCACCTTCCAATATCCTCCCCAATATATTAATACATTTAAAACAAAGAAATAAGAAATCTTCTCTGCTGAGAATAACAACTCTCCATTCCTTTTCTCTCTGCTCTAGAAAAGGGAAATTGATTCTTTGCTGATTTCTCCTTCCGCTCTCCTTAATTTATAAGATCTGAAGACCGCACACATCCATCATGCGAGTTCACCACCATTTTCTCTTAACTCTGATCAAGCAATCCTAACCAATCCGTTTCCGCTCTTGACAAGGCAAGTCTCTGGCATCTTGATCGTCTAAGACATCCAAGCCGTTTATCAAGTTCCTTAGCACATCTTGGGGACAAGGATCATCGTCCATCCATTTTTTAAATTTAGGTGATCTTCATGGTACGGCCCACCATCTCAATGGTCTAGAAGAAGAGAAATTACATGAAACTCAGGCTGCGGTTGAGCTTGATCCATGAGCACTCAAAAATTGTACACGTGGCATACATTAAATCAAATAAAATAACAGGATTATGCAGCCTAATGTAGCAAAGTTACAATCCCAAGATTAGATTAGTTGAACCATCCTAACCTCTGATTCCTGGAGGCTTGTTTGTGAAAATTAATAAGATTGATAATTAAATTTTTTTTCTTTTTTTTTAATCAAATAAGAATAATTTTTGTTAAGAGTACATCTATATTGGATACCCTAATTTGGATAGTTTAATTTGACTACTTGTATGGCACGTGTGTAATGTATACATTTTCTTTCCTTAATTGTCTACGTATTGAAGGGGCTGGAAAAGTTCTTAGTGATTTTTTTTTTTTGTGCATGGGCCCCATGAAGCTTTTAATGGTGGGGATTCATCGTGTGATTCGGTGGCTTTTTCCTAGTTAGGTCAGCTGGCTCAATACGCTATCTGTTTTTTAAACTAGGTGATAGTGTGTTGTTTTTTTGGCTCATTGGGTTCATCTGCCATAGGCGACCATAGTACCAGTGGGTTGGTTTAGTAAAGCATGGGCTCCACTTGCACAATCTAACCAGTCTAGTAGTATTGGAAACTCAAATTACC
Organism: Magnolia sinica; assembly: GCF_029962835.1. NCBI lineage: Eukaryota > Viridiplantae > Streptophyta > Magnoliopsida > Magnoliales > Magnoliaceae > Magnolia > Magnolia sinica. Next base: position 80,199,942 of record NC_080586.1, read on the forward strand.
ATCGGTGCAAAGGATCCATAGGCTATTCTTGGTGGGACAACTGTAATCCAAGGATCAGATTTTATGGCTTTCTTAGTGTCACTTGAACAGTGGGTGGGATTGGATGGATGGTCTGGATTGATTCATTTGATTAGCATTGTAACTTAAATACTGAGGGGAGCAGATTGCCTTCCCAGTAACTCTTAGCGTACTGATTAAACTCTGTGGGGCCCACCACGATTCATATATTTTATCTACTATATCTATCCATTTTACCATATAATTTTTGGGCTTAAGCCCAAAAATAAAGCATATCTAAAGCTCACGTGGACCGCACCACAAGAAACGGTGTGATTTGAACATCTACCATTGAAAAATTCATGGGTGCCACAGAAGTTTTGGATCAAGCTGATATTTGTGTTTTTCCTTTATTCATGTTTGTGTGATCTTATGAATAGGTTGAATGACAAATAAACATCACTTTGGGCCCTAGGAAGGTTTCAACGTGGAAATCATTATTCCCACTATTTCCATATGCAGTTGTGGTCCACTTGAGCTTTGTATATACTTCAATTTTGGGCTCAATCCTAAAATGAACTGGAAAAATTGATGGACAGCATGGATAAACCACAAACATTCATGGTGGGCCCAACAGTGTTGGCTAGTACAATAAAGCCTACTAAGTTACTCGGTACTCAATCCCATTTCAAAACTAGGAATGTTTTTGTTTGTATTTTCATTTAGAGATTATTATTATTATTATGAGAAATTATGCATGCGAAATATCTAGGATGGTCAACAGTCAGGTTCCCTCCAAGATGTGGTTCAGCCAAAAACTCAAGTTGGCTCAGGCCCATCCATTAGGTGGGCCACATGTACCATGACTCTGAACTGCTGGATATGGTTCATGGTTTAAAATGATTCATGTTTTGGCATCTTATTTTAGGGTGTGGTCCCAAAAAATTAAGAAGGTAAAAATTTCAGATGGACCACACCACAGGAAGTAGTGCTTATTGGATGTTTATTATTAAAAATTTTCTTAAGGTCTACTGTATTGTTTGTTGACCATCCAACCTGTTGATCAGGTCCAACAAACTTGGATAAAAGGAAAATATAAATATCAGCTTGATCCAAAACTTTTCTGGACCACAAAAATTAAGCTGATATTTGAGTGGTCCGTCTGTATGACCTTATCAACAGATTACATGAGAAGTAAACATTTCAGTGGCCTTCAAATTTTTTTTAATGGTGGACATTTAATCAACATTATTTCTTGTGGTGTTGTCCACCTGATATTTGAATCTACTGAATTTTGGACTCAATGACACGTGAATATAATAGAAATTAATACTTTATGGTGGGCCGTTAGCCAATGATCTACCGACCCAGGTGGATGTGGGACTCATTGGGTATGTTTTTCAAAAGATAATATGACCTCTGTCACCTTCACAAAGGAATAATAACAGTGCCCTCTAACCCCTTGTAATTACCATACAATGGGAGTCTGCAGGCCCACTAGTAATTTCCATTAAAGTGTCCCAATGAAAGGACCGCACGCTCTTGGGTGAGCGACTCTCTATTGGATGGTGCTGTGTCGCCACCATCATTTATGTGTTTATACGGCATGGATGGGAGTGGATTAGGTAAGACCCTCAACTCACCCAAGACGCTACAGCATGCACTTACCATGGGCCATATCCTAACGTGATCTGAAAAAAAAATAAAAAATGGATGGACGGGATGGATTTCTCACAGAAATCACAGTGGGCTCCATCTAGCTTCCCATTGGCAGGAAAATCCTGTCAATGGCTTTCGCTAATTGAAATATACTTGTTACCACTTTCACAACAAATGCTAATCCTACATTCTCTCTTTTCTACTCTACTTTCACCTATACTTATAAACAACCTATTTATTATAAGAAGTAAAATATTAATTAGGAGTATACATTTTTCTATAATTCTTTTTATATCCTCATGTATATAAAGTTATCATTTCACATTCCTAAATTTTTTTAATACACGAGTCGACATAATTATTTTATTTAAAATTAATTTTCAACAAAACTAAATGTGGTAAACATATGCAAGATGTAGGTAATTGCTTGCCTCAATCAGAAAAACCTTCGGCTCTAATACCAATTTATTAATTGAAAAATGATAATTAAAGCATGAACAATGAGATATAAAAAACAAAAATAAAATTGCAGATGCATGGCCTTAGCTATGTGAAGCTCCTTCATTAGAAGGGACCTTTCATCAAAAAATAACTTTTATACTGTATTGAAATATACTTGTTACCACTTTCACAACAAATGCTAATCCTACACTCTCTCTTTTCTACTCTACTTTCACCTATACTTATAAACAACCTATTTATTATAAGAAGTAAAATATTAATTAGGAGTATACATTTTTCTATAATTCTTTTTATATCCTCGTGTATATAAAGTTATCATTTCATATTTTTTAATTTTTTAAATACACGAGTCGACATAATTATTTTATTTAAAATTAATTTTCAACAGAACTAAATGTGGTAAACATATGCAAGATCTAGTTAATTGGATTATGTTCTGCCTACATTGACCAATCCCTGTGTTAAGAATTCTGCAACCTGTCCATCATGTGTCCACATGGGCAAGTTCATTTTCTCATACCCATCTGTACTTTCTTATACCCATCCACAGGTTTAATGAACTGCAAGGATCTTATACACATGTGCCAACAATTACTCTTCTAAGGTTAAATTCTTGAGACCCTTTGGACCCTTGAAGTTTAGATTGGAGTCAATCTGTCCATTGGATCGATATGAATCAACAAAAAAAGTAACTGGGGATTCAAATAATGGACACAGCTTATATCGGTGGATCCCTGAATGTGACTCACTGTGATGCATGTTTCATATATCCATGCTGTCCATCCATATAGAGAGATCAATTTAGGATATTAGCCTAAAAACACAGCAGATTCAAATCTCAAGTGGACCACGCCACAGGAAACAGTAGTGATTGACCATTAAAAGCTTCCTATAAGATCCACAAAAGTCTTGGACCAAGCTCATTTTTGTGTGGTCCTTTCATCCATGTCTTTGTGACCTTACCAACCGGTTAGGTGGAAAATAAATATTCCGGCGGAGCCAAGAAGTTTTTAATGATGGGCGTTCAATCATCATTGTTTCCTGTGGTGTGGTCCACTCGAGATTTAAATCTACAGTATTTTAAAATGATATGAAGAAACAGATGGCTGACGTAGATATAAGAGGTGGACTACTCATAATATAAGGTCTACGGAAGCCGTGTCTGACAGTAATGTACTTTAGATGGGCACGTGGTTAGCCTGTGACCACCGACCTCTACGTTCGCCGGAGACTTGAGTCCACTATGGTAGATGTGTTTTAACCATGCTGTCTATCCTTCTAAGGGTCAACACTGATGTTTATGGCTCATCCAACTTGTTCATAAAGTGACACTGACCTGAATTGAAAACACAAATACCGGCTTACTTAAACTTCCGTGGCTCCACATGTTCCTGCCATTGAAATCTTTCGGGGTCTAACTATTAGGATTTGTGTTGCGTAATCACTCAGATTTGGATCTAGGATAACAATCCAATAGCGCCAAGCAATTACAAGAGAAACACAAAGATTTAACGTGGAAAACTCTTGCGGGAAAAAACCACGGCACAAAGCGACAGATCTTCACTATAAAAATAGAAATTACAAAGAGAGAGGACTTACCCGATTCAAACAAGCTTGAATCTCACCCTTACTACACCCTTTGATAGCCCTAGAACCCTTTTAGAAGCTCTTAGAATACATTTAGAAAACCTTAGGGGTCATTTGGCACCATGGATTGGAGGGGATTGTAGGGGATTTGAGGGGGTTTCAAATCCCCTGGTTGTTTGGCAACATAAAAGTAACTGGGGATTTCAAATCCAGGGAGTTTCCAATCCCCTCTTTGAGGGGGTTTGCAATGCATGGTGAGAGCTTGGATTACACCTAAAATCATTACAATATTTGTAGGTGTAACATGTGTGTTACTATACACTATCATTCTATTGGGCACATGGCCCACTAATGATGATGATCAGCACCGTCCAAACATTATCCATGTAAATCAACACCATCCAAATATTGTCTAGCACTGTCCAAACATTGTCCATGTAAATCAACGAATAAAAATCGTTGGTTAGTCACTCAGATATGATCTTATGCTTGTGGCCCATTCGTGACTTGGAATTTCATCATTTTTGGGCAAGGCATATATTTCAGCAGGCTTATCACAACCATTGTATCAAAAATTACATATCTCACTAATTAGAGATACTAAAGTTGATTTAGTAATTAAATTCAAATCCCTGTAAATATACCAAGGATAGGTACTTTCAGATTAAAGTTGATTCACACTCCAGGGTGCCAAACACACTAGAAGGATTGCAAATCTAGGGGGTTTCTAATCCTAGAGGTTCTGAATCCAGGGGGTTACAAATCCATGCTCCCAAACAGGCCCTTATAATACCTTGGAAAGGCCTTAGGGACCCCTATTTATTGTTTAGGAAACTCCACTTACGCACCGACTTTGGAAAAGTTCGGAAACCGCCTCAAATTTATGCAGTCCGCGCGTAGTCTGCGTAACCTTCAACTAGTCGAGCCACGACTTCGACTGGTCGAGCCTGTCCCACGACTAGTCGAGCGTCTTGGAAATCCAAATACATTGTTGTTGGACTTCGAGTTGAAGAGACCTTCGACTAGTCGAGCTAGTCCCTCGACTAGTCGAGTAATGTGGAAAATTTAAGACATCTTCCAACAACAAATCCCCAACAATAACTCGTTGTTTATATGTAATCCACACTATTTATAAGGTCAGACCGTATGAATGTTTTAATGGTGGTGATCGAATCCCCACTGTTTCCTCTTGTATATCACACTTAGCTTTGGATCTGCCCCATTTTTGTTCTTATGAATTTTTCACAAACATCACGGTGGGCCCCACCTACTAACATCCCAACGCAAGAACTTCCTGCATTTTTAAATCTGACAAGTGGAGCCTACATTCCAGTAATCCAGACCATTAATCTGTTGCTCCCCATTATGGAACGACTATGCCCCAAAAAGCTCCTCTGTAAGGCAATAATAACCTTTCAATTTGTGGACTGAATACGGATGACTAAGAAAGGAAATACATCTATTGTTCACATCCAACTTAAAATTTCACGAAATTGTCACCAAGATCATTTGGTCTAGGTTATTTTTTAGGGGAATGGTGCATCCATATTCCATAAGGAACAAAATTCTCTATAACCCCTCTTAGGATGTTCTTTCAAGGCCCGAGCTCTGTGAGCCTAATGTTTTATGTTTGTGAAATATAATTCATTCATCTGTTGCGATCCAAACGAAAAATAAAATAAAATCAGGTTATCTTCTTGGTAGTCCTTAATAGCCTCCATGTTGAAGGCTTGTCTACATGATAGGTGTGGTACAGGTTTTTTGTTGTCCCCACCCAAATGGCTGAAATTTTTTTTCCTTAAATTATACAAAGTAGAAGATTTTCAAAAAAAACAAAAACAGGGGAAAAGTTGGAATGGGGGTCACTACCGAGCCTTTCTAGGTCCACCCGCATTGTTTCTATGCCATGAAATCAATTCATTGTGTTAGCTCTCCCACATTGCATGGGACCAAATTTATCCAAAATTCGGTTGGCTGAATTCTCGCGAAATTCAAAAATTTACATTGTTAGAATTTGATTCGAACTTCACTCGGGCTGGCCAAACTTCAAGTTAGGCCAGCTGAACCAAAAGTTACGCTAGCTGAATTTTCAACAGATTTTGAATTTTAACCTGAACCTGAAGTTAGGTTAGCTGAAAAAGTTAGTTAGCCGAACTCCAGAACACATACACCAAAAATAACCCAAAATATATGATTTTTTGAAAGCAGATAACCTAAGGTCTTTCTAGGATTATATCACTTATTGGTTAGCAAATACAGAGATCATCTGGTTATGAAATCGAGCGACGTCTTCTTGAGATGATAAGCCGATTTTGAGCTGATCTTCAGACATGTAGAGTAGTTGCGATTTAACTGTACTTGCGATCTGACCAATATCACTTTGTCTCACAAAATTTGACAACGTTATGTATGCTAAACATATAAGTACTTACACGTTTTGATTTAATCCTCACCATTAAAAAATTCATGGATCCCACTTAAATGTTTATTTTCCATCCAACCTATTGATAAGGTCACAAACATATAGATGAAGAGAGCTAAGTGGTGTTTGGCACTGCAGGACCAACTCTGAGGAATGTGTTTTATCCACTTGCATTCATAAGTTTAATTTGTTAGCTTATTTTGGGGCATGAACTCAAAAAGGAATTAGATTAAAGGCTCAAGCCGACCATACCATAAGAAACAATCATGATTTAATGCCCACCATTGAAAACTCCTTGAGGACCACCAAAGCTTCGGATCAATATGATATCTGTGTTTTCCCTTCAACTAGGTTAGTGTGACCTTATCAACAGATTGCATGGAAAATAAACATTACTTTGGGCCCTATGAAGGTTTCAATAGTGGGTATCACTATTCCCATTGTTTCCCATGGCATGGTCCACTTAACCGGTTATCTACTTCTTTTTCGGGTTCATACTTTAAAATAAGCTGACAAAATGAATAGACAACACAAATATACCAAAAAAAAAACATAGTGGCCTCACAGCGCACAACACTACTTACAAGGTCACCACCCGATTCTCACCCAAGATGACCTACCTGGTGGTGTTAGAGTCCCCACCCAATTCGCTTCCCAGACACGACCTACCTGGTGGTGTTAGGGTCCCCAGCCAATTTGCTTCCGAGACACGGATAGTGTGGTGACCTTGCCACCATCCACTCTCGTGGTGGCAAGACTCAATGGAGAGCTAGCCGATTGTGAGACGTGTTTTATCCACACCGTCCATCCACTTTGCAAGTTCATTTTAGACCATGGGCTCAAATTTGAAATATACTCAAACCTGATCAAGTGAACCACACCATAGGAAATAGTGGGGATAATGATGTCCACCATTGAAACTTTTTCAGGTTCAGTGATGTTTATGTGTCATACATCTTGAAGGTGACACAGACTCGATGAGGAGAAAACACAAATATCAGCTTATCCAAAACTTCCATCCTTAGGAAATTTTCAATGGTATAGGCCTACTTGGATCCCATTGTTTATTGCAGTGTGCTACTCTTGAACTTCGGATATGCTTTGTGTTTACTAGGAATTTATGTTTTTGCATAATTTTTACATTCTTGTGTATATAAGATTATCTTTTTGTATTCCTAAACTTTTTAAATACATAAGCTTTATTTAAAATTAATTTCCAACAGATTTAAATGTGGTAAACATATGCAAGATCTAAGTCATTGGATTAAGTTCCACCTACCTTGAACAATCCCTGCCTTACGAATTCTGCAACTTGTCCAACATGCATGTGTGCCAAACGGGCAAGGTTATTTTCTTATATGATCTACACCCTTAATGAATTGTAAGAATCTGAGAAACGTGTGCCAACAATCACCTCTTCTAAGGGTGGCATTTTAAGCTGTGTGAAACTCTCAGCTCACTGCTCTCCTTGGACCCATGGTTTTAATATTCTTCTGAGGCAGGTGCAACCCAATGAATCAAACTTGGACCTGACAGGATCCTGTCTGGTTCTACGTGATGGATCACCCCCTTAATTCAACTCTAGGTTGGGTGAATAGAGACTTGACTTAGGGTCAATCAATCGATCCACTAGCTTTCCATTTTGCTTGCACGTCAACTCAAAGGACCTAAAAGTCTGGACTTTGGTGAAATTTCCTTTTCCAAAGGATAGTGTCGGCCATCATGCACGACTTAGAAATATGTAACCAGGCTCCAGTCAGATACGTTAGTGTCGGGGACTGGGCCCATTTAAGATAAAAACATTACCTTCCACCAATTCAGTGAGCAAGGATTGTAAGTCATGGGGTAGAAAAACAATCCCATCTGTATCATGTTCATGTGTTATGAGGGAAATTCAGTCCGTCCAAATGGTTGACCGAACTGTCAATGAATCACCACCATTTTTTCAACGGTGGTTTCCTAACACAGGGTTTATTGTCTGATGGTGCATATAGAGTCGGTGTCAATAATAATGGACACGGCTTATATAGGTAGTTGGATTTCTGAATGTGAGGTTCACTGCGATGCATGTTTCTTATATCCATACCATCCATCTATATAGGGAGATCATTTTAGTGTATTATTCTAGAAATAAAGTAGATCCAAATTTTAGGTGGACCACAACACAGGAAACAGTAGTGATTGACCATTAAAAACTTATTATGGACCACAAAAGTTTTCGATCAATCTGAAGCTGATATTTGTGTGGTCCTTTTATCCATGCCTGTGTGACCTTACCAACCAGTTAGATGGCAAATAAACATTCTGGTGGACTCAAGAAGTTTTAAATGGTGGGTATTCAATCACTGCTGTTTCCTGTGATGTGGTCGACTTAAGATTTGGATCTACTTTAGTTTTTAGCCTGTAGTGTAAAATGATCTAGATCAACAGATAGACAGCATGGATAGAAGACACAGACATCAAGTTGGGCCCCACAGTCAGGGATCCACGGAAGCCAAGTTAGACCGGGACGCGGTTAGCGTGGTTAGTTAGTACGTAAACGTTATCCACGCGGTCTGTCTTTTTGCAAAATCTTTCCAAAGGGCAACAGCTGTGATTATTGCTCATTCTAACTCGTTGATATTGTAACATTAACGTGGCCTTAATAACCTATTGCCTATAAGTCAGGGATCGACCCAAGCGCGAAATCGGATTGCGTCAGTACCCTCTTATCGTACTGAGTAAACTCAGTTAGGCCCACTTAGAATGTGTGTAGTCTATCCATGCCGTCCATCTGTTTTTCCATATAATTTAAGGGGTTGAGCCCAAAATTGAAGCAAATCCAAAGATCAAGTGGATCATAACGAAGGAAACAATGGGAATAATGATTTTCACTGTTGAAAGCGTTCTAGGCCCCACAGTGATGTTTATTTGTCATCCAACATATTCATAAGATCATACGGACATGGATGAAGGGAAAAAACAAATACAAGCTGGATGAAAAACTTCTGTAGCCCTCAAGAATTTTTTCAACAGTAGAGGTTCAATTCACACTTTTTACTGTAGTGTGGTCCATTTGAGCATAAAATGGATGGACAGAGTGGATAAAATACATAAAAATCGTGTTCAAGCTCACAGAGTTTACTCACTAAGCTTAGTGAGTTACTCATTATGCAATCCGCGAAAGGTTGTTCCAGATATTGGAAGGAGATTGCGTCCGACCCGGCATGTACAATGAGCTGTCCATGCAAGGGCACTTGTGGGGCCACCGTGTGTGTGTGTGTATATGTGTGTGCGTGCCGGGGGGATGGTTCTATGCAGTTGACCTCATGGGAACTTTTCATGAGGTTGAGCTGTGTAGGCCCCATCGTGATTCATGTCGAACATCAATGCCATGCATTTGATGGGTTCCTTTTAAATTATGGGATATCCCAAATATCAGTGGTATACGGAACTTAGGTGGGCCATACCATATAAAATCATACGAAGACATGCTTAAAACTTATAAAAGCACTTGGTGGGCCTCACCTAAAATTTTTATGCATATGAAACTTGGTCTTAGCCCTCATCCAAGTGGGACACATAATGGATGGGCTGGATTGGTGAACAACATGTCGGTGAGCCCAACAAATGATTATGAATGTTTTAATGGGAGGGTAATCCCTCTCAACTTTTGTATGTGGTGTGGCCCACACAAGTACTAATCGTAAGGTCATCTCTGGTGTGGTTTACTTGAGTGTTAGATTTGGCTCATTTTTGAGCTCATGCCTTAAAATGATTTGAGAAAATGCATGGACAGCGTGGATAAATAGATATATCATAGTGGGCACCACAGGAACCTATATATGTTCTGAGGGAAATTCAGTCCCTCCAAATGGTTGACCCAACTGTCAATGAATCACCACCATTTTCTCAACTGTGGTTTCCTAACAGAGGGTTTATTGTCTGATGGTGCATATAGAGTCGCTGTCAAAAATTATGGACACGGCTCAAGTAGGTGGATTTCTGAATGTGGGGTTCACTGCGATGCATGTTTCTTATATCCATACCATCCATCTATGTAGGAGATCATTTTAGGGTATTAATCTTAAAAAATGAAAGTAGATCCAAATTTTAAGGGGACCACAACACAGGAAATAGTAGTGATTGACCATTAAAAACTTATTAGGGACCACAAAAGTTTTCGATCAAGCTGAAGCTGATATTTGTGTGGTCCTTTTATCTATGCCTGTGTGACTTTACCAACCAGTTAGATGGCAAATAGATTTTCTGGTGGACTCAAGAAGTTTTAAATGGTGGGTATTCCATCACTGTTATTTCCTGTGATGTGGTCCAGTTTTTTTGTTAAAAAAACAGAGCCTTCATTCCATGGAAAGGTCACTGTACAGGAGACACTTGGGGCTGGCATCAGGCCAGAAAAGATGCCTGATGCCACCTATCATAAGATTTTCAAAATTCCGCATCCCTTTTTTTTTTTTTTTTTTTTTTACAAGAGAAAAGCTGGTGCCCAAACCTAAGCCGCAACCTATTCTACTGGGACGTAGGTGAATTATATTTATACATGTGAATGACTTGTACACCAAACTTATTCTACCGGGACTTGTACAGGAACCACTCTCTTTATATATCTGCCTACTGCATGAATGTTTGGGTGATAGAGTTAGCACTATTCAAAGACAACGCGAAGATTTGCTAAGAGAGACTCAAGAAGTGCACCACAACAAACGTGTATATGGGAATGCATGCAATCATTAGGTGCGGTGGACTATGGAGATGCCGTTTTGTTTTTTGGCTTTTTTTGTTTTTTGTTTTTTTTTTTTTTTTTTGTTTTTTTTGTTTTTTTTGGTTTTTTAAATTTTAAAGATAAAATCTTCATATATTTGAACGAATTTACATCACCAAATATAGTTTGGGCAACCTCACGGAAAAAAGGACCGAGTAGAGGCCTCTTCAATTTTGTATTTTAGTTCTTAAGTTTTATTTTTTATTGCTTTAGAGAAGAAAGATGACTTAGTATTCAAGAAATAAAGAAGCATTCTCTTTTATTTGGTTTAATATTTTATGGCAAGGAGTCTTTGTTCATTCAACTAAGGAGCCATCTGGATGGGTGAAAATAATAAATTAGTCAGGAAAAGAAAATCAACTTCCGCAAATGTAGTGGTTTTTGTCGTTTCCAAAAGACGAGGACTTGAGAAATCAATTTTAATTTCCTAATGTCATTATGGAACATCTAACACGAAGGGTTACCACACATCCATAAGCTAGTCTTGGTATTTTTGGGCCATGTGAAATGTTAGATTCCTGCTGTCCAACGGTCATTAGTCACCATAGATAAATGTTTTATATCCCCACAGGCGATTTATTACATTTTCCCTGAACTCAAAGGCTTCAAATTCGTATGTTAGTTCTTAGGTATTATTATTTATTTATTTATTTAGAGGAGAAAGATGACTTAGGACTCGAGTAATAAAGAAGCATTATTTCTTCTTTGGTTTGATATTCTTATGGCACAAAGTCTTTGTTCACCTGCCACAATTTCTTTCATTTTTCCTCTTCACCTTTCACACTTTTTATTTTATTAGTTTCCAAGCACCTCCTTGGGACCAATTTGAGTCACCTAAGGAGCCATTTGGATAGGTGAAAATAAAAAAATAATAATAATTAGGAAAAGAAAATCAACTTCTGAAAATGTAGTGGCTTTTGTCGTGACTTGAGAAATCAATGTTAATTTCCTAATGTTATTTTGAAACATCTAACATGAAAGGTCTACAAAATCACTCATGTGACTGTAAAAGTCATTCTAATTGGATGCTCATGACCACTAGACATTGGACACCTAAAAAAATGGTTATCATATACCAATATCATGCATCCATAAGTTGGTCTTGGTATTTTTGGGCCATGTGAAATGTTAGGTCCCTGCCATCCAACGATCCTTAGTCACCATAGATAGACATTTTATATCCCCATAGACGATTTATAACCTTTTCCCTGAACTCAAAGGCTTCAAATTCGTATGTTTGTTCTTAGGTATTATTATTATTTATTTATTTAAAAGGGAAAGATGACGACTCGAGTAATAAAGAAGCATTATTTCTTCTTTGGTTTGATATTCTTATGACACCAAGTCTTTGTTCACCTACCACAATTTCTTTTATTTTTCCTCTTCACCTTTCACACCTTTTATTTTATTAGTTTCCAAGATCCTCCTTAGGACCAAGTTGAGTCACCTAAGGAGCCGATTGGATAGGTGAAAATAAAATATTAATCAGGAAAAGAAAATCAACTTCTGAAAACATAGAAGTTTTTGTCATTTCCAAAAGACAAGGATTGGAGAAATCAATTTTAATTTCCTAATGTTATTTTCGAACATCTAACATGAAAGGTTTACAAAATCACTCATGTGAATGTAAAAGTCATTCTAATTGGATGCTCATGACCATTAGACATTGGACACCTAAAAAAATGGTTAGACCAATCATACACCAATACCATGCATCCATAAGTTGGTCTTGGTATTTTTGGGCCATGTGAAATGTTAAATCCCAGACTTCCAACGATCATTGGTCACCATAGATAGACGATCTATATCCCTATAGACGATTTATAACCTTTTCTGTGAACTCAAAGGCTTCACATTCGTATGTTAGTTATTAGGGTTTTTTTTTTAAAAAAAAAAAAAAAAAACTTTTTTTAGAGGGCAAAGATGGCTTAGTACTCAACTAATAAAGAAGCACTGTTTCTTCTTTGTTTTGATTTTCTTATGGCAATGAGCCTTTGTTCACCAGTCACATTTTCTTTCATTTTTCCTTTTCACCTTTCACTCTTCTTATCTTATTAATTTCCAAGCTCCTCCTTGGGACCAAGTTGAGTCATCTAAGGAGCCATTTTGATGGATGAAAATAAAAAATTAATCAGGAATTGAAAATCAATTTTGCAAATGTGTAGTGGTTTTTGTCATTTCCAAAAGAAGATGACTTGAGAAATCAATTTTAATTTCTTTTTGTCATTGTGAAACATCTAACATGAAGGGTTTACAAAATCACTCACCTGACTATAAAAATCATCCTGATTGGATGCTAATGACCATTGGACAATGGACACCTATATAAAAAAAATAAAATGGCTAAACCAATCATATACTGTTACCGTGCATACATAAGCTGGTTTTGGTATTTTTGGGCCATGTGAAATGTTAGATCGCTGCCTTCCAATGATCATTAGTCACCATAGATAGATGATCTATTCCCCTAAAAATGATTTATAACCTTTTCCCTGAACTCAAAAGCTTCAAATCTGTAAGTTAGTTATTAGGTTTTATTTTTTTTATTTATTTAGAGGGGAAAGATGACTTAGTACATAAGTAATAAAGAAGCATTATTTCTTCCTTGGTTTGATATTCTTACGGCAAAGGCTTTGTTCACCAGTAACAACTTCTTTCATTTTAACCCTTCTCCTTTCACACTTTTTATCTCATTAGTTTCCAAGCACCTCCTTGGGACCAAGTAGAGTCACCTAAGGAGCCATTTGGATGGGTAAAGATAAAAAAGTAATTAGGCAAAGAAAATCGACTTCAACGAATGTAGAATGGTTTTTGTCATTTCTAAAAGACGAGGACTTGGGAACATCTAACATGAAGGGTCTTCAAAATCACTCACGTTACCGTAAAAATCATCCTGGTTGGATGCTAATGACCATTAGACATTGGACACCTAAAAAAAAGTAGTTAGACTAATCACATACCGTTACCATGCATCCATAAGCTAGTCCTGGTATTTTCAGGCCATGTGAAATGATAGATCCCTATCTTCCAATGATCATTAGTCATCATATATAGATGATTTACACATGCATAGACGATTTATAACCATTTCCCCTGAACTCAAAGGCTTTAAAGTTGTACCTAACATCTTAGGTTTTATTTATTTATTTTTATTGAGGGGATAAGATGAGTTAGTACTCAAGTAATAAAGAATCCTTATTTCTTCTTTGGTTTGATATTCTTATGGCAACTCGTCTTTGTTCACCTGTCACTATTTCTTTCATTTTTTCTCTTCACCTTTCACATATCTTTTCTTATTAGGTTCCAAGCTCCTCCCTGGGGCCAAGTTCAGTCACCTAAGGAGCCATTTGGATAGGTGAAAATTAAAATAATAATAATAATAATAAATAATTAGGAAACAAAAATAGACTTCCACAAATATAGTGGTTTTTGTCATTTCTAAAAGACGGGGTCTTGATAAATCAATTTTAATTTCCTTATGTTATTATGGAACATCTAACACGAAGGGTTTACAAAATCACTCACGTGACTGTAAAAATCATCCTGATTGGATGCAAATGACCATTGGACATTGGACACCTATAAAAATTCGTTTGGCCAATCAAATACCGTTACCATGTTGATGGGGTTTTTGCCCCAGGCTCGACCGGTCGTGAGCCTTACTCGATCGGTCGAGGGCTAGTGCACGACCAGTCAAGTCCAGTAGAGTGGGACTCGACTTAAAGTCCAGCGACGAATTGAGGTATTTTTTTGTGGTATTCGACCGGTCAAGTGGGCCGCTCGACCAGTTAAGGACACTATTCGACTAGTCGAGGTTACGCAGATTCTGGTTCGATTTTATGCGGGATTTGGATTTTTGAGGCCTTTCGCAACAGGATGCGGAAGAGAGTTTCCTAAAATTATAAATAGGGGTCCCTAGGGCTTTTCTAAGATATGAAAAACAATATAAGAGGGTTTCCTAAAGTGTTGCAAGGGTTTGCCAAAGGGTTTAGGGCTATCAAAGGTGTGAGAGAGAAAGAGAGAAAGAGAGAGAGGAAGCTTATAAAAGGGAGGTTGTGCTCGTGGAGGTGATATACTATGCAGTCAACATCTCAGCGCTTCTACGTCCTCGTAATCGGTGAGATCTCTCCGTTTTTCTTTGTTCTCTTACTGTTTATCCGCTCTTGCGTGAGTGATGAAGGTTTTATTATAGCAAGGTATGCTTGTGATCAGTTGTAACGTTCTATTTGATAACGGATTGTTGATCTGAACGAGGTCTCGTGGTTTTTACCTCTTTGAGGGTTTAATTTTCACGTAAAAATCTCTTGTGTGGTGTGTGGTTTATGCTTTGATTTATTTCATTGCTTTATTATCTTATAATTCTGGTTTGTTCTGGGAGGCTAGATCCTAAGGTTTTGTGCAAGGCCCCCAACACATGCATCCATAAGCTGGTCTTAGTATTTTTGGGCCATGTGAGATGTTAGATCCTTGCCTTCCATTGATCATTAATCAGCATAGATGGATGATCTATACCCTCATAGACGATTTATAACCTTTTCCTTGAACTCAAAGGCTTCGAATTCATATGTTAGTTATTAGGTTTTATTTTTTATTTATTTAGAGGGGAAAGGTGACTTAGTACTCAAGTAATAAAGAAGCATTATTTCTTCTTTAGTTTGATATTCTTATGGCAACAGGTCTTTGTTCACTTGTCACATTTTCGTTCATTTTTCCTTTTCACCTTTCACACTTCTTATCTACATTGTGGGTTAGATGATATTGATACCTTTCTTTCATATTTGATCTTTTCTTAACATTAGCTCTGCTACCACTTGTTAGGAAATCATAGAAGCACACAAAGACGAATCAAGCAAATTAAACACAATCGCATAACCAAGTCCCAAAACAAACAATCTAAATTTTATATGAAAAATCCTTTCGGAAAAAAACCACGGCACAAAGTGACGAGTATGCACTATGAAAGTAGAAATTACAAGAGATAAGAGTATTACTGACTCGAACAAGCCTCGAATTCACTTCACAAGCCCTAACTATACCCTTAAAACTCTTAGGAACAATTTAGAAAGCCCTATAACTCATCTACCACTCACAAATCTTGATTACACCCAATATATAAAGTATTAATATAACCAGAATAGGAAACAAATCCTGCAATTACGCAATTTTGCGCGTGCGCTCGATGAGACTTCGATGGCATTGATGACATCGAGTAGCAACACCAAAACGTTCTAACAACCAACATGGATTTATTTATTTATTTATTTTTTTTTACCGATGGCATCAAGCATCTGTTGATGACATTGACCTATGCTCGCATCAACTGGTCTGTCGATGATATTAACAGACCCTATTATTTATAGATTTAAGACATCAACAATAGTAACATGTCTAGTGGATAGTATGATAGTAATAATGATAATAGTAGTTGCTCAAGTGCACTTTGAATGTGCAGCCGCCTGGCTTCTTGAAACTAAGGCATATGATTGTGCAATCATAGCTGCTCAACTAGCAATCCAGCAGCATAAATGCAAAGCGTACGAGATCATTGGATATGCCACAATTATAAAAACTAAATAAATTATTAAGAGATTGGAAAGTATGTATATGTTGGTCATGTGTGGCCCACCTACATATTATATTTGCCTAATTTTTATATGCACATAATCTAAACAACAATGATTGCCTGAAGTGTACTAAATATACAATGTGTTGCATTTGTGAGAATCAGAACATTAATCAAGCAGGCCACACATTGAACATTGGTTACCACAAAATTCAGCCATTCCACTCCGTAGGAACACAATAAAAATTAGATAGAATAGGATAGCCAACCGTTCACATTGATGGTTCAACTAGGGGCCTTGTGTGATGAGCATCATAAATATTGCAATTGTTTGTTGTGTGGTTATACATGGAGCTCTTCTGTTAGGTGATTGTAAATGTGCACTTGCAAATAGCAATCCTTATGATGGGGCTCACCATTCAGTAATTACTCAATGATCTAAGCCACTGATATCATCTGTCCCAGTGCAGATGGCCCATACACCAAAAATCACTAAGAACTTTTGCAGCTCCTTCAATGGGTGGCCACTAAGTAGACAGTTAAGGAAAGAAAGTACAAGGTTTTGTCCTCAACCATAAAGGCCATAAATTAAACCATTTGATTGACTTTGATGAGACCCTAACACCCCATTGCTCACCAGCTTGCTGTTGTCAAAGTTATGTGAGCCCCAACATGATGAATGATACACAAGAAATAGAGAATTGAACGGTTACCGTTGAAAACGTACCAAGCGCCATAGAATTTTTGCGTCAATGATGTATTTATTATATCCACACCGTTCATCCATTTTTCTAGACCATTTTACATCATGATCCAATAAATAAATCATATCTAAATCTCAAATGGAGCACACCTAGCAGCGGGATAATGATTTTCACCGTTAAAACATTCATAGGGCCCACCATAATGTTTAGTTTCCATCCCACCTTTTCATAAGGTCACAAATACCTGGATGAAGAGGAATGACAAATATCATATTGATCCAAAACTTCTGTGACCCTCAAAAGGGTTTCAAAGGTAGACGTTCAATCCCCCATTGCCTTTTGCAGTGTGTTCCATTAGATCTTTAGATATGTCTTATTTTTCGGTGCAAGCCTTACTATGAGCATGCAAAACGGATGGACGGTTTGGATATAGCACATGCCTCATGATGGGACCACAGAACTTACTGACGTCAACACAGCTGTATCGCCCGGTGCTTGGTACACCAGCCAATCCGCTTCCGGAGAAAACACATACATCATGGTGGGGCCCACAAAGCTTTGACACCAGCTGGTCTGCAAGTACTGTGGAGACGGTGGACCCTACCATGAAGATCACTTGAAATAAAAATCAATCCCGTCCACTAATTAGGCAGAAGTACCATTTAGATCAAGAAGCCGTGGCCCCAGTTGTACGGGCAAAGGCCTACGGAGGATCTAGATGTCCTCGGCTTGAGGACCATAGTGGCACTTCCCTCCACTGTTTATGAGAAATCGTATATACATGAAAGGAAGTAGAGGTAGGCATGGAGTCGAGTTGGACCGCATTGGGTTCAATTCGACTTGGTTCGAAATTTTCAATGAATTCACATAACTCATTTTCAATGAATTGACTAGAACTTAGTTCAATCTAAGTCTGAGTTTCGGTCATCTATCCTGGTCGGATCAGTTGCAATGCTTGCCTAACCCTGAGTCAGATCAGGTAGGGTAGAGTCTTCTATTTTAGTTAAAATTAAAGAAAACATTTCTTATGACACGAATCTAGAGCATAAATCTAGGAATCAGAGCTTCTTAGCCCCAAACCCAGGGTTTCTAATAGCAGAAATGGTCGCATTTCTACTCAAAATCCATGAAGAAATATATGCATTGCAGTAATATAAACCAATAAAGATAGGAGAGATGACGCGATTTGAAGCGTTACCGTGAGATTCAAGCTGTCGATTGATGAGATTTTGTAATCGGAAAGTGCGTTGAGATTCAAATCCCTTTCCCATCATTTGGGGATATTTCGCTCTCTGGTTGGAAGGAGATCTCTTGAGATTACAAGTAGGTTTAAACTTCGAGCAATTTTCTCTACATCGAACTAACATAAATAGAGTCGTGGAGCGAGAGAGGCTTAGAACTGTCAGATTCGGACATGTGTAAGCAGTTTAATAATTTCGTGTGAAAATGTTCTAGCCGAGTATAGCGCTTTTGCCTCTAACTTTTTATTTTTTGAAAAAATAAAAATAAAAAATTATGACTTTCACTGTTAAAAAAATCGTAAGGCCCACCACAATGTTTATTTTCCATCCAATCTATTAATAAGGTCACAATTACATGGATGAAGAGGATAAACAAATTTCATATTGATCCGTAACTTCTGTGACCCCCAAAAGAGTTTCCATGGTAGACGTTCAACCCCCATTGCTTTTTGCAGTGTGGTCCACTTGATCTTTAGATCCATCTTATTTTTCAGCTCATGCCTTAAGATGAGCCCGCCAAATGGATGGATGGTTTGAATATCACACATATCTATGTTTCAATCAGCTGTATGGAGGAATCACCAACTCTATTGGGAATATTACCTCACTTGTGGATCTTTATTTATCATTCAGTGAGAATATAACAGGTAGCTTTCCAAGAGCCATAACTAAGCTTATGTAACACCCCGTACTTTTCTATACTCAGGTGTTACCATGAGAACCTGACTTAGTATAAATATAATCCCGATTTATGTGAACATCCACACTCCGGCCTAAATCCAACTGTCGAGATGGTAGAGCAATTACGAGATTCGAGATCTACCGTCCAACTGATATGTAGGGGAATCTAAGCTATAGATCTGCCTCAAAGTTAGATGGGTGGCCTATCTTAAGTTGATACCCTAATAATTCATTTTAAATGTGATGTAATTATATATATACTATAATATAAAGTAATTTTATAATTATTCGTAATAATACATATGTTACATGAATTATTTAATCATGTATATTATTTAAACTATATATAAAATAAATTGTACGCCAACACAATCATATAATCATGCATTTACATCTTTAAATATATACTATCAGATTCCCTCACTCAATTTATATGTTGCCTCGCTTCAATTTCTAGTTTCCCCGCTCAATTTTGTAAAGTTGTCTAAATTTCAATCCATGTGTTATCTCGCCGAATTCTATATTTCGCTCAATCAAGTAAGTTGCCTCGCTCAATTTCTAGCCTTTCTCCTTACTCAATTCCTGTAGTTCACAAATTTCACCCTAGGTTTTCCACTCAATTTTGTGTCAGCCTCACCGACCCCAGCCTTTCCCCTCGCTAAATTCCTAAATGCTCCGCTCAATTACAGTTCCCTCCTAATTTCTAACTTCCTCGCTCAATTTCCTCGCTCGGGCCAATTGAACGAAGTACAAC